>NW_019268518.1:3856885-3870076 GCF_002738365.1 Cucurbita moschata
GTCAAATCTCTTGTTTAAGATTTTTAACCAAACACTTAAGTGTGATATTAAATAGTATGAGCGTTCTAGAGTTTGAAGATTAGCGGGAGATGATCTTCAACTTCCTAGTATGTTCATATCATTTGGTAATATATGATTTTGCCTTATGTTAAAGTTTTCTACTATTCTATTTGGGTTTTCAAAATCGATGAGTGTTCTAGATTTTAAATGTTTTCTTTAACTTTTTTTTTTTGTCAAATCTCTTGTTTAAGATTTTTAACCAAACACTTAAGTGTGATATCAAATAGTATGAGCGTTCTAGAGTTTGAAGATTAGCGGGAGATGATCTTCAACTTCCTAGTATGTTCATATCATTTGGTAATATATGATTTTACGTGAAAGATTATTTGAGTTTTCAAAATTGATGAGTCTAGGTTTTGAATGTTCTCTTTAGTCAAATTTCTTGTTTAATATTTCTAATATACTTATTCGTCATCAAATCTCTTGTTTAAGATTTTTAACCAAACATTTAAGCGTGATATCAAATAGTATGAGCGTTCTAGAATTTGAAGATTAGCGGGAGATGATCTTCAACTTCTTAGTACGTTCATATCATTTGGTAAGATATGATTTTGTCTTATAAGATTTCTACTATTCTATTTCGGTTTTCAAAATCGATGAGTGCTCTAGGTTTTGAATGTTCTCTTAACATTTTTTTTTTTATCAAAATCTCTTGTTTGATTTCTTATGTACTAAAATCTCTTGTTTAAGATTTTTAACCAAACACTCGAGTGTGATATCAAATAGTATGAGCGTTCTAGAGTTTGAAGATTAGCGGGAGATGATCTTCTACTTCCTAGTATGTTCATATCATCTGGTAAAATATGATTTAACGTGAAAGATTATTTGAGTTTTCAAAATTGATGAGTGCTCTAGGTTTTGAATGTTCTCTTTGGTCAAATTTCTTGTTTAATATTTCTAATATACTTTTTCGTTGACAAATCTCTTGTTTAAGATTTTTAACCAAACATTTAAGCGTGATATCAAATAGTACGAGCGTTCTAGAGTTTGAAGATTAGCGGGAGATGATCCTCAATTGCTTAGTATGTTCATATCATTTGGTAAGATATGTGTTAAAGATTTCTATTATTCTATTTGGATTTTCAAAATTGATGAGTGCTCTAGGTTTTGAATGTTCTCTTAACATTTTTTTTTTTGTCAATTCTCTCTTGTTTAAGATTTTTAATATACTTTATCGTCAAATCTTTTGTTTAAGATTTTTAACCAAACACAGAAGTGTGATCTCAAATAGTATAGACATTTAAGAGTTTGATGATTAGCGAGAGATGATCTTCAATTCCTAGAACGTTCTCATCATTTGGTAACATATGATTTTGCCTCAAGTTAAATATTCCTACCATTCTTTTTGGTTTCTAAAAAATTATGAGTACTGTTGGTTTTGAAGATTTACGAGTTATTATCTTACCATCTCTATGAAGTCTCTTGGTACAATTTTTTATTTGTTAAAGATTTCTAATCTACTTCTTAGAAAGTTTTCTAACTAAAGATTTTTCATCCAAATCTCGTGGTTAAAGTTTTTTGATGTACTTTTATGTTAAATCTCTTGTTTAAGATTTCTAACCAAACAAGTTGTTCTTCAACTTCCTAGTCTATTCATTGGGTAAGATATGATTTTTCCTTTTGTTAAAGGTTTCTACTATTCTATTTGGGTTTTCAAAATTGATGAGTGCTCTAGGTTTTGAATGTTCTACTATTCTGTTAAGTTTTGAAAATTAACAGGTTATAACCTTGAAATCGCTATGAAGTTTATATTTATTGTGGTATCAAATAGTATGAGTTTTCTAGAGTTTAAAGATTAGCGATGATCTTCAACTTTCTACTCTGTTTATATCATTTGTTTATATCATTCGGTAGTAGGATATAGATTTATCTTATATTAAAGATTTCTACCATACTATTTGAGTTCGCAAAATCGATGAGTACTTAGGTTTTGAATGTTCTCTAATTATAATAGATTTCTCATCAAATCTCTTGTTAATGTACTTTTAAGTCAAATCTCTTGTTGAAGATTTCTAACCAAACACTTATGTGTGATCTCAAATAGTATGAGCGTTCTAGAGTTTGAAGATTCAACTTCCTAGTATGTTACATATCATTTGGTAAGAAATGATTTTGCCTTGTGTTAAAGATTTCCTCTCTTCTATTTGGGTTCTCAAAACTGATGATTTCTCTTGGTTTTGAAGTTTAACTGGTTATATAATCTTCAAATCTCCATGAAGTTATATTTATTCGTTAATGATATCTATTCTACTTAATAAGTTCGGTTACTTAAGATTTTTCGTCAAATCTATTGTTTAATATTCTAAATATACTTTTTCATTGGTAACCAATTATTAAATTGTGATCTCAAATAGTATGAGCGTTCTAGAGTTTGAAGATTAGCAGGAGATGGTCTTCAACTTTGTAGTATGTTTATATTATTGGTAAGATATGATTCTACCTTATATTAAAGATTTCTACCATATTATTTGATTTCTCAATATTGACGAGTACTCTAGGTTTTGAATGTTCTCTTACTAATACTTTTTTGTCAAATCTCTTGGTGCAATTTTTTATTCGTTTAAGATTTCTTATGTACTTAAACACCCAAGTGTGATCTGAAATAGTATGAGGGTTCTAGAGTTTTAAGAATAGTGGGTGATGATCTTCAACTTCCTAGTATGTTCGTATTATTTGGTAAGATATTATTTTGCCTCATGTCAATGATTTCTACCATTCTATTTGGATTCTCAAAATTGATAATTACTCTAGGTTTTAAAGATTAACGGGTTATGATCTTCAAATCTTCCATGAAGTTTGTAGAAAGTTCGTTTAAGATTTATGCCAAAATCTCTTGTTTAATATTTTACATATACTTTTTCGTCAAATCTCTTGTTTAGGACTTCTAACCAATTACTAAATTGTGATCTCAAATAGTAGAGCTTGACGATTAGCTAGGGATGATCTTCAACTTTCTAGAGCTGGAAGATTAGCGGGAGATGATCTTACTTAATTTTTTTTTTTTTTTTTTTTTTTTGTCAAATCTCTCTGTGACTTTAAGGTTTACAGTTATATACAAAAAAATAATATATATGTTGTAAGTGGAGAGGGCAGAAACTTAGCTTTTCTCTCGTCATTTCAATGAAAATCCATGTTTTTTTTTTATTATTGTGTTTTTTTTATGCGATTTCATATGTAACAGTTCATGTTCATCGCAAACAGATGTTGTCTTATTTGGACTTTCTATTTCGAGCTTTCGTTCAAAGTTTTGAAGACGCGTCTGCAAAGGAGAGGTTTCCACATTCGGTGTTTTGTTCTCCTCCCCAACCGATGTGGGATCTCACAATTCACTCCCTTTGGGGCCCAACATCCTCGTTGGTACTTGTTCCCTTCTCCAATCGATGTGGGACTCCCAATCCACCTCCTTCNCTAACCTTTCTTTAGGTTTGTTTTAAAAATAACAAGTGTTTTAGAGTTTTTAAGTTTAGCGAGAAGCGATCTAAAAATATCTAGAGATTTCAAAAAATTGGATAATTAGATAGTTTAAGAAGATAATTTGAACATTAGCGAGAGATAGATCTTCAAATCTATATTGAAGCAATTTCAATAAAGGCCAAGTGCTAATCTTTATTCAAGGTTCTAAACCAAGCGCCCGTAGGTTTGATCTTAAAAATCCCTAATTATACAATTTTGTTAAATCTCTATAAAAACTTTTGAAGTTCATCTAATTATACAGGTTTGAAGCTTAGTTGGAGACGATCTTCAATTCTATATGGAAGCTATCACAATGAAGACTTCAACGTTCTTAACCTAGCACCTTAGGTTTGATCTTAAATTATATAATTGTTCTAGGGTTTGAAGTGCAATGGAAACTTTTTTTTCGTACTTACAAATATCAAATGCAATTTTTAAGTGTTCATCATGATGGTTGTTCCCTCTAGGATTTGAATATTAGCAATTCCGTTAGAGAATTCGTATTATTTGGTAACAAATGGTGTTGCTACTTGTTTAGGATTTCTAATCACACACTTAAAATATGATCTCTCATTGTATGAGCTTTCTAGGGTTCAAAGATTGGCGGGAGATGATATTCATTTTTCTGGTAGGTTCATGTCATTTGGTAAGTAAAAAAATCTTTCTTGAATTCTTCTTTCCCACTCATAATTTACTTTTAAGGTACGCTACGTTAGTTCTTACTTATTAAGTTGTATTGATTCAACGATATGAAGTAGGATTTAACCAAATTAATTTTACCCTCATATTTCTTAAGACAGTCCAATAGAGACTGCATTGCTATGGCTGCTCATCACTATAGGCTTAATTAATGCATATCGGCTAAACCACATGCATATCAGCACCCTTTGTTGACCTTTCAGGAGACATGTTGTAATGTACAGCGGCAAGATAATAGATATTGAGTCGATGGTCAATCCGACATTCAATCCTTTTAGAAAAATGATGATAAGACTTGTTAAGATCTCTTCTATGTTGAGAATCATCTGTTTTTCCCCCATTTTGATTGACCTTGACCGGTCATTACGGGAAAATCAAGTCCTTTACTGCTTGGCCAATATGTGTTAAACGGAACCTTCTTCAAAAATCTTTCTAAAGGTGGATAATGGGATGGTCGGCTGCTTTGACTTTTTCTTTTTCCAATGTGACGAAAGAAAGCAAAGAAACTCAAGTTGGAGAAGATGAACATACCGTTAATGGTTAGTTTTTCAACCTTTTCTGTAACGAATTTAAAACTAGCCATTTTCATCGGTTTTATTGTTTGACTTTATTTTGGGCATATTGAGGAATTTTGGAGAAGTTTGTAATATCCTCGAAGACCCGAAACAAGCTCCAAAAGTCTACAATCAAGTAACCATATGGAGCAAGTTTCTACGAAATTACTTGTAGGAGTCGATTAAGTTTGAAGGCAATGATTGAGTATTATGTTTATGAGCCTAATTTGACTTAGTTTCATGAGAATTGTGCTTAGATGATGTGAATAGCTTACCACTTAATTATATTTATCGTCATATAGTTTCCGCATGCATGATCTTGTGAACTCAGGTAGATAATTGGACTTACATGAGGTTGGATTATTATCTACATGAGGTTGGATTATTATCACTTAATAAGCATGATGAGCATGTTGTATGTCTTTATTCATTGTTATGCATTGATTTAAGGTTTGGATAGTCCATTATTGCCCAGGCATGAGTTGAACTAATTGCTATGTACATAGAGTGCTAATTATGGTTTCCATAGAATATGAGTTACTGTTTCACGTATTTTGGTCCTAGCACCTAGTCATGAGTTCCATAGTCTTCTTGGGTTGACTAGGTACCTTGTAGGGACGGATACGAGTTGCAGTTCATATCGGTAGTTTTATGTTCTAGCTTGGAAGGAAGTTTTAGTCATATCGGTAGTTTTGCTAGGTACCTCACTCACTCGATTACCTGGTCGAGGAGGAAATGTGGCTACGAGCCAAACTGCATAGGACCCAACTGACACTCTTAACTAAAGGGGAGGGTCTAGGGGACCTTACACCCTAATGTTCTAATACTAAACAACAGTTCTAGTCTATGCATCAATTTGGTCTGCACTGTGTTAACTTTTTTCATTGAAAAACAACAGTATTTGGAAACACTAAACAATTTGATGAGAAAGAGTAACATGGAATATTAGTATACTTGTTGGATACCAGGACTGCTTATTTTTCATTAGTTGTGTTCAGGTTGTTTCATGGACCCATAATTTAGCAGCATATAATAAAAAGCATATTGATATTGTTATTCATGTTCTTAATCTACATGCCAATGTTTTACTTTTTCGTTGAAACATTGAAATTGTTGATCAGAAACATTGTCGAATTTTCTCTATTAAACCACATCAATCAGTTGCTTTGTGTTTCTCTCCTTGATGTAATATTTTATAACACATGAAGTGCCCAGTATATGCCCTTAGTTGACTTGACTTAGATGATGACATAAGTTGAGTGAACGTGAAGGCTTATTTGAGAGACATTTTTTAAGGCAGTTTTTTGCATTTATTTTCATTGTTATCATTTAAGAACTATGATGAATTGGTTTGCTAATAACATTAAAATTGTTATCTACTTTGAAATTTGAAATTTGATTTACTTTTTTCCTACTTTTTTCCTAGTCCTGTTCGGTACTATGTTCTAGTTTATGTTAGGAAGTGTACATTCAACCCGATAATTCGAATTGACCCAACCCGAATCATAGGGGTTGGTTTGGTTTGGATTATCATTGTGTGTTCATGTTGTGATAATGGTAATTAGCCTTACTTTAGTTGTTTACCTTACAAGGATAAAAAAAATATATCAACATTTCATACTATTTTAAACACATTGGTTTAAAGGGGAGAGGATTCTTGATGATTTTAGTTATTTCTCACCTAACAATAGAATTGAACATTTTGTTATAAAACTGAGACGTGTAATGTTAAATTCCAACGAATTTATTATCTCTTTTTGCAACATTGTTATATGATTTTTTTGCAAAATTCAAATAAAGAAAAAAAAATTAGAGGGTGGAATATATCTCACCTACAAAAAATATCAACATTGTCGTTCCTAAGTTATTTTTATAGTAACCATGTTTAAAAAAATTTAAGTCATTTCTATAACTAAGATTTACCATTTTTATTTGTTATTGGTTATGATGAATGTGTTCTTTTTTTTTTTTTCTTTATAATGACGTTTACGATGATTTTTTTAATAATTATAGGTGATTTGTATGATGATTTTTTTTTAATAATGATAGGTGATTGTAAACTTTTAATATCTTAAATTTTTAATCTGTATTTATTTAATTTTAAAACTTTAAGAAGACTAATTTTACGCCAACTTTGAAAATAATAATGCAACTCACTTCATCACATAAATATTGACTTTAAAATATAAAAATTAATATTTTGAGAGTAATATTTATCTCAAGTAAACATTTCAATTCTAATCATTCAAACCAAGCTAAATTTAATACTAAAATTATATAATTTAGATTTTGAAATTTTTACTTGCCTCAAAAGTGAACCTTTGTCATATTCAAAATCACCTCAAAAGTGAACTTTTGTCACTCCAAAGTAGGAAAATTACAGACGAACGAAAGATCAAACGTTAAGTAATGTTTGATGACACTGACAAAGGTAATTGGCATTCCCAAGAATACAAGGTCTTGAATAGATATCTAAAATTTTTTAACACTTCTGTTAAATGCCTAATTTCATTAATAAAATGGATTAAAAGTAGAGCGACGATTATTATCATTGAACCATTTAGAATTGAGCGGAGAGTTGGTTTGTAGAGGATGGACTGAATGAGCTATCAATTATACACCAACTTTACAAAGGTAGCTTCACAGCAGCTTCTTTTTGTTTTCCCTCCCCAACTCCTTCGCGTTCACAACGGCTAATACTTCTCAAAATTCGATCAGGAAGACATCACAAAGACAAGGGAAACTCGAATCCGCCCCCATTTCAACATTATTTCAACATTTAACCATATGATTCCACCCACCAGTACAATTACTCTCGACCTCGAACGCACATCTGCCATGCCAAAACTTCCATTGCCCAACTCGGAATCTGGCACCCTGCTGGAGTCCATCCCAGCATTCCCCCTGCTGCTGCTCTTCTCCATTGGCCACATTACTTGCTCTCGAACTCGGTTTCCAAGCAAGTTATGGGTCAGAGGCATATCAATGTTTGGCCTCCGATGAGGAAGTGTGAAACACACGAGAAATACCTTCTCCATCTACCTCTCACATTTCGGTGTCTCGGCAGAACCTGTTTCCTGGTTGACCTGCTTCTCCTTGGCAAGGACATCAGCAGGAACATACAGGTACTGCTTAGGTAAAAGAGAGTTCTTCATTGATGCTTGGTCGGATGTCATTACCAGTTCTTTCTGAAACTTCTCAGCATGCTACGATACATAATAAACCCCAAGTTAGGATAAAGCACATAATTGAATTTACAACCTCAGTAGGCAATAACAAGGAAGAAGGGAAATGTAATACTTTACCTTTCTTGACTTAAACTTCAATCCTCCAACATCTACAAGATTACGTGATGATGTGGTAGTCAAAGATCTCTGCGGTATTTGCTTCCCGGCAAACTGACCCCTGTCTGCAACTTTTTGGGGGAATGGATTCTGAGATGTAGAACTGTCGTCGTCAGTCTTTTGCTCAGTGTCCAAAGACATTGGTATTTTGTTCCAGTGCTTGCTGAAAACTGTGCTGTCCACGGTTAAATCATCTGATCTCTGCACAGCTTCACTGCACGATTTCAAATCCTCAACGTGCCCCTTTAATGATGTGGTAGCTGATTCAGAGCTAACTTCTGGTAGGAAGAAAGGAGTCTGAACTAGTACGGATCGTGCTACATGGTCTCTTTTAAAAGCAAGAACATCATGCGAACAAAGAACCAGGTCCCTCTGCAGACATACAAAATAGGCTCTTACTCATTTTGTAGAAAAACCGTTCCAAACACTCAAGTCCACAATTTCCTTTTTGTTTTTTTAATTAGTATAACCCCGTCCCACAAATCCGCCCAGGATACAGTACATTACATTACAGCCCAAAGCCCCAAGCACTCAACCAATAAGCTCGTTCTTGTGTATTCAAAATAAGTTCACAAATTCATGAACTAATACTAAGGTCGTTCTCGTGAGGCTAAGCACTCGTATAATTATATCTGTGCTTAGTATTAGGGGAATTAACTACCAATAAAAAAAACTTAAAAAGAAAAAAATGAAAAGGAAAATACCTATTGAAAAGAAATAAAGATCAGACGGAACTAGAATTTTTTAGTTAAAAATGGCATACCTTGATCTTCTCACGCTTGATGATTCTCTCGCAGAGTAGGCGTAATCTCTCAAGTTCAACCTGCAAAAGGAGATGGAAAATTCAACAATATTCTACATCTATCATACAAAATATTAAAACCTGATTTCAGATATAAGCACGTATAGCTAAAGTCAAGCCAGTTAAAAGGTAAGTGTTAAGTTCAAACACAGACATGCATGGAAGGTCATACACGAGACTGGATGTAAGTGGGTAGAATGTGCAATATTATCTTTTTTTAATATCTGAGACCTATGGGTCAATTTGTACCCACCTCAACAATCCTCTCAGCTCTTTATTATTGATTATAATGTGCAATTTAAGCATGCTTACTGATATCGATGACAATAACAAATTAATATTTTAGGACTCTAGGAGCACTCCTAAACCGCCAACATGATTTTGGCCGTGCATTTACCACCAAAGAAATGTATTATGGTGAAGGCCTACCTTCCTAGTCCAGCTATCGCCAAAACGTACGGAAAATAAATTTTGACAAGATGACATCACATCAGAAGAAAATATACATAATATTGAAACTAGGTCAACCAATGGAGTATAGAATGTGCAATTTAAACAGTGCATATTAATATCAATAACAAAAACAAAATAATATCCTATGACTCTAGGAGTACTCCTCAACCACCAATATTTGATATTGGCAGTGCATTGCACCACCAAAGAAATGTAGCGTAGCGAGGATCTACTGTTATTTCCAATCCAGCAGTCGCCAACAAATACCAAAATCAGTTTTGACGAAGATAACATCACATCAGCAGAAAGTACACACTTTATAGACAAGTCCTTCAATTCCAGGGTCTTGAAAACCCACACTACATGAAAGTCGGCTCACAAGCATTAAGAAGTATAAATAATCAAACTAGATGCTACAAAAACCATGGAGAAGAGAAAATGGACTGCACAAAAAACAATTCACAATTATAATTAAAAATGAAATCATCAATGCAACAAGGATAAGTTTTAAACTAAAAAAGTTCATCATCTAATCCAGCATAATCTATCAAAAGTCCACATAAATGTAATCTTATGACATAAGCATCATGTCATAATATAATAGCAAAGTAATTTCATAAGAAATTTTTAGAATGCAAATAGAGTTACCCTAATTTGCTTGACTCTATTCAATTCCTCGATTCCATGTGTTTTGTTCTCAGCCTGTCAGTGTTCGTTCAGTATCAGATGTCACAATCATAAGCAGCAAGAATAGGAATCATTACAAGACAGATTGTAAACCTTTGCTCTCTGCTCTGTGCTATGTTTTTCACAATATGCCCTGTGCTGCAATTTACCACCAGAAGTCTTTACAGTCATGTAACATCCAGCATTTCTAGCGCATGAGGGATGAAAAGCGGACTGACAATGACCATAATTGCACTGAAGACAATGAAATGAAGGTACTTTAATCATCACATTTTTCAATAAAGCAAAGAGTAATGGGAAAACAGTAATTCCGATACTACTATAGCTTTAAATTGGGCATATTGATCAAATGCAAGTTAGTGAGACCTTCAAACAGACACCATACTTGCGGTGACAAATATAGCAAGAGTCCATCCCCTTTGAAACTGTCTCCTGGAATCCCATTAAGAGAAGTAGAATTGAAGATTTAGAATCAACCATAAATACCAATGCTCACACAAAAATATATGAACTTATGAAAATATATTCACATCTAATAGTAAAATGATAACACTTGGCAATTTTACATACCATTCCTCCCACAGGATTTGCTTGTCCTCTTTTGAAAGTTGATTCAAAGACCCACTACAAGTTGACAGTAAACTCAAATTAATGCACATTTGAAGAGGATGCATACAAATAAGTTTTCCTGTAAGCCTTATCCTCTATTGATTGACTATAAGGATAATTATTAAATTTTAAGCGCACAGTCACTATCTTTGACATCTTTTTCTAAATGACCGGAGAAAGCAAGTTAAAATGAGAAGGACAATTACTATATAGATAATTTATGCATTTTACTATATTCCCCAATATAAAATAAGGTTCCTTGTATTTTGAAAAATCATTTTACCTCTGCACAGAAGGCATGGACCCACTGGCCATTTGCTGATTTCCTGAATGCACCTGTGGTGCCACCACATAGACCACATTCTGCAACAAAATATGACTTCTCCCCAAGATTGACAGCTGGCACTCCAGGCCCTCTTGATAGTGACAATTCTTCACATAATTCACAGCACCATGGACCTGAGGACGCTTTAACAGTACGATAGCAATCCAGATGTACAGCAACCTGCTTAATACACCATCTGACAATCAAATTTTTTTTTTTTTTTTTCCTGTTTCACAGAAACATGCAGATGGAGTGTGCAAACCTTGCAGCTGGAGCAGACTAAAATTGGCTTTAATATTGTCTCTTGCCGCCTGCAGATGTCACAGGATCTCACATGTTCTTTACAGAAATCAGACTCTAATGAAGCCTTCGGGAGAGCAACTTTTGTAAGAGTTTCTTTTGCACGAGGCATCAACTGGAAAGCATTGTCAAACATTTCATCACTAGTCACTTCTCAACAGATCTAACATAAAGGTGCAGTAAAGAACCTCAGATAAAATCATGAAAAAAACCTCTCTATGAGTAGATTCTTCATATACATCTTTTCTGAAAGATGACATCCTAGAAGAGGCGGCCGCAGCAGCAGTTGCAGCAGCTAGTACAGCCTGCGCTTCCTTGTGTCTTCTCTCTTTCTTACCCTGTTTCTTGGCTTCTCTGAGCTCACTAAAATACTGATTAATAAGAACGGCATCCCATCTCGTACTTCTTGCTTCATCGATCTCCTTAGGAAGACTCTTAACAACATTACAAATTAAATGATCTGCAAAAACCATTCAAACAAAAGCTATTGCAAAGTAGTACACAAAATTAGTTAGCATAGGATGCTTTCTTGCCCTTTGTGGTGAGTAAACAAGCATCAGACTTTTTTTTTTCCCTCTTTTTGCTTCAATCCTTTTTAGTCTCTAAACTAAAGTTTCTTTCAATTCAATCCTAAACTAATAAAATGTCTATTTAAGTCTTAAAAAAAGTAAATAATATTGATAATAAAAAATAACCTTTTATTCCTTGCTTAGTCCCTAAAGTTCTTATAAAAAAGAACCTATTAGATGTTTACCATTATTTTTTTGTCAATTGTTTCATTAATGAATGATGCAACTTCAAATACGGGTATTAACATGCTACATGGGCATGTACCGAGGTCATATAGGTTGGTTCATGTGAAAATCGGGCAGAGTGGGTAGCTGGTAGAATAATGATAAGAGCCAAAATAGTTATTTAAAAGAAAAAATAAAAAGGAGGACTAAATAAGACCATTTGGAAGTTGAGCAATCAAAAGGCAAAGCCTAAAGTTCAAGGGTAACTATCTGATTTAAATTGATTTTTCCTTTCAACAGTCATTTATGATAAATAAATGCTTTCCAATTTTCATGGGGGAGGGGGAAGAAGAACAATTACTAAAAAGATCAACAAATACATTGAAGATCAAAAGAACAATTAAATTACCAGTGAACCGCTTTCTTGAAACTGCATTTGCAAGTAATCTATGCTGATAAAATATAATTTCTCCTTCAATTTCATCTTCTGGAGACAACTTTATGATTCCACTTATTTTTTTATTCATTTGCTGCGTCGGATTAAATCCACCAGATTTGCAACTCACATCATTGCACTCGAGATACTGGTGTTGGTGATCACAGCAAACGCTTGCATTGGAAGAAGCTTGCCAACGAGACATCTCTCCTTCAAACACATCTGTGAAATAAAATAATATCATAATAAATTCAATGCATACTAAGTAGCATGAAAAACTTTACCACTAGATCCAACTATGAAGTTACCAAGAAGCTTTCCATCCAACATATGTGCCATCTTCTCTTGGACATATGGATGAAAATAAGAATCAGGGGACTCCCTAGGCTTTCTGCAAAATGTTCATCTAGAATGATTAGAAAACTTGTGACATCAGCAGATAATATCTGAATAGAAGTTATTTGTCAATAGCCTTCAAATTGAAACAACAATAGATATGAAATAACCACATACCCATGAACTGCACTTATTGAAGAATAATGGCCAGAAATGGGAACCTCCAAATGATCACCCTCTGCGAGGCAAAACATTTAACAGAAAAATGATTAAGCGGTATTCTAGGGGGGGAAGAAAATCCAAGGATCCAACAAGTTCATAAGTAGATAATTAGATATTAAATATTCGAAGATGCATTGTGTGTGTGTGTGTGGGTGTGGGTGTGGGGGGGGGGGGGGG
>NW_019268518.1:3870785-3881852 GCF_002738365.1 Cucurbita moschata
GGGGGGGGGGGGGGGGTGCATGTCAAAGAAAGCACAAAAACATCTAAAATGATTAAAAAAACATCAAAATGGCACAACATCAAATCAGTGAAGCTAGGATTCACATAACGACTCATAGCTTGCCTCCAATTGAAGCAAAGGATGATACTTATATAGAGTGATTGAACAAAACTATAAAAACTCAGGAAGATTTTTAAGAAACCAAAAACAGAAAGAATCAATTACTTCTCAAAAACAGAAAACAAAAATCAGTTTTAAACTTCTATTATTGGAACCTCTTACAAAAAGGATGAAAAAATGTGACCTGCACTCTAAATCCTCAAGAGTAATCCATTACTTCTATCAAGAAAGAGCGGAAGCTATAATCTGCACCATGCATTTTATAAAATATATCATACTGTTAGCTTATGGTTTTAGATGTCCATTTGGGATTGTTTTTATTTCAGATATTTGCAGTGTGAATAGAAAGAAACAAAGATTGTGTCTTTCTATGGAGGAGGTTTTTCTTCATCCACCTTTTCATGACTGAGGCAGTTTGTAAGGAAGGATGGTTTTTTTACTGTTCTTTCGAGGTATTTGAGGGGAAAGGAATACTAGAGTTTTTTCTGTTCTTAGCTTAATTTCAAGGAATTTTGCAATCATCTGGGCTAATTGTTCTGAATTGAAAGCTTTGTTTAAGAGCCTGGCTTCACTGGTGGGCTGTCTTTGGACCTGGTACTATCCAGGTGCGAAGAACCACGGGGTGACTGCAATGAGCAGAAATCTCACTCACCGGCCTAAATGACTTTTTTGTATTCTTTCCTTTCATTGGGATAAAAGCTTAGTTCCTGATAACTCTCATTTGTGAGGGTTATTTAGCTCTAAGACCTAATTTAAGCCTATGGTTTAGAAATTAAGTGTTTAACATTGTAAATCATATTATATAGAGCAAATTTTAGTAAAAACAAGTCAAGCACATGTTTGCAATCATGAGTTTTTAAAAGAAAGTAATTAGATGTAAAAAAGACTAAATTTTTGAAGAATTTGATAAGTTTTTGTGTTTTAGTGCAAAAGTTGTATTTTGTCCGAGTTGTGATCAGAATTACGCCCACATATTAACCAAAGAGCAAAATTAGCAAAAGCTAGAAGGTGCTCAACTGCAGCCACATCTTGGTTGCCACACTTGCAACCAAGATGTGGCTGCAACTGAACCAAATCAACAAATAATGCGTGATTTACAAATTTGACAGATTCTCCAATCAATCTCCTTAAATATCAGATATAATGCCAAAGATAGCTCAACACACTAATCTAGGCAAAAACCCTAGGCTTCAAGGGTCCATATTGCACTTCAAGAATGCATCTAAGATCTTCAACAGTCCTAGATCACAAACTCTAAGGACAACAATATTTTCACCTTGAAGATTTCGAATCGACGCCACCACACTGAGTTCATCTCTACCATTAGATAGAGAAGCGAGCATAGAGTTGTTTTGCACTCTTATGTAATTCATTCAGTTTTAACACTAAATTAATTTTCGTGCAATTTAGTTCCTTTTACTTTAATAAGAGCTAAGATTGTTTTTGAGGATTCAAAGATGGCTCAACACTTCGCATTGTTTGAGGCTCTTAAAAGCATTTAAGTAACAGTTGAATAGGTGTTGAACTCAATTCATGATATAAAGGGTCAAAAAGGTAGGTTGTGAGCACAAACAGGTAGCATTTTGCTTGAACCCTTTTGTACCCAAAAGGGTGAGTTGTAGGCGCATATGAGCATGAGTCCCTATTAACCCTTCCTAGTTGAGTCAGTAAGTTACAACCCCAAAGGTCTGTTTAATCCCTGCTTTCCTCTCTTTTATCACCCTTGTTTATTTTTTCTTTTCATAAACCAACAACCATCTCAATTACTATCTTGATTACTTCGATCACAAACTTCGAGGTCTTCTCTTTCAAACTGAACTTTTCATATACCCTTCCATTGGGCTTTGATAGTTGGAAAACTTTCATTCTAACAGTGTGCACTTATACTTAGCTGGAACCTTTACGATTCTACACTGCTAACATCAGTTGCTCATAAAAACAAAAATTAAAAAATGTGGGTTTAGATCAAAATGTTGAATGTAATTGGAGTTCCAATCGCCATCAATATGAAATGAACTCCATTACCCATACTTTCACTTCTTGTCAAGATTAGGTTTGGTATGTATATTTTGAACTCAAGACTAAGCCAATAAATTCAAATGCAACAAATTATAAAATCCAAGGAAGAAAGGGACAGGGATCAACTAGTTATCGAAGACAATTTTTCTCACCAAGTCGAATGGAAGAATCATAAAACTAGAAACTTGTCAATGTCTACTGAAGACTAAAATTTTGTCTTGAATGAATCAAAGAAATATGGGAGGAAAAAAAAATTGGTTGAGCTGAAAACATGCAAAGAAGAATCGATAAACTTCATAACATACCTACATAATTTGGAAAATTCCTTGAAGGGGAATCTTGAGAACTCTCATGCTCATTTAAATGCTGCGTGGATAAAACAAAATCACTTAAGGTGGTTAAGGGAAAAAAAATCATAAACTAAAAAAGAATTGTGAACTAAAGTAACTCTATAAATTTTTGGGACAAAATGTGCAACTTCATAAACATCTTCGGCCAATTGTTGCAAAATATAAGGTGCAGCAAGATGAGAAACGTCAGTCAATAGAGAAGGAACAAGATAAACCACAGCCTGCATAATAACAGGGGTAAAAAAAAACCTTCTTATAATCAAGGCACTTACCAATATCCTTGCATCGTATAAAAGTAAGAGAAAAAGGAACAGAAAATTTGCTAACTTAGGGCCAGTTTTCTAACATTCATGTTTCTTATTTTCTGTTTCTTGTTTTCTAGTAAAGAAAAACAAAACATTATTTTGTAACTACTACTTGTTTCTAGTTCATTCTTTTTTCAATAAAGAAGAAAGATAAGAGTGCTTGGTAACCAAATGATACCACTATGTATTTATTTGTGTTTTTGAGAAAATAGGAAATGAGAACCGGGAAAAAAAATACTTGATTTTGTTGTTTCCAAAAGTGTTCACATGTTTCTTAAGAATGAGAAAGGAAATGGGAACTGAGGCCAAATGCCTGTGTTTCTCAAAAACTAGAAACAAAAAACAAGAAACCATGAACAGAAATGTTACAAAATGTTAACAAGATCAGTTCTCACATCACCACACGTTATCCTTAACTACTAGTTTCATAATAGTCAAATAGGCAGGTAGTCAAAAATTCTCAAGTGCTATCACATGACTCATTTCTGGTTAGAGTCTACTCTTTTTCCATGAAGCATGGTTACTTACCCAAAAAAAATATAATAATAAGTCTGGCAATGCAAAGGTTGCCATAGATTCAGAATGTAACCCCTACATCAACAGCATTACTACAATTGTACCATAATCGTTTTAAGGAAGGATATAATCATATAAATTATAAAGGCCTTCCAACATCTAAGGTAAGTGGTAGTGGATGGACACTTCAAATGAGCTCAGGTAGTACCCTAAAGGCACCCATTTCCTGCAGCTAGAGTGGCCAGGATCTTTCCTGAAGAAATGTTGCAGCAATGGGGATATGGCATCTCACAATGACCATCTCCAAACCAATAGTAAACTGAGATAGTGAATGGATGTGAGGAACCTAGTTAGGTGTTCTGTTACAGGCCAAAGTCTGCGATCGAGTTATGGGTCTCTCGTAAGTGGAGGTAGATGGTGTTTGTGTGAGGGAAGAAGTAGAATTCTTCTTTCGACCTATTTTGAATAATAGTAAGGCTCAAATAGAGGGAACCTTAACACCTCTAAGCTAAAGTACTCGAGAATAAATTGAAAATTTTTAGGTACTATTTTCATTGACTATTTATAAAAGTAGTATGATAATTGTTGCTACATCAATGGAACATGACTCAAACATGGAGGATCGTCCTCCTAAAACAAATGAAATAACTAAAGATAGAAATGAAGGTGAAGGTCTCCTTCTTACAGTACGGATAATGAAAAAAATACTGCATAAAGAAAAATTCAACTAATGGGTTCCATACGTGACTGCTTCTTTTTGTCATGAGTGTAACGTTGTACATTTGTAGTGGCATTGTATCATGTTCACAAAGCACTGAATTTCAATAACTTCCCTAGGCAGAACTCTAGTACAATTCTAGCCACAATTCAACAATAACAACCACCTTCTAATTTATTTATGGATGAGACCAGTTCCCCGTTATGCACCCTACTCTTTGATTGACTCTGAGATGGGATAGTCACACTCCCATTGTCTCTAAGGTAGGATACCATCTCATAATGAGAGGTATAATGCTAAAAGACTTGAAGGGACATCCCTGCAAACCAAGGAACACATGCATTACTAAACGCTTTTGGTATAAAAGAAATTGGGTATATTTGAAACTCCAGTCCTAGTTAAAATTTGAGCGGATGGGCATCTTACAATTTTGGTTGATTCTCATTTGAGGACTCCACTAAAACCTACTTTGTGATTTAAAGTTGTCAAATTCCGTGCCCTTCTTCAAATTCCTCCGATAAAAAATCTGCCCAACATTCAAATTCACATCTCTACACAGAAAGTGGAGAGAGAAAAAAGGAAAAATGGACAGTAATCAAAGAGCTGGAGTGGCAGTGGATTAGGCTATCACTAACATAATCCATAAGAGCGATTACCTAATCCTCGTCACCATTCGTTCCAAAGTCTGATGGAAGGTGTTTTCATCCCCTATTATTATCATTCATCTTGGCTTCCTCCTTACACTTGATAACGGAACCTAACGCCGCTTTAGGGGTTTGCTACAACTCAAAAGAGAAGAATCTGCTCGAGTATTAACCTGACCGAGAGGTTATGGCCATGAAGGAAGCAACATGAGAGTACGCAGTGGATGCATAGTTTCCCCACTTCCAACTCAAGACCATATGGCTTCAGGGGTGAATTGCTTAGTTTGAGGGGGAAAATAGTGACATGTGACAGCAGGCTACGTTACAACCAATGAAATGATAGAGAAACCAAGAAACATAAGCTGTGGGAAGAGAAAAGGAAGGTTCTCAGATTTTTTTTCATTAAGAAAAAATTCCATTGATGGATGAATTACAGAAAGAAGTTTAAGAAGAAGGGAGCGTCATCCCAAAGGAATTACAAAAGACTTCTCCAATTGGACAAAAGTGTAGAGTAGCTATAATGATGAAAAAGAGTTGACAATTTATACCATGAGGTAGCCAGATAAACAATAGAATCGAAAACATGTTATCACTTCCGACCTTCCCAATTCATACCAATCCAAAACTAGTCAAAAACACCAGTTCAACAAACAGAACATGTAAGATAGAAGGACGTGAGATTGTGAAGTACGTCATCATCCATCACAATGAAATGCCAATTTTAAACTAGTCAAGTAAAAAATATAGTTCCCAATTTTGTACCCAGAGAATTCCTATCTTTTGACAAACAACAGGTTCGAATGAGCATGTAATACTTGGTGAATACTTTCCACAACCTCTATACCATGTTCTCTTTAGTATCAAGCCACTCCAGAAACATAGTCAATGCCATGTACTGCAAATGTAGTCAAGTGGGAGCAAACATCTCAAGAAACAAACAACACTCTTTTTTCCTTTTTTCAATAACTGGATACTTTATAAGTTCACCAGCCAGTAAATAGAAGAAACCTGGCATGGCCAACTGGGAGCAAACCATAACTGTACTACTCATCACATAATTCCATGGGGCAAATAATCAAGGCCCCAAAAAAAGAATGGCAAAAAAATGTTAATGTGCTCACCTTCTCTCCAGTGTCTTGGATGCATTCTTTATTTGAATCAGCTTGTTCTTCACAAGCTTTTTGGTCCAAGATACCACTTTGCACCGCAAGACCATGGCCACCAACAATTTCTTCAGACGAAGATTTGATTTCATCGTTCTTCAAAAGGCTTATAGTGTTTTTAGCTTTTCTTTGAGGTATAACCATCTTATCAGTAACAAGATTTGAATCATCAGAATCAGGAACCGACGAAGAGTCGGAACAATTAGCAGCTCCAACAACAGCTTTGGGTAAAGCAGCCGATTTGAGTTTGACTCTCAAATTTTTCTGCAAGGTGCCAATATAAGCATGATTTTTTAGCCATCGGACAATTTTGACTTTCAGGTCAGGGACAAGGTTTTCAGCCTGCAAAATGAAGGACGTCATGAGCTGACAAGATTTTTTTTATTGGGAAAGAGCTGACAAGATTTTTATTGGGAAAGAGTCCAAAACAATATTTAAAAAAAAAAAAAAAACAAGTTAACAATTACAGGCATTACAGTAAGTTTTGCACATAATAAATCAGGATGTATGTTGATTTCTGATGCTACATCTTTAACATTCACTTTTCCTTGGTCGATCAACTGCAAGAAGGTAGACATACAATTTAAGTACGATAATCCTAGAAAGAAAGAGTCCATAAAAGAGGAAACAGAAATTTGCAAACTTGCCTTTTTCATAATTGTTGCAAACTTAAGGGAATCAAGTGGGATGACATCCTCAACCCCCTGGACAGTACATTTATGTGTATCTACACAATCAGAATCCGCATTTAAACTGGGATAAGAGGATCCTATATCTTCTAATTTGCCATCGTCCAATTTTCCAGGGTTGGAATCAGAAGCATCCTTACAGAGTATAAGGTTATCAATGTTCCTTCTCCCAACTAATTTTTGTGGTCTGTTGACTGATAATGTCATTGGAAGGTGGTTGACCACATGTGAGCCACTGTTAACAGCTTCAGAAGGGTCTTGAAATCGGCCACTGCTCCTACAATATTGACTTTCTGAATGCTTTGAACAGAAAGCACGAAGCTCCACCTAATAGAAGCAACGCTTTAGATTTCGAGAAATGTACACTTTTTACACAATACATCGGGGAATTTGATAAATAAATAAATAAATAAAGGTGATTGCCTAACATTTTACAGTCGCAATTAATTTGTTTTGATTGAAGTCACATTTGAAATTGTAATCAGACTCAATTCTAGAATGAGAATAATTCACACTTACATTATCACACCCATATTTTGCCCAGACCTCCATTCTATTCCTAGCCTCCCTTGCACAAATTGGATGAAAGGATGCTCTGCAAGTTCCTGAGATCAATCACCCAGCAAGATAACCATTAATAAAGGGTAGGAGAAAATTCAAAGGGGTGGAGGGAAAGAGAAATCAGAAAATGTAGAGGGAAGAACAAATATAAATACTAAAAACCATCCCCAATGAAACGAAGAAATTAAATCAAATAAATTATCATAACAGAACAAAGAAGAACCATATCAAGCCAACAAAATCATGCAAATTAAAACATCCAAGATAGAGAAAGCTCCTATTCTCACCACCATGCAAGGACAGAGAATAGCCCAGTAAATCATACCCACATAATTAGTTGTAACGACTCATGCCCAGAATGTGAATGAGGATTCGGAATCCAAATTCGGCACTAATGGTCACGGCATTCCCCTGCATCCCCTACGACATAGTCACGTTACCTACTTCTCGCCTCTAAAAGTGAAGACTATATCCCCATAGACTAACAAAAGTTCTTTTAGCATGCTTTGCCCTCACTCGTATGCATCCTAAGAAAATTCCTAAGAAGTCAACCAACATAAAATTGCTCTAAGCAAAGCACGCTTAAATATGGAGTTTCTATGATTGAGCCACCGAAAAGGAAGATGCACCTTATTAGAATAGGTAATTACTTTCAATTCTTTTAAGCTTTTTAGCTATCTTATCCTCATGATCTCTCTCATTCGGATGTGGTCTTTGTTCATTCGTGTACCCTTCTTCTACTCGGCTGTCACAGAAACACCAAGAGGGTTGGCATACATATAAAGTGTATATTGGATGCATCTCAAAAGCCAAACATCAAGCGCAAAACTAAATCTCCAATCTAATAGAGCAAAACATAGATACGGACCAAGTAGGAGAAAAGTCGGACCTAACCCAGAGAGGAATATGATGGGAATATTCTTTTGCTAGGACATTTTTTGGAGGAATTACTACTTACCAGTAAAAAGAGAAGGGCTTGTCATAGGCTTGAAGGCTTGAAGGCTTGCAGTTTCACTTCATGTTGAATCATTTGATTGGGAATGAATAAGCAATTGTTTTTAGAAAATGTAGCACGAACATGATAATGTTTGGGACTTAAGGATACTCCCAAGAAAAACTACAAAGAGGGGAAGGAAGATGAATTATCCTCCTACCCTTCAGGATACTCCAAATGACATTAACCAAAAGGATGTTATAATTGCAAGAGAACAACTGAGAATAACACAAAAAACTATCTGCCTCTCAAATTTCCCCTGAATGCCAAAACCAGAATCCTCAGTCTTGTCCTTGAAATTTCCTCCTGTTCATTTTTATAACCATGCAAGGCAAGGATAGCTTTCACCATGGTAAGAGAAGCCACGGTGCACAAGCAGCCAGGAACTTATTTATGGTTGTTCAGAATATACAAAACGATTGGGGGCTGTTTAGCATGCCGTAACAAAGTGGGGGAATGGGAAACCTAAACCTGTATGAGTATTGGACATTGGCACCTAAACCTGTAATAGAATTGGACATTGACACATTAAACCGGGAAAATAGTTCATATAAAATCTATTTTAATTATTTGTTTTTAATTAGAAATAATTAATTTCAAATTTAGTATGAAGAAACTTATTAAACAAAATCTTACTAACAAAATTTAATTTAACTGTGTACAATTAATTGATTTATAAATACATATAGATTAAGAATTCAAATAATATTATAAGATGTCATTCCAACATACCAGACATGGTTATTCGATTTCTAGACATCACATTCTCATTCCCACATGTCAAAGTCAAAAGCCCCTAAAGCTTTAGAATTAAGTAATTTATTGGTTGCTAAGAAGATTTCCCATCCACACAAACTCTTGTTACTTTGTTCACTTCGGATTCTATATAAAATGAGGAAGAAAATAAAGGCAAAGCACATGAATCAGGGGAGGCACCCACGCCACTTCACTGTGCATAGTAAACGATGGATTTTCTAATATCCGTTCTCAAATTTAAGGGTATCAATGGATGCAAAAAGAGAACCGCCTATCAAATTCCATGATAATGATGAGTTCCACCTCTGAATGCCAAAATGATATGTTCTAAAAAAAATGAAGCGAGCACCTCTTTCAAATCTTTGCATTCCCCCTAGTTGGTACAAAACGCGAGCACCTCTTTCAAAGCACCTCTTCCTTCACTGTGCTTTTGAGAGAGCCAACTGGGACATATTATTCAATCTGTTGGGTATTCATTGCTGTTTCCTAATAAAATTGATGAGGCGTATCTTCAGCTTAAGAGGGGCAATCCCTCTAAAGGTCATGGCTAGAGTTTTGTGGTCAATTGCGGTGACACCTATTGTTTGGAGGCTGAGGGTCTTCAAAGAAATTTATTCTAACAAAAGGTATTTTGAAACTCTGTTTATCTCTTTGCTTTCATCTGATGTTCTCTGTCTAGTATTTTTTGTAATTTCGTAATTGTGACCTTGTACAGATTATGACCAATTGGGCCACCCTTTTTCCAACTGTTTGGTCTTGTGGGAATATCTCATCTCCCTTTCCTTTGCATGCTCTTTCTCAATATAATGCATCAGTTTCATATAAATTAAATACAGAGAGAATAGGACATAAAAGGAAGAAGAATGGATTCTCCAAAACCTTCAAATGCAGTATATTTCTTCCATCTCAATTTGAACACTACATCTATAACATAGAATATCAGTGTCACACAGCACCAGACAAGCTAATTGAAACTCTTGCCAAGAAAGAAACCTTCCAGTCCAAAGATACTTCATGATTTAATTCGAGTAAGCTTAACTCAAAAATAGATCACATATTTGCTCCTATAACAGATGCCAATCATCTCTCCATCAACTTGCTTGTGCATTGGAAAATTTTACAATCAAATTCTTCCCACTATAGAAGATTGGCTGTTGTAATATTAGCTGTAGCAGTGACCAGCGTATAACTTTTTTCTTCAGACCTATCCATCCAGCTATCTTACCTTCAGCATAGCTGGTAAATACAACACACTTAAAGCTTTCAACAATTTCATGAGTACTTAAAGGAGCCTAGGATTTATAAAATACTCTTACAAATTGAATCAAAACAGTCCAAACTAATTTTCTTACAATATATATATGACGATAGGGATTTGAACCTCTAACCTCAAGGGAGAGGAATAGATGTATTAACCATTGGGCTATGCTCATGTTGGCTTTTCAATCAGAAACTATTTGTATAACACAAAACATATTATGAAAACTTTGAACATGACCATGATGGACACAGACAAATTATGAGAACTTCTTAGAACAAGTTTAGCTGGAACGGTTCCTATTTGAATAAGTTGACTAGCAATCTTTGCATAAAGAACAGAATGGGCTGAATATTGCTAACAATAGAAAATGCCCACTCTTCCTAAGAGTCAAAGCAGCTTTCAGAAAGAGTCAAGTGAGAAGGCAAACTGCCTAAGTTAAAATGTCCTAATCTTTATGTCCTTGCAACAAAGTCACCATCATTAGAACTACAACAGAGTGCCTGCTTCGTTACAATCAAGGTTACAAAGAAACCCTCAATGGAACTAGCACCTGCTTGGTTATTTAGCAATATAAAACTTCATATCTTCAATATCAACAAAAGCCAGAAAGGATTTCCAATGTCTGTCATGTTATTTATGTTGTTTGTAAAAAGGCATATGATGACATTGAGTACTTATATGATCAATTCCCTTTGCCCCTATTCTCTGAAGACTTAACAAACTTCCAATTTCTCGAATTGAGTGTCTAAAAGATTCGAGGATTTCTTCCTTCTACTAGCTTGAGCGCACCCTTAATGACTATCTTGTTGGAGATTGGAGAGAAATCATAGAGTTCCTTGGTAAAAGAAAAACATATGGAAAGTATAGGATATAAATTGGTCCAATTAGTCGATATGTCTCTGTGAGCCTCCATTTGTACTTACTCGTTTAATCTTCTTCTTTTTTTTTTTTTTTTTTTTTTTTTTTTTACC
>NW_019268518.1:3883222-3898560 GCF_002738365.1 Cucurbita moschata
GGGGGCTCGAATTTTTGTATGTCCTTTGTATTCTTTCCTGTTTTCTCGATGAAAGTTCGGTATTCATTAAAAAAAACTAATAAATAATAAAGGTCCAATTTCTCTAATTGAGCAGCATCCATAAATAGGTTTCATAAAATCCTATCTTCTTGATTCAAGCCAAGGGGAGTTTTCACATATCTCTCTTGTTTTTGTTGGGAGGATAATTATTCATCATGTCTCTCATATACTGTTTAAATTAATACAATGTTTACGATCCATAAAAAGGTGTATTTACTCAGTACTTCAGGGTTCAAATAGGAGATTTATAAGTTGGAATGCACAAAGTATAAAAATATCCAGAAATTCCTAGAGCTGGTTTCTTAATGGCAAATCAGGAACCACCAACATCCTGACCGACATCTATCAGTTTATATGGTAGACAAAGCATGGAAGATGAAACTAGTAAGTCCCGTTAATGCCCCCCAATCGGAATGATTTCTAAATGAGGCTCTCGAGCATGAGATAAAAAACTATTTGTTTAAGTTTCATAACCTAAATTAAATGATAACTATTTATAACCAGCAATATATCATGGAGCCTAATATACCGCTCACATCTTTTGGAGTATAGATAAACAAAAAAATAAATAAAAATAAATATGCACATATTCCACTCTCTAAATGCCCCTTCCTATGTCTCGGTATGGTAGTAGTAGTATATAAGTCAACAGCTAAACTTCCAAAGAAGTTAGAAAGCATAGATTTGTATGTGAGATAGAGAGATGGAGAGAGGAAGGGAGGGAAAGAGAGCAGCCCAGGAACATAAAATCAAACCTCGAGCGTAGTAGAAATTAACTGTTCACTAATTTCAGATTTCGACCAACTTCTAAATACTCTGTACATGACATTAACAGATAAGCCATAAACATGCTTTTCTGCTAGAACGCATAAAAACTAGCCTACCAAGGACAACAGCATACAGAAGTCGAAAAGGAAAAAATTGAGCCAAAATCTGAAGACCATAGTAGCCAGTAGGAATGTGCTTCCCATACATCATCCAAACAGAAAAGGAGAATGGCATTGAATAATGGGGCAATAAACATACCATGGCTGCACCGGAGACAGGCTCCATACTTGACTTTGCATATGTTACATACTAACTTTTTCCGGGTTTCTTTTACACCTCCCAAATTCATAACAGGCTCCATCCGCGTCAAGTCCTCTATGAATACCTCTGGCATCCACTGACTACAAAATAAATGAGCAAACTCAACAGAAAATCCACTGTCGACGTTCTTATGTACAGGCTTCAGAGCACCACCCTGCTTGGGACAGAGCAAACAGGGCTTTGTGGAATCATTGATTTTATCCTTCTGCTTACACCAAGAACACGACCAGGATCCATTGACTTTCTCTCTTATGCCATAGCACTTATAGTGAACCACCACATAACAACAACTGCAAGTAACTAACGGATTTACCCCTTTGTACGTATCTCCCTTAGAGCAAAAGTGGCATAAAGATGAATTTCCATCGCAAGGAGAAACAATCAGAACTTTTTCCAATCCTGCATCACCACCTAGAAGCTTCCGTTTCTTCGAAGGCCGCTCCGAAGTTAAGGACACCTTATTCCTACAACCCAATATCCATTCTAAGCCGGGAGACGAATCCAAGTTCGAACAACCCTTGTCTCCAAGAGGAGAACCACTGGCTTCAACCATGCCCACATCCGAGCCCAAACGGTCATCCTCAACCTCGTCTTTAATAATAGCCCTATCCGTAATCTCATCACTAACATTATCACTGCCACCTACATTTGCTTCTGAGTCATTTCCAGAAGACGGAATTGAAAAACATTTCCTAAACCCTAAACCACTAAAAGAAGACGATGCACGCAAAGTATCTACATCAGACAGCGTCAAGTCCCTAAAATATTCCTCTGTCTCGACCCAAATGTTGGAGCCACGTGACCTTTCACCTTGCCTCGAAGACTTCTTGTCTGCCCCAGAATTGGATTTCCTCTGCCGCTTCTTACCACCCGTATGTCTGCTCAAAAAGCTACCCAACCTACTGGGCAGAGTGGGCACATAAGGAGCTGCAGTCTCCTCCGCTACATCAAATGGCGAACGCTCGCACAACGCCTTTTGAGCCTGAGCGTAATAATCAATGTCCACAGTAGACAACTTGTCCTCATGTGTTTGAGTATGGGTCAACGTTACTCTGTTCGGCACTCTTGCCACTGGGCAAGACCTCTCCTCAGCACCACAGCCTCCATCCGCACCCCTACCCATCATCTTCTTTCCCAGGTGACATCGGTCTCTAGTCATCACCAACAATAAACACAAATTAACCCACCTATGGCGCGTTCCATAGTCAAAACTTCAAATTCCACTCTATCCAAATACAAACACTGCCATACATACGCTTAACCGATCCAGACCTTCGCATGCACGAACTACGCAGATAAAAAGGTACAAAAACAAACCCTAACCCTAACCCTAATCCTAAAATCCTAGTCCAACTCGTCGCTTGCAAGGGAAAAGATGAGGAAAGGATGAGCCGAAACCAGAGTTGGGATCCGGAATTAGTAAGGTTCTTGTTCTGTTGCGAATGATTAAAATTTTGTTCGCAGCTGGATTTCGCTTTCGATTGGAAAGAGAGAGAGAGGGAGAGAGAGATTCGCGTTATTTGCAGGCAAGTGAAGGCGGTTTGTTTCTAGAAGATATTTTTATAGGGGAGACTATTAGGACGTAGTAAGAAAGTGGGAATTCCGCGGTAACAGCTCCTCCACTGCACGCGTGTCGTCTATCTATTTGTTCAAGTGATGAAATTGCCTTATCGGATCAATGCCTATTTTCTTTTTTTTTTTTCTTTTTCTTTTTCTTTTTCTAGATGCTTTCTTTTCATATTTAAAAATTAAATTAAATATACCATATATTTTAATCATTTAACATAATTGGGTCGTCTTAAAAACACATATCGTACTACGTCTTTGTTGTAGGCCCTAGCAACCCTCGATGTTGAGGGTTGTTTAGGGAATGGTCTTGCGTTTATAAGTAAGGAACACATCTAGATTGGTATGAGAAGTGCTTATGCTCAAAATAGACAATATTACACTACTGTGGAGAGTCGTAGTTCCTAACACAGTATCAGTCTCATGCCCTTAATTTAGTCATGTCAATAGAATCTTGAAATTTCAAATAAGGAAATTACTAGTCTTGAAGATGTAGTCAAAAGTGACTCGTGCCTCGAACAAATGGTGTGTTTTGTTCGAGGGCTCCAAAGAAATGAGTCGAGCCTTGTTTAAGAGGAGACTATTCGAGGGCTACATAAACCTCAGGGAGGCTCTATGACATACTTTATTCGAGGGAATGATTGTTTTGTTGGAAGGGAGTAATTTAGGGAATGGGAAACCAAAAGCAAAACCATGAGAGCTCAATACTCAAAAGTGGGCAATATCTACTATCGTGATTCCTAACAATCGATCTCAATACTTACGCATAATCAGGCTTCCATAAGTAGAGCAGGGAACTGTAAATCTCCCAACAAAAAGATAGAATCATATGACAAAAACCTCAAAACCAAACAAGCCTCGAGAGGAACTAACTCAAGCATGATTTATGTTTTTTTTTTTTGTTAGGTTTCGCGGCTTCGTTTGATCTTTTATTTTAGATGAAATTCTCTTTCGTCGACCGAATACAACTAAGGTGAAAACTAAGTTTGTTTGGTCATACACGCTCATCATGGGTAGTAAACTTCTTAGAAAATTAGACGAAAAGGTAATGTGTCTAAATGACATCCTTTCCGTTTAACCTTTTAATAACAAAAAAAATGTCAAATTTTGTTTTGTTTTTTGTTTTTTTGTTTTTTTGTTTAAATGTTTTTTTGTTTAAATGTTTATGGTCATTTATCATAATTTAAACACGTAGGCATAAAATTTGCTATAATTTTCCAACACAGCCATGAGTAGCTGTGATTCTAGTTTATTTCTATTGAACTTCTCGGCAGAAAAGGGGTCTGACCGGTGCGATCATTCACCTGTCTCCAATCGCAATCGTAAGAAGAAGGCAAAAGGAAGAATCCACCAATGGATTTGGCGGAGCTTTGGTCAATTTTCGGCCCTGGCGTTGCCGGAGCTGTGTTCGGCGCCGGGTGGTGGTTCTGGGTTGACGCCGTTGTCTGCAGTTCTGTTGCCGTCTCCTTCCTCCACTATCTTCCAGGTTTTTTATTCATTTACCAGTCCACACCATGTATAATTTGCAGTTAGGGTTTTTTATGGTGTTTTGGTATTGGGGTTTTAGGTATTTTTGCTTCGTTTGCGGCTCTGATGTTCAATTGCGTTCGGAAGGAAGACATCGATTATTCACCATATGAGGAAGGCGAATGGAGGTGAGTATGTTATGATTTATCTGCTTACCTCTCTCTTTCTATCTCTTGTTGTTTTCAGCCGCTTTTATTGTTTTAAATGCCACCAATCATACCGCCATCCTCTTTGCCTGATCATTCGATTCGATTGAAAGCAATGTCACAGTGTTTTTCTTCAACAAGTCATTGCTCAATGTGATTTAGTGTCTTGCTAGCATTATTCTCCCTGGATGAGTTAGGATTTCATGAACTCGTACATACGAGACTTAACTCTTAATTTACAATTAGAATACCGTAAACTATGTGTGTCTGCAATAGACGTCGAGGGTCAACTCTGGGGCATGGTTGAAGGACTCAATGGGAATGTGAAACTAGTGCCAAACGATTGAATTGTTTGTTAGCCGTCCATTATAAGCTTAGACGAGGTGAAAAACCAAATGGGCAAGTTGGCAACACAATCTATACATTGTGTCAATGGCTGTATTTAGTGTAGGTGATTTGGAGATGCAATCTCCACACAGAGACTTATACACATTCTTTTGGCTTAAGCAGTATTTGTACTTTATATTTATTATTTGGGCATCCTTTTAATCAATTCTGTAGAACCCCTACGGAAGAAAAGCTTTTTCTCTAAGAGAGGAAGACTTATTCTTATCCAGTCTATCCTTAGTGAAATTCGTGTGTATTTTCCATCCTTGTGTTTGGATCCGTGTGAAAGTTTTGTAGTTCCGTAAAGAGACTTATGTGAAGACCTTTTATGGGAAGGGGTGGAGGAAGGGAAGGGTGCACATTTGGTAAATTGGGAGGTGGTGTGGGGAATCTTAGGGTGTGTAATAGGGCTTTGTTGGACAAGTGGTTGCAGTATTTTCCTTGAGAATTTGATGCTCTAGTTACAGTAATTTTATTAGTCTGAGGGAGAGGAGATCTTTAGTTATGGAGCTTCGTCCTTTTGGAGGGGTCCTCTTGTATCACGTTTTTTCGTTGTTGGGCGAGCCCCTTTATTTTCAAGTTCTCCCATCTTTTCCTTACTCTGGAAGATCAAAGTCGTGATGAAGGTGATCATCTCTTTTGGTTTTGTCAGTTTACTTGATTGTTGTGGAGTGGCTTTTGTGAGACGTTTTCCTTACGTTTGGCTTGGTCAGGAGTTGTAACTCCATGTTGGAGGGGTTTTACCATTCATATATATATATATATATATATATATATATTTCATCCTCCTTTTCAAAGAAAAAATAGAACCTTTAGAAGAGTGGAGAGATCTTTGGGCGAAGGTTCTTTTATTTTTTTTATTTATTTTTGATAAGATACCGTTTCATTAATGTTTGAGATTTACAAAAAAAAAAAAAAAAAGATGTGTTATCCATGATACTTACAAAAGACTTTCCCAATTAACAATCAGGTAAGGTTGTAGGAAGACAACTTACACTATTTCTTGGTAAACAACATTGTTGAAGAGCCTAGTAGGAGTTTCCAATAAGATTTATTGAATTCACTCTTTCCAAATATTCCAAAAGAAAGTCATGATGAGGTTGGGTCTATACTAGAGTTTTTGCATTCTTGAAAGGGGGTACGTTAAGACCATGTCCAGTTAATCTTTGACCTCCTTAGGAACAGTGAGGTGTCATCCGAAAATGGTGAGAATATTTATCCATAAGTTATAGGCATAAGTACACTACATAAATAGGTGGTTTTTGGATTCATTCTCTCTTGCATAAAGGGCATTAATTGGAAAATAGAGTCCTGCAGGGCATTCATTTTTGTAGGTTTTCATTTGTGCTAATGGCTTTGTGCATAACTTCTCATGGGAAAAACTCCACCTTTTTTTATGATTTCCTTTCCATATTGTCTTGGGCTATTGTGAGGTTTATGGCTTTTATTTTTTCCCCCATATCTATCATTAAGGATTTTGTGGAGAAAACCGATCCCTAGGAAGGCATTTCAATGAGCCTACTTCTTGGGATAACACTATTGGGCAAGGTCAAGGCTTAACTTGGCCCATTATGTAGCTTTGCTATCCTTGAGGTTCGTATTGAGCTGTGACTCCCAAAATTTGTTGTCATATTTCCATATTTCTTTGATTGTGGTCGTCTTGCAATGTGAGTGCCTATATAAAAGAGGATACTGCAATGCTAGCATGGTGTTGCAATCCAAGATGTGTTTTCTCCATCACCCACCCTATGGCAAATGCGGTTAGTGATGAGGTTTTGGTGCTCTTTTATAAACTTTCGTGGCCCATTGGCAGAAGATGGGAATAATCGGTTTGTACATGATGTTGGAGCGTGTTTAGCTTTTATAAGATTCCTCCACAAGGCAGTGCCTTCAAGTGAGGTATGGTCACTTGTTAGATTTCACCTCTCTTTGCGTCTCTGTTTGTAAAGATTTTTGTCATTACCCCATAGGTCTTATTATGCATGACTAGAGCTGGTTGGGCTCTTCTTGGGTTTTTCGTGTTTTCTTTTTTGTTGGTATTCCTCGTGTATTCTTCCATTTTTTTTTTCCACAGTGAAAACTCACATTTTACCCCATAAAAATCCCCTTTTCAACCTTCTCCCCAATTGGGTGGGTTGTGAAAAGGAGGAACTAAGGGGCAAGAGTGAGGTTGGTTAGGTTTGAGAACATTCTTAGTGAGAGAGAGCTGAAAGAAGAGCATGTGTATGCAGAAAATATCATAAACGAAGACATGGAACGTAACTTCTTGATAGAATGGTCCAAGGATAGTAGACATAGGTGGAGATCCAACAACCATCGAAAAATGATGTATTAGAGGTTGTGATGCTCTGCGAAGGTATAAGAATAATATTCAGAATGCTATTATATAGAAATAAAATTTTCATGCATCATCCTTCCCAAACTTTAAAAGTCATGACCCCAAGAATTTTCATCAATCATAGGTCCACCAATTTAGGGAGGCAAACCAATAACCCAAGTTCTAGCAAAAGAAAAGACCAGCTCTTAAAAGAAAAGGAGCAATAGAGGAAAATGGTCTAGAGATTCGTCGTCCTTCTTACAAAGACAACAAGCCAAGGGGGACAAAGCCCAGAGTGGGAACTTCTGTAATTTGACGGCAGGATTAACTATTAAGATTGAGACTTCTATAGGTGAGACACAAAAGAAATGTTCACTTTCTTAGGGACTTGAAATTCCAAATATAAACCACGAAAGGGGCCTTGAACTTAGCAGGAGGTTTGGTAAGGTAAGATGCATGGCGAACCATTTCCTCACACCTTCAGCAGTTGTGATACTTGTTTGAGAATAAAATTACTAGTGTGCGAGCTGAAATCTAGCTTGTAGGCAAGTCATTAACACCCACTTAAAAATGGATTTCATGAAGTGGTAATTGTAGAATTCAAATCTGCATAGAAGGCCTAATGCATAAAGAAATCTTTTCATACGCCCTAAGCTTCCATACTGGTCTACAATATTGGTTCATACTAGGTAGGACATGATGAATTGATATGTTAGTTATTTGTTGAGATATCACGGAAATAAGCCTCTGTAAAATTGAAGTTTCAGAGACCTATAAGCAAAGGAAAATTAGAAGACTTGTGTGATAGCATCGAGAATTTAATGTCTGTTTTGATGTGGTGCTAGTGTTTTTCTGTAATTAACAGTACTGACGTTTCCCTTAACTGCAGATTAAAGCTTTGGCTCTTCTTCGCTTATGTGGTATCCTTCGTTTCATTAGCAGCATCTGTGGGGCTCTTGATTCAAGATTCAGTAGTAAAAACTGGCCTATCAGCATGGACGGGAGTTGCAGGAGTATTGCAGTGTGTGTTTGTGTTGGTTAGGTAAATGGCCTCTCTCCTTTTTATTATCTTAATTCTGATTTTTCCCATCTGTCTTTTAGTTGGATTTGTGCCAGCAAACATGTAGCCACTTCTTATTGTCTACTCCACCTAGTTGTGGAATCATTCAGCAAGGCAACTTTGTTAAAGAAGAGTTGTTGGGGTTCTTTCATTATGTTGTTTCTCTTGATTTCTGAGCAGGTCTGAATCTACTACATAAGATGTTTAAATCATGCCATAAGCAAAGTTGGTTGAACGAGAATATTTTCTCTTTAGCAGTCTGATGCTGTATCAATGTATGCCCCTGTTCTTTGGTCTTCGTTGCATTAGATAGCTTTGTGGAAAAACCAAAATCATTAAGGGGTTTCAATTTTCATCTCTCGCACAAGTGTCATGTAATACAAATGCTACGTAGCTAGACCCTGGTCAGCACTGTCTATGTTCTGTTTTCCTGAAATACTGTTTGTTGCAGTGGGTTGATTTACTGGACTTCTCACACGGAATAAGTCGGAAAGAATTATGCACTTAGACCTCAGAGGCTGAAGAGTTACCAACTGCATAGCGCGTTGCATCGTCAAGTCGATTGTGTGTCATTTGACTTTTCCAACTATGGAACTGAACAGTAAGAGCTTTCTACTTCTTGTAAATGTCATGTTAATCTTAATCTGAAACCATGTCTGTAAATCTTTATGGATCCAATATAAGTGAGCAAGTGAGCCAGCATTCAATGTTTCAGCCATTTCAGTTTGTCGCAGTGTTCATATTATATACTAACAAAGCATAAAATGATGAAGGGTGGTCAGTTTTGTTTTGGTTTTTAGTTTCTTTCCTTCGAAAAATTGTGGATGCAAAATGAACAATATATAGATGGACAATGGTGGTATTCAATCTATTGACAGTAAAATGGTGATATTTGAGATTTTTTTTTGGGAATTGGTTGGAATGTGTTCTTATCTATTAATAGGTTTTTTGTTCACTCACTAATCGGTGGGAGATTTTGGTTAGATTTTGGTTTATTACTAGGAACTTTAGGTCTTTATTGGACTACGGGTAACTAATGGGTGGATTTTGATTTATTATTAGGGATTTTAGGTCTTTATTGGACAACAGGGAGTTTTGAATTTCGAGATTTATTTATAAAATATTCAATAACTTGATACTAAGAGATCGTAGGTCAAATCCCTCACCTTCTCGTAGGTCAAATCCCTCACCTTCAAATGTCGTTGAATTAGAATATTTATAAATTTGTTACTCTTTTAGATATATTTTAATCCGCCGAACTTCATTAATTGAAAGGTTATCTTATTACACCGTTTTGCTTTAATACAAAGCATAGGCTTTGAAGAACGACTTAATGAAATGGACGAGTCCAGAGGGGATTGCTTAGGCAGTAAGTAAGTATGGCTTTCCACAACAGCTTCATTCATTATTGAATCATTTAAATTTAACAAACGAGAGCTGCTACAGCCGACACTGACTCTGAGAGGGACATCAACCATCCATTGCCTACAATTTTAATTACTCATAAATTGTCACCTTTGTAACCTCTTTCATTTATTCAAATACCAATTCATTTCCCTTTCATCTTTATTTAAAGAACAAAAAAAAAAAAACTATTTTCTTGGGTTTTGGTTAAACATGTAGATTATAAAATTAAAAAAAAAAAAAAAGTACTTTTGATTATAAGATAAATTCAAAACTTAATAATAATATAAAAAATTAAAGTATTGGATGATGAAAGTCTCACCTTAGCTAATTTAGGGAATGATCATGAGTTTATATGCGAGAAGTACTAACTCCATTGGTACGAGGCCTTTTGAGGAAGCCCAAAGCAAAAGCCATGAGAGCTTATGCTCAAAGTGGACAATATTATATCGTTGTGGAGAGTCGTGATTGTCTAACATAAATAACCTAGTGATGAACTTTTTTTAACAAAAAAAAAAAAAAGAAACCATTGGCAATTTATTTCCAACCACGTTCTCAAGTCATTCTTAACACCAAAAACAGAAGAGATGCTCAAGAGAATGGGCGACTAGGAAACTAAAAACCATTTTGATGAAGAAATGAAGAAGAAATGGGCAATTAATCACTAACTTAATCCCTCTTATTGATGTGTAATTAGTGCAGTTCAATGTCAAACAAAGCTACACACTACCCAACCACCCAACAACATCCCAAACAATAAATCAGTATCAGCTGAACCAAGATTGAAACTTTCTTTCTTTTTTCTTTTCTTTACCATTTTCCTTTGAAGCAGAGCACAGTAAGTAACCCTTTTATCTTTTCTTTTCTTTTTTCTGTTCTTCCCTAGTAACTTCCAGAATCAAAAACCTCTTCAAAAGTGAGAAGAAAGAACCAAAATAACCCAAAGAGATGCATCTTTGAACGCAGACAAAATGTGCGCCTGCCAAACCTCTGCAACTGCCCTTTTAAAACTGCAAAAACTCCCGCTGTAAAGGCAGGCAGGCAGGATGATTTGGGCAACTGTAACTTATTGCACTATTTGCACTGTTCAGTGTTTCAATTAACATCCCAACCCAACTCCCATCAGCATTTCTTTAAAACCATGAAAACAAAAAAGAAGGAAAGAGATTTTAAAAGAAGAAAAGAAAATGAAATGAAATAAAATGAAATAAAAACTGACCCATTGCCATTAGAAACTGTGAAGAACTATAACTTTTCATGGATGAAAAGGAAGTAATTCAGGCATCCGAGTCAGATGAGCTCAGTTCAGAACCGGCTCCATCCTTGCTACTTCCTTCGTGAGATTCAGATATCTTTGGCTGAATGCATCGCGGCACTTTTAGAGATGGCTTCAACTTCATGCATTCCAACTGCAATCAAAATTAGAGCATATATTACAAAGTTCCAACTTCAACAGCTAATGTAAACAAGAACTAGATTTTGGAAAGTATTGCAGAGGAGATTAGTGAAATGTCACAACAAGTATTTTGTTTACCTCCTGATAGAAAGAATTGATCTCTTCTTCGGTAAGGCCTTCGTCCTCACCGTAGTTCTCTTCCCATCCAAGAGAACGAAGAAAAGCAGCCTCCTCCTCGTCTAGAGATTCCGAAGCAGCGTGCCTCTGAGTTTTTTCACCACTGTCACAAGATCCCCGAACCTCTTCGGAACCAACTCCATTTGGAATCTCCATAGCACCATTTTCAATCACTTGAGAACTTGCAGGAGTGTTGATTTCTTCCTTTTTTAGTTCATCAGATTGGCCAATTGAAGGAGATTTCACAGAAGAGCATGAATCTGAGAGAACAGCAGAAGAAGTTGTTGAAGTTTTCTTCTTAATGAGGTTAAAGAAATCATTCCGACTCTGGACTTGTGATAAGGAAGGTTTTTTTTCCAAAGTTGATCCAGATTTGAGATCTAGGCTAGCTGCCTTCCGCTCCAAAGAAGAAACATTTGAGTTGTTTGGGCTTTTCAAAGGAGCATGTGAAACTGAAGGTGCAAGAGCGAACTGGTTGTTTGCTGCCATGCTGCTTGCATTACTAGTTGGACTTGAGACATCCTTTGCTGCAAGGGACACTCCATTTTCTCGTACAGGTTTTAGAACAAGAAACTTCCCATGAGAACTCTTTTGGGCATCAGGCTTGACATGTCCTCCACGAGATTGGTTGGCATGGACTGACGAGGGCTGTGGCTGTCCACCCTTGGTGGTTACATTAAGTTCTCCAGTTCTTGATACTAATTTGGGCTTTGATTTATCAGAAGAATTAAGCGCCTGTAAAAAGGGAAAAAAAACACTAACGATCATTTAAGGGGCCAAAACAGAAGACTTGCAGTTAGATATAATGATAAATATGTATTCCTAGACATGTTCAATGCTGAACTGGAAGATAAAATCAATAGTTTGTTGTAGAAATTTATCATGATATAGAGGACTATCAAAACGTAAAAACTAACTATATTTCATATTACAAGAGTAGAGAACTGCTTGGATGTAGTTTATCAAAATTGTTTTTACAAACAGATCTTTTAAAATTATCAGGAAAGATATGGTCTGTTTTCATATTTTCATTCATTTCTTCAGCATATAAATATAAAAATCCATTGATACTTTTAAAAGAATATTAATATCGATCAGGTGTGAGAACTAGTTTAGAAAACTTTAACTAAAACATAACAAAAAAAAGTATTCTCGTCTTCTGTTTTCTTTTGGTTCTAAATCCATTTTAAGAATTATACTGCTAGCACAACAAAAATTTACATCGGCTTCAAAAGGAAAACTAGAACAAATGAGAACCCCCCTTTCAGAAGAGGAGTGCTCAATTAAGTTATAACCATTGATACATGAAGAGGAGATCATAATCAGTTAACAGCTTAACGATCTTTCAGGTAAAATAAAAAACTTGCCTACCAAATATAACACGTTAACAAACAAAGAATACTAACCACCAATGGTATATTGGCTACAGCACAACAATCAATGAAGAATCTTAACATAGAAAGTTTACACTTCCCTTAAAGCATATTTAACCTACCACCGGCATTTTCGACTCTTGAGAGAGTAAAAAAGTGGTCAACCAAAGATAATTCAGTCTGCAAAGAATCGAAGTGGCAAAGCACATATATACACACATGAAATCGGATCCAAAAACAAAGCCTGCAATCTCTTTCCTATCATCTACGTCTTACAGATTTCCAAAAGGTAATCGGACAGACCCCTTGAAGAATTGGCAATAACTATTTCCTAAATCAGATAACGCATTAGATGATGTAGAACACCCCCTGCCATCCCTTTCTGGGGCTCACTTGTATTTTGTTCTTTCAATCATCCTTAAATTGTGTTTGTCATCAAATAGAAGCGGGGGAAACGACATAGTTATCTAGCACATTGTAAATGACATCGAAGCAGAAGCTTCTAGCATTTTCAAATTCCACTATCTAACAGTTAACACAAACACTATCCTTCAGTCATTAAGTTAAAGAGACAGAATACTTGAATAACAAACTTCCACAAAAAGTTCTACAGTTTCTAAAATGTAGAAGCAGTGTTTATTTGACAAGCGACTCTCTCCACATATAAATCCTAAGAACTTAATACTACATAAGTAGCTAAGGAGAGAGTATTAGTTCTAGCTAATATCAAAGATTGACACAAGTTGTCAAGATACCGTGTAAATGGTTCTCAGTTCTCTCACATGTTTTAAGTGCCAAGCTTTATATTTTTTAATCAACAAAAATAATTGCACCAAAATTAATCAAAATATAAAGAGGTAGAAACAAATCTATACAGCATAAGATTCAACAATTGCATCAGCCCCAATTACCATAGCTTTTGGCATAGAAGGTGTCACCGGTATTAATTGCCTGGACTGTTTAATAGCCAATTCCTCAAGCCTTTGAGTCTTGACAGATAACTAGGAAAGTTGGGGGGTAAAGGGTGAGAACGTTAGATCAAAAGGAGCACATAATATACAACACAAGAAGCCAAAAGGTACAATAGGGTACCTCAGATGCCTGGGGAGCAGCACGAGCTCGAGATGGAGACTGCACCAATGCTTCAGCCATATTAAGTCCAGCTGTCACACTTGGAGGTCCTATCGCCGATGTAGCAGGAACATTTTGTTGAAATGACAATGACCCTGTGGTGCTTCCAATCATATTGGGCACCTCAGCAAGAGCAGAAGTCCATCCCTCTCCACCAATTAAGGCTGAATTCCCAATTGGCAAGCTTTGAACTGGTGAGCTCAAACCAGGAGATGAAACTCTTCCAATTTCTGATGCTCCTTGCCTTTCTTCGGATCCCAGTGACGGAAAATCCTTTTCAAAGACAGATTTTTGAATGCTACTGCTGACACTAGATACAGAAGGCATTCCATGACCGTTGTTGTGAATGCTGTTAGCACCAGCTTTTATATCTGTTGCAACTCTTCTGTGAAACAACTCATCTTGCTTCCTGGATACCATTGAATGGGATCGCCGCAAACCATCTTTATCAATCCTACCAGAAAGGATCTTTCCTAGAGAATCATGAGCATCACAATCCCAATTATCCCCAAAGCTTAACCTATCCTTTTCTTTCTCACGATCCTTATCACGATGACCCCTGTTAAAACTACTATATGCATGTTTGGCAGAACCATTGCTCAAACTTCTCCTTGAATTTGATGAAGATGTCCGATCCAGAAAAGCAGAACGTGTAGTGTCAAAATCACCAGTGGTCTTGGAAGTTCTATTTCTCGATTGAGATAGAGAGGACACATCTACACAACATAGGACATACAATTAAAGATGTTCACCATTTCAAAACAGAGGCAAGTCGGCAGTAAGTGAAAGCATCATTAATGAGAGCATGTAATATTCTAAAATAAATAGAAGCAGTACCTGTTGGTGAAGAAGACAACGGAGAAAGGTGGTTTGAATTGCCGCCACCAGTAAAGCTTCCAGTACTTCTCAACCATTCTGGAACTAAAGTGGGTTCACTTCTTTCCATGGGGAATACTGAACATGATCAAAATATCAGAAGCAAAAAAAACACTTCTAGCCTTCTTTACCACCTCAAATCGCCCAAAAGCGCGCTCCTTATACAGCGGAATGTATAAAGCCCTAACCTGTACTTTGTTATTTCAAATTCCTAACCTCTAATTTGCACAGAAGAACGGCTACAAGCCGTATGTCTCACCAACTTAGTGGCATATCCAGGTTTCAGCAAAGATTGACATGCGCAGTGAATTGCTTCAAAGTTGCAAACGCACGGGGAGTGAACCCAGAGGATGGTTCTCAAAATTGATGTCCTAAACGCCACTAAAGAAGCTTTTCTTCTACAATTATCCTACTTCACAAACCACTGCTATTCAATCAAGTAGCTGCCAATTTGGCTACAAGCTGAACGCATTATGAACGGGATTTATCTCATCTTATGAACAAAATGAATACAACCCAATTCTCACACGGGAGAGGAATATCAGAGGATGAAAACAGAGGAAATATCAAGGATAAGATGATGAAGCGGTTTCAATTAAAAAGAATGGTATGAAGGAAAGGCCTCACTATCTCTCCCAGCCTCCGTGTTCAATTAACTGTAGATTCGGTCAGCAAAACACCCTCGGAAAACCCTCGTCTTTAAGGGAATCGGTTGAGATGCAGAAAAATAAAGAAGGGTATCTCACGAACAAAGAGGCGGCAATTCCAAAACAGAAGATTGTCCCCGTCAAAATAGTTCGATCAGAGGAGGAAAAAAAAAAAAAAAAAA
>NW_019268518.1:3899342-3908068 GCF_002738365.1 Cucurbita moschata
GAAAAAAAAAAAAAAAAAAACCCTAACGAAATAAGAAATTCGAAAAACCACAATCCGAACACCGATTGAATGTGCCGAAACAAAAATCAGAAACCCTAAGCCAAATATGCACCCTCCGAAAAAACTTCCACCGATGTCCGAACCGCAAGAAAAATACAAAAGAGATAAATAAAATACCCTGGGAAATATCCGATGAAGACGAAGAACTAACCAACCCTACCCCTAGACAGATTGACGAACCTCAGAAGGCGGAACTGTTTCAATAACTGCCTCGAGTGGTTGCTGAATATCCCCAAAACAAAAAGAAATGCGTCTGAAGATGGCAACAAGAGGGAGAGAGTTTCAGACAGTGAAGAAAGAGCGGCAGCGGAGAGAGAGAGAGAGAGAGATTGGGAATGAGAGGGAATGAGGCTTGGGTTGTTCGGAACAGCGAATAGGACTTTTGACAGTTTGCTCGGCTGGGTCAGGTTCAGCCACCGTGCGGTGGCAGAGAGAACAAAGAACGGCAGAGAGAAAACGGAACGGCGGAGAGAGAAGAGGAGGCAAACGTGTAAAACTCTGGCGAGGGAGAGACGGCGAATGTGAAAAAAAAAAATTAAAATTAAAATAAAAAAAATAAAAAGTATTCGGTTTTCTTTGACACTCTCAAAATCAAACAAACAAACAAATCAGTCCCTCTGTTCCTCTTTCAGCGCCATTGCTAAATCTAAATTCTTATTTATTTATTTATTTTTCTTAATATTATAATAAATATGGGAGTAATTTTTTTAATTAATAAGAAATTTCCCCAATTTTGTTGGTAATGGGCGGCGATTCGCTGCGACTCGGTGTACTCTACATTGTAGGTACTCCACGTGTTTCATGTACCCTATGACTAAATTACCCTCTTCTTTTTATCGATTTTAATTTACAGATATTTTCTAAAAACATTAAATAAAATAGTCCGTTTGTTTAATTTAATACAAAATTTTAATATTAAATCATATATTTATATAAAAATATTTAAATCTCATTATTAAACATATTTCTAAGGTTTATATTTATTAAGATAATTATATACATATAACTTGGATTTTGATATTTTTAATGTTTAAATATTATTTAATATTTAATTTTATAAAATTTTAAATTTTGAAATTAGTTAATTATAATAATTTTGTTTGTTTGCTTATGGTGTTGAATTTATATAACAAATTTTTATATATATTCCAACTAATAAAAACAAATGACAATAACTTTTAAAATCATTAATAAAACTTTTAACCCAATTTCCTAAAATTACCTTTATTAGAAAATGGGGCCTTATTCAAGTTTCTTTCAACAAAAAAAAAATTAAAATTAAAAATTAAAAATTAAAAATTTCCTTAATTTTTTTTTTAACTTTAAAATACCTTTAAAATTTTAAAATTTTCATTAATATCCTTAAACAATTTTTAAGACTTTTACAACACTTTAAATTATATTTAAAAACTTCAAATATACCTTTAAACTTTCATTATTAATGTTTCAAAAATAGTGATAAACATTCCGCAATAATATTAAAAATGAAGATAGTTTATGAGATGTCGATTGACGATTTTTATGATGTCCCACATTGGTTGAGGAAGAGAATAAACCACCTTTTATAAGGGTGTGGAGACCTTCACCTAACAGACGTGTTTTAAAGCCTTGAGGGGAAGCTCGAAAGGGAAAACCTAAAGATGTCAATATCTGCTGGCTATGGATTTGGGCCGTTACAAGTATGCTTTTCCATATTTATTAATTTAAGCACTATTTTAAAAAACACTTTTAATTACGCGGTTAGTAGAAATAAATAGAAAATATTAGTTTATAATTATGCTTATTTATGATCTTAATTTTAATTAAATATATCAAAATAAATAATTAAATATTATATGAATTAACCTTTAACTTTTATTCAAATTTAAATATATAACAAACGATTCGAATTAGGAACAAAAACAATTATTTAATAAATATTTAAAAAACGTATCACTCGAATAATTAAATTAGAATTAAAAAATGTTTAAACTTAAACCAGCTTATTATAAAAATAATATATATATATATATATATATATATATACAAACAGCTACCGAAAAAAACCAAACATGTCGTATAAAATTGGGACAAGTAAAAGGGTACAGAAATCATGCATGAATCCAAACACAACTTTTATTTATCTTTTTAATTTTTTTATCCGTAATATGGAAAATTCAAATAAGACGACTTAAATGGTTGACATTTTAATATTTTCATGGACATGGAAATTTCTTATGAAATTCAACTGGAGATCGAGAGGCTTCCAACAATTGACTATTTTTTCACCAAATTAAAATAATATTAATTGTTGGAAAATAAAATAAAAATAAAATTGAGAAAAAAAAAAGAAGCTAATTGACCAAAAGGAAATTAATGATTGGAATAATTCTTTTTCTTTCTAAAATTACTTGGTCTCCAAGTTCTCAAAATAATAATTATTTTTAAAAAAATATTTATCTGGATTTTAATATTTAACTTGAATTAATCTGAAATTAATAATTTGAATTAATCTGAATTTTAATATTATTGTTATTATTTATTTATTATTATTTTTTTTTTACAATAAAGCAGTTTATAAAATTTCAGGAAAAAGAATAAAAGAGGTGTTAAATATTTGCAATACTTGCCCCTGGAATTCCAATAATTGAAAATGGGGCTCCCAAATTCTTGGTATTCCTATTTCAGCCCCTAATGCAAAAGAACGGGTCTTCTACTATTTATGTAGTTATTATTTAATCAATAAATCTCGTAAAAGAAAAAATTGTTAGTTGAAATAATTATAATGATGGAGAAAACGACGCCGTATTCGCATTTAATGAAATAAATTAATATACTTGTTTTTCTTTTTTCTTTTTATTTTGAATTTTTTTTTCATTTAAATTTTAAGTTGTGTGATAGCTTAATTTCATGATTAAGGTTAACTTCAATTTCTTTAATTAATCTCATTTTATTATTTTGTTTACATTTTTTTGAATTTAAAATATACTTTTGAGGTTTAAATAACTGATTATTTATTAAATTTAACGTATTTTTTTTTATTTAAACATATTATTGTAAAAAAGCAAACACTTATGAGAACCATATGACATGTGTAATGACGGGTCATTTCATATATAGTATAATAGTGGTCGTTGTTGAAAATAATGAACAAACCATAAATAAGTCCATTAGAAACTAACGTTATATTTATGTCAAGTCTTCCCGTAATCTTATTTATCTAAAGTCTTTGTCACGAGGCATAAAAATTCAAGTGACGTATGAAAATAAAATAATAGCGTAAGTGAGTATAAAAATATTGAGTAGCTCAATTGTAGGATTACAATTACTCGAACGTACTAATTACTTAGTAATTTGTACACCCTAGTCATCTTGTAACGACCTAGATCCACCGCTAGCAGATATTGTCCTCTTTGGGCTTTCCCTTTTGGATTTTCGCATGTCTGCTAGGAGAAGGTTTCCACTCTCTTATAAAGGGTGTTTTGTTCTCCTTCCCAACCAATGTGGGATATCACAATCCACCCCCTCTTCGGGACCCAGCGTCCTCGCTGGCACTCGTTCCTTTCTCCAATTCGATGTGGGACCCCCACCAAATCCACCTCCTTTCGGGGCCCAGCGTCTTTATTGGCACACCGTCTCGTGTCAACCCTTCTTCGGGGATCAGCGAGAAGGCTGACACATCGTTCAATGTCTGGCTCTGATGCCATTTGTAACGACCTAGATCCACTACTAGCAGATATTGTCCTCTTTGGGCTTTCCCTTTCATGCTTTAAAATGCGTCTGTTAAGGGAAGGTTTCCACTCCGTTATAAAAGGGTGTTTTGTTCTCATTTCCAACCAATGTGGGACATCACACATTTGTTCATGCTTACCTTGAAACATAATTATCATACTTTTACGCTCAATTGACCTGGTTATGCAACTAACCAAAACTTTTTGTAAAACCAACTAAAGTTATCTATGTGGGTCATTCAGGGAGAGCAATACAAGCGTTGTGCTGGTAGGCGAAGCGATGAAGTGATGCACCTTAGATGGCGAGAGTCCAATAACAGAAAGCATCACTAATTTACGTTCTAACCTCAGTAGCATGGAGCATTGGAATCTCGTGTGAATCAACAAGGACCACCTTGTAAGACTAAATACTCATGGGTGACCGATAGTGAAGTAGTAATGTAAGGGTAGAGGTAGTTGGTAACTCTATCAAGTTCTATCTTGGTAACATCATAACATAGGAGATTGGTAACCTTATAGAATCTTATCATAGTACCATAGTAAAAGATAGCGACTTAGTGTTTGTCAATTAAGATACATATGTGGACTAATCACAAAATGACTCCATCGTTGCTAGGGACGGCTGGCAACCCACAGAAGCTCGACATAGTATATCATAACGTGTTGTCGATCTACCATGAAATCCTATTTAACAACAATGGGAACATCTCCAAACAATGACCGCGAGCCCCTTACAATGGCATGGGAAGTTACAACGATGACATACAAGGAGCCAAAATTCTCTTCGACGGTCGTGAATCAATGGAAAAGTGAAATGCATTGCGTTGGATTTGTTGATTGTGTTTTTTAAGGACTAAAACGAACGAAAACGACAAGTTTCACACAAAATTAACGATGACCCAGAGTAGGTTAACAATGACCCGTAGTTGAATGGTTATAAATTAAATAATAAAAAGTAATAAGAGCACCGACAAAGAGTGGGTTTATTTAGTGTTTTAAGAGACAACAGTGGTACAGCTAATAAACACAGAATGGTGTTTGTGTCTCGTTGACTTTGGCAAAAGGTTTAGCCACTTCGAAGTGGGAGACACTCGGGTGGGAGCTAATTTATTTTACATATTTTTGTTGATTCAATAATTATATTTCTCTTATTTTAATTATTTTCAAACTAATATAAAATTTTGTATTCAATTTAATTTTATATATAATAAAAGGTAAATTTTGTTGGTAAAAAATTAAATATTATTTAATCATAAATTGACTTTATATGGTTGGATAAGCGCGTATATTACATCGACATGTAGTTTAAAGTAATAGATTTGTTGAACTTAGGTTAAGATGATAGATAAGTCGAGTTTCATGTGATGTATGTGAAAATATTTTAATATAATGACATGTCAAACCCTTAAACTATAGTTTTTAAAATAAAAATATTTGGTAAATTGTCGAACAAGTTAAGAAGCTTTAGGACATTTTATGTACTTCAATTATAAAAATTTAATCTTTAACCCTTAAGTGTTAGTGGGTTGGGTTGGGTTGGGTTGGGTCGAGTTCTGACATTTTTATAGACTCAATCCAATTGTTCGAGTAGTAAATTTTTCAACCAAAATAACTTTTGTTAAAGAATTGTGAGATCCCACGTCCATTGAAGAGGAGGCTAAGCCCTAAAGAAGGTGGACATGAGGCGGTGTGCCAATAAGGATTCTGAGTCCTGAAGGAGAGGGGTGGATTTGGGGGTCCTACATCGAATGAGTGTCAGTGAATACGTTGGGCTCCGAAGGGGGTGGATTGTGAGATCCCATATTAGTTACAGAGGAGAACGAAAACAGTGAGCTTGTGCCGTTACATGAACCCAACCCAAACTATTTATAATTTTTTTTTGGTTGAGTTGATTTGGGAGGGTTCGTTATTTTATTAAATATAAAATTAAAATGTTTGGAAATGTAATTTAATAATTTTGTTAGAATATAAATGAAGTATAGAAATTAAATATTTAGCCATGAATTAATATTAAATTATTACACATTTAGAGAGGAAACGTGCCTTTTTAAATGGCTATAATACTTTATTACGAGGAAAACGTGAGGAAATAAGGAAAAAGAGAAGTATGAGAAGAAGGTGAAATTAAAAAAAATAATAATAAAAAGAAAATAAAAAAGGTCGAATTTTATAAGCTGGTGGAGCAAGCGGATGCGTCAGCGACGGTGAGAAGAAATAGTCTGTACTTGGTATCCGACAAGCAACAAAAAGAGGTCCCTCCAAATTCCAAGCCAATTCGCGAGCCAATCGCCGTCGCCTCCCCTAATGTTTCGGCTACCAATTCCTCCACGTAGCACCGCGTTTTTTTTTCTCTCTCTATCTCTCTCTCTCTCTCCGGCGTTTACCAGTCCAATTCAGTCCATCTTTCCTCAATCTTGGAGGCTGATTCAATCTTTCAATTCCTAATTCCATCAATTTTTGTAGTTTTTCCTTCCTGAAATCGTTGATTTCTTGTTGTTGACGGCGGTGGGGGGGATAGTTTAATGGGCTAGAGTCTCGATGCATCGTCTGCCTCAGTTTTTCTTACCTGGGAAACGAAAAAAAGCTATGGATTCGAGAAAAAACGCAGGTAAACCCAAGCTTGGCCGACTTAATGCGGCGAAGAACATCGATTATGACGCTCCTTCCTCGTCTTCTTCGCTCGAAGATTCTTCTGGATCTCTTTACACTCGGTCCATGGACACGCCGGATGCCTCCAGCTTTCGGATTAATGGGATCGACGGTGAAATTGATTTCATCTGTCGGACTTTAGGGCTAAACGGTCCTGAAGACTTTGGGATTCCGATGGAGGCTTGGGAGGCCAGAAAGCTTCGTTCATCTTCCGAGCTTCTACCGAAGTCGAGATTGCATACTATTGATAGCCCGAAGAGCGAGGAAGTTAGTATGGAGAAGGAAGATAAAGAAATCGAAGATGAATTGTGCCTTAGGGTTAAGGATTCGGTTCGAATTAGCGTTGAGCAATCGATGGCTAAGACCGAATCTCTCGAGTGGAATGAAAGCCGTATGGCTACTACTGTTGAATGTAGCCCGAGAAGTGGAATCAATGGTGCTCGGCCTCCCTTACTCAAGCCGCCGCCGCCTATGGATGTCGATAATACTTGGGACATTTTGAAAACCTTTGCTCCTTTAGTTGACGAAGAAAATCGCGATGAAGTTCAAAAAGGAATCGAACCTTTTGTCGAAGGAGAAGGAGAGGGAAATATTGTCGGGCCTGTGGAGAATTCACCGCTCGTTCGGTCTTGGTGTTCTTTCACAACCTCGAATGATGATGACTGTTCGAGCTGCACTACAGAGCCTGCAAATATTTCACCCAATATGAGATGCAAACTCATCATCACGACTTGGATTAAAGGAAAACGTCTAGGGAGCGGTTCATTTGGATCTGTGTATGAAGCAATGTCACAGTACGTTATGTCTTTCTTAGCTTATTTGGTAGGAAGAAGAATTTCCCGGTGGCTGATACCCTTTTGTTGATAGGAAGAAGAACTCAGCTTAAATCCCACATTAGTCTTCGTTTACTCTGATAATTCATCTGGGTTTTCAAGAACATCTTGATCAGAAAGCCTTAGTGTTATTTTGGCTATCTGATTTTGTTTCTCTTCTGCAGGAGTGGGGCCTTCTTTGCAGTCAAGGAAGTATCACTGCTCGATGAAGATAGTCAGGGAAGACAAAGTATCTATCAACTTCAGCAGGTGAGTTACACTTGCTCTGATTTGAAATTCTGAATGTGTACACTTTATAATCTCTTATTCATAACCTGTTTTTCTTCCAGGAGATAGCTCTTCTAAGTGAGTTCGAGCACGAGAACATAGTTCAGTACTATGGCACCGACACGGTATTGGCCTTCTCCATCCTGAAGAATTTGAAGTTATTAGACATCTGAAATCATCTTTGGGTGGTTCGAAAAAAGTCGAGCTTAATTATTTTAGTTTATTAGCTTAACCATCTATAGGGACTAAAGTACCTTGGTTCTAGTCTTTGATAATCTAATACGTTTTCGGTTTCAGTTGAGTATACGCAAAGGATATGCAGAGTTCAATTCAATGTTAGTTGCCCTTGAATCACAAACGAATTCTAAGCTTTGGCTGAATTGTTATTTGCACTGTGATGCTTATGTTTTCTTTGTTTTCCTTTTCATCATAGCTTAGAATTCAATTATTTTGTTAAGAAAAATGAGAAATCAAGCACAACTTCTAAAAACTAAAAACCAAAAACCTCGGGGATTATCAGAGATGCCTTAATTTTTCATCTTATTGGAAGTATGTTGGTAGGTGCAGTGATGCGCAGAGTTTGGAGCACACATTATCTGATTACTTCCTGCTTTCTTTTAGATTTGAGCTTTAAGTTCAGGCCATATCATGGATTTTTGCATGGCTATCCAATTTGAGCTAATGTAGCAATTGATTTCATCTAGCTTCCTACTCGTCACTATTACAATTTCGTATATTCGATAGTTAATACTTTACTTGATTATTATCTGCAGGAGCCGGATGGGTCAAAACTCTATATCTTCCTTGAGCTTGTATCTCAGGGCTCCCTTATGAGCCTATATCAGAGGGTTGTCCTTACGGATTCCATTGTTTCTGCCTATACAAGGCAGATTCTGTGTGGTTTAAAGTATCTTCATGAGCAAAATGTGGTTCATAGGTACACAAATCATTCTATTATGTTATTGATTATGAATTGTGCTGGTGAATGCAGTTGTGAGTTTTCTTTTAGTTTTATTTCGTCTGTCCGGAATGAGTTACGCTTATCGGTTGTTGAGTTTGAGACTCTTATGGATCCGTCTGTATTTATTCTGTTCATATTTAATACTATTGCTGTGGATGGGAACGGGGAAAGATTTGTCTCAGTTGTCAAGTTCATGCTTTTTTTTTTTTTTTTTTTTTTTTTTTTTTTTTTTTTTTTTTTTTTTTT
>NW_019268518.1:3908920-3914855 GCF_002738365.1 Cucurbita moschata
TTTTTTTTTTTTTTTTTTTTTTTTTTTTTTTTTTTTTTTTTTTTTTTTTTTTTTTTTGTAATCCTTTGATCTTGTGGCTGGTGGGTATATCTCATTTTGGAGAGGGAACAAAACATTTTTTATAAAGGTGTGGAAACCTCTCTCTAGTAGGCACGTTTTAAAACCGTGAGGTTGACGACGATACGAAACAGGTTAAAGCGGACAATATCTGCTAGCGATGATCTTGGGCTGTTACATTCTCGGTTTCTTATAAAAATTAAACTTACTATGATTCTTAAACCGTATCCAACAAATATATCAGTCCCTCCATTAAAGTCTGTAAAATTCTTCTTTGATCATATACTTGAGGAGATATTATATCTAGAATTCCTCTATGGTTTCTGTTAAAAGAATATCTGGACAACCATTTTAAATAGGTTCTTCTTCTTCATATTTATTGATCTAACTCTTGCTTCACTACCCCCCCAACCCCTCTTAATGAATAATAATTTTCTTATTTTGATGTTCTTGAAATTTTTGTCATAAAGGGATATTAAATGTGCTAATATATTGGTGGATGTGAGTGGATCTGTGAAGCTTGCAGATTTTGGTTTGGCGAAGGTTTTCTTCTTTATCTATTTGATTATTTCTGTTGTTGGCCTTGTTTTTATGTGAATTTATTTCCATAAAACCATTGTCTTCATTCTCTTCAGGCAACAAAATTGAACGACGTTAAATCTTGTAAGGGAACTCCGTTCTGGATGGCACCTGAGGTTCGCGTTCTTCCTTAAAGTCGAGAAAATGAATCAAGTATATTGTTCTTTTGTAGTTTATTTGAAAATAAATTCTCATCATCAGTGCCGTGATTTATGCAGGTGGTTAATAGGAAGGGCCAGGGCTACGGTCTTCCAGCTGATATCTGGAGCCTTGGGTGCACAGTATTGGAAATGTTAACCCAGAAGCTTCCATACTCGGAATTCGAAAATGTACGTGCCACCTTTTTTCTTCTTCTCCATCAACTTTTTTTTGTTTGTTTGGCTGTTTGTTGGTTCGTTTTCTGTGGGATTGTGAGATCTCACATCAACAGATGAGAAATTAAACATTCCTTATAAAGGTGTGAAAACCTCTCCCCAGTCCCACGTCAACAGATGGAGAATTAAACATTCCTTATAAAGGTGTGGAAACCTCTCCCTAACATATGCGTTCTAAAATCGTGAGGCTGATGACGATACGTAACGGGCCAAAGTGGACAATATCTGCTAATGGTGGGCTTGGACAATTACAAATGGTATCAGAGCTAGACACCGGGCGGTGTGCCAGCGAGGACACTGAGCTCCCAATGGGGGTGGATTGTGAGATAGTGAGATCTCACATCGGTTGGAGTGGTGAACGAAACATTTCTTTTAGGGGTGTGGAAACCTCTCCCTAGCAGATGCATTTTAAAACCGTGAGGCTGATGGCGACACGTAACAGGCCAAAGTGGACAATATCTGCTAACGGTGGACACTTGGACTGTTACATTTTCAAAGTTCACAGCTTGCGTTGAAACTGAGATAACACAAGATTAATGGTTCGAATGGGTTTCGAAACTTGCAGCTCAGCTCTCTATTTATCAATTCTTGTTTGTTATGATAGGAGACAACATAACCATTATTTGTAAGGTTCTAAAACTGCTATCCTTCGAATTCACAGCATATGCAGGCCCTATATCAGATTGGAAAAGGAAAACTACCGGCGATTCCCGACTCTCTCTCAGACGATGGGCGGGATTTCATTCTGCAGTGCCTTAAAGTTAATCCAAACGATCGTCTTACTGCAGCTGATCTTTTAAATCACCCGTTTGTTAAAAGACCAGCTTCCAGTTCATCAGGGTCAGCATCTCCTTACTACAGGCCAGGCAGAAGAATTTGACCTGAAAAGGAAGATTTGTAAGGTAGAGTTTCTGCTCTTCATTTGTTACCAAAAACTGAACAGTCTATGATATTTATTCTCCATTTCATCTGGGTTAATATATATGCTAAACTCCATTCTCTCAGATTCTGGAGTCGAAAATAGGCATACACGTCAAACGACTTGGTTACATCCTGTAGTTGAACGGCTTGCTGAGAACCAGGACCCGGTTCTGGTTCTTCGCACAATCTCGGCTGTAAAAGTTCGACTCCGGTACATTTTTCTGTAATTATTGGATTTCTAGAATAGATATTGATGTACGCAGCAGAGGGTAACTAGTTTGTGTGCCACTGATACAAGAACAGTTAAATGGGAGTGCTTCTAGTTATTGTGTTTTAATTAGTTGGGTAGCTAAGAATAGAGAACAAGAGAGAACAAGAAGAAGAAGAAGAAGAAGAAGAAGAAGAATGAAATTTGCTGATTCAGGTTGTGATTGGTATTATTATTGTGCTTAGCTACTTGGGTGATTCAGGCCTAGCTGTGTTTTTGTAACTGTACAAAAGAAGGAACATCACGCTGCTTGTAAAAATTAATTATATATAGATAAGGCAGTCTCTTAGGTGTTTTCTTGCTTCAACTTTGAACTTTGTCTACTTTTTAGTTTTGTTCTATCAAGTTTGACCATCTTGCTTATCATTGACTTGATCTTTGGTCAAAGTTGAACTTTCTAAATACGTTTCTTCCACTTTCTTCCTTTTTTTTTTTCCTTTTTAGAAAACTTGTATAGATAAAAGTTTTGCAATAATGAGCGTAGTAGAAACCACCTTAGGTTGGCCTAGTCGAAATGACCTATTTTTGTATACCTCGAAAACCCCTGCCTATTTCAGATAGTCATCCATGGATCAAACTTTTCCAAGCCAACATCAAAACCTAAATGCGGGAGGGGTAGAAGGGTTAGTATGAAGGAGCAAATTCTCCACGAGGAGAGGAAATTTAGCGTAAGACAAGATGCTTAACTAGCGACAAAAGTATATTCCACAACTGGAGTCCTTTGCTAAGTAAGCTACGTGTCACGGTTATTCTTGTCCAAGGCGTGTTGTTGATAACCACATGCCTCCTTCAAACCTGCGTTACATGTTGTCATCTTAGATAAGTCTTTATTATTTTATGTTGTGTCAATATGGGGTGTATAACTATTTATCAAAATTCTGTCTCCACCTGTCAGGGCTAAAATTCTCCAAAATTTATATAGGGAAATGCGACTCTTTGTCAACTCTTCCTACCTAGATTTTGTATGATCTTCGACAAAATCATGTTTAGGCTTACCAAACCTGAATCACCTCAAAAAATACTAAAGAGGAATGCGACTAGTTGTCAAATTCTCCCTACCTAAAAATTATATGATATTTAAGTTGTGTTACCTTTTGCTCGTAGCTATATAAGATTGCTTTCAATCTTTTTTCAATTCTTTCCAATCGTTTTCAAATGTATTTCATTACTCACGTTTACTAAAACATTTCTCGCAAACGTGACTTGAGGCTTGAGCATATGTCGACATTGTTTGTGACGTTTGAACTTCTCACGGCTGACTTGTTCGCTGGGTTAGAACAAGTACTGTATAATCGTTGTCCCATTGCCGCAAGAGTGCGATTGTGACACTACCCACCTTGCTCTTCTCTCATAAGCAAGTAGATTTGATTAAAAAAGAAGCTGAACAGAAAACGTATCGTTACGAGTTACTTTGGTAGCAATGGTCTCACGGTAATAGTTGAGGTGCGATAAGCTAGCCATAAAACAATATTAAAAACTATATAAAATTGTAAAAAAAAATATATGTTGAAAAATAGGGCCTGAGGCCCATGTTGAAAAATAGGGCCTGAGGCCCAGTAAATAATCCACACAATTGGGGCCTTGAGCCCACAAGAGATTCATCATAGCGTCGTGAAGGAAAAAGAAACGATGGATTTCAGATTAAAAAGGAAAAAGAAAGAGGGGAAACCTCCACGCAAGTCCCCAGCACACCTCTCCGGACAATCGAGAGCGCTTCTCTGGCCTCGATCCTCCGTTCTCCGTTCTCCGTTCTCCTTCTCCGCCTTCTTTTTCTTCTTCTCACTTCACAATTCACATTTCATTAGGGTTTCAATTTCACTCCTCTCCCATCGTCGGCGACGCCTTCAATTCCCGGAATCGCTCACCCATTCAGGTACGTTTCCTTCCAATTCCCTGTCCCCCTTCTTTTTCCCGATCCTAATCCTCTCTTTCTCCCTGTCTTTACCTTTTCAATCCTTTTTTTTTTTTTTTTGTGGAGGCTGGATCATTTTTGTCATTTCCTCGGATGCCTGTTACGTGTTGGCTTCTCACATTATTCATCGCACTGTGTGGTATTCCACGTTTCCTCTCTGTTTTAGGGTTTTTTAAAATCGTTTGTTTGTTTCCTCTTTATCATTTCCTCCACGATTCTGTATATGTTTGCTACTCATCAGTTCTCAAGATGTCCAATCAAAATAGTTCAATTGGGAATTATAATCCCGTATTTGCCCTCAATTTTAAATGAGGTTTCCCTCTGTAGTTCTCAAAGTTGTGTTTCTTCCTTTTTTACTCCCAAAATGTTGATGTCTGGCATTTTGTTCATACCGATTGCTTTGTGCGTATATAGATTTTAGAAACTTTTTACCTACTAACAACAATTCCAAGTGTAACATTGATTTCTTGGACGCTGCAGTTATTTTTCTGTCGATTGACTTTTCCTTCTATTCTGCCTAGTATTTGAATTTTCTGGCATGAAAATTTATGGATGCCCACTTACAAGTGGGTGGAGTACGTACACCAATGTAATGTGGATTTCAATGTTCTCAATCTAATTATTAGAAGATCGGACGGCTGATTAAGCTTTCTCACTGTATCAAGTAACTTTTAGAGGCTATAGGGCATGGGAATGACTATACGACATCAGAATCTAATATGATATTTGCATTAGTAGCTGTTTCAAATTTGCTACCAATATAGGCTTTAATGATTGTTGTATCTTGTTTCTTTCTTCTTCACGCTTTCAGAGAAATTATTGAATATGTTATAAAACTGTAGAATGATAGTGATTAATGAATGTTAGAAATGAAATGTGATGTCTAACATCCTTTTTTGTTCAGAAGTATGTAGATTTTATTATGCAAACACATTTTAGTTTCAGAATTTCGTAAATTTACAAAGGGGTTAGAGACTATCTAAGGAAGTTTTTATGTACACTAGTGTCTTCAACTTGGAATCCCAAGCAAAGCTCTTTTGAAGGCTCGCTGGGCAAGAGTTTAATAAGACAATAAGGTACCATAAAGGAGAGAAATGGAGAGAGAGAGTCACCATGCCTTATCCACGTGGAAACATGGATTTTAACCTGTAGGGCTTGTCATTGGCAACGATAGAAAAATGTATTCTTGATAAGCATGCATAAAGACACCTCCATTTCACAACCAAAGTACGTAGACTGCAATAAGAAAGTTTCCACCTAGATGTCAGAAGCTCTCTCTAAGTTAAAAAACAACATTGTATAGTATGTACATGTATATATGATATGCGAGATGACTTGTACCATGCCTGGCTATTTTTTTCATGTAGGGTATAGTATAGTTTTTCAATTATAATTGTGATAATAGAATATTCTTTGTTATTCAGAAAGTATTTAGGCCTTTTGTGTTTATTTACCCATTTACATACAGTTTTATTAGTTCTTTCTTCCTCAGTTGAGTAAGTTTCACTCTATTATCCCTTTATTGGGATGAAGTTGAAGGACTTGGACTGTAAAACTTGCCATCATTATTGCAAGTACGATAAAATTTTAATATTAGAAAGATGATATGATATTTCTCTCATATGTCAGATTTCTTTTGCCCGCTTTCCTCAAATATCTATGGAAGTTGCTATCATTTAAAGCTATTCTAGTAATACCATTCAATTCTCTTTAAAGAAGATTCACACCTTGAAATCTATGGATCTTTTTGGGGTATTGAGTTATTTTACTTAAATGTATTTGGAGTTTTTTTTTTTTTTTTTTTTTTTTTTTTTTTTGGTGTAT
>NW_019268518.1:3914947-3947051 GCF_002738365.1 Cucurbita moschata
TTTTTTTTTTTTTTTTTTTTCTTTTTCTTTTATGGTGTATTGAAGATATAGACCTTGATTACTACACAATGATATGAGTATGTTAAAAAAAATAATGATAACAAGCCTTTGAACTTAATAATAATATGACATGACATACAAGTGGTTGAACATTTTTTTAAAAAAATTCTAAATTTTGTTATTGAACAAACAGTTTAGTAGCTTGTGGTTGTAATCCATGAGGCACTCAAGAGTATAGAAGATGTATGTTTTAGTTGGTTCAGTTCCGTTATAGAAATTTTTCTTTTGAACTTGTCAAGGGGTTGAACATCTATTATTGGGGTATGTATGTAGTGTGTGACGATGTCCTCTTCTTGTGGTTTTGATCAACTTGCTTCATTATGTAAGTGTCTATTTGTTTTATTTTTATTCCTGTTTCTGCTGTAATGTCATTGTCTATTTATGGAGAGAATTATATTATGTATTGTCTATTTTATTTTTGTTTTTCTTCCATTTGGTATTATTTATTTTTACGTGATTAGGACCAACAGCTGACTTAGACATGAAACTTGAATCTTAATATCTGGGTTTCCCCATCTTGATGTTAGTTGTAATAAAATTCGGGTGCAGGCTTGAGTTTGTGAAAATCTTGAGAGGTCCACTGTTAAGAGTGATCTGATGCTCCCACTTCCCCCTAAATGATTTCAGGTTCAATTTGTGAATGGCTATGAAAAAGATGCAAAGCAACTCTGATTCTAGGCGTTCTAGGGGAAACTCATATGTGTTGCCATCTAGTCCATTGAAAGTTGCTAAAAATGTTTTCCTCAAGAAGAAAAACTGCAAAGGGTCTGAGAAAAAAGAGTGGGAGGATGCTACCTGCTCGGTCTGTATGGAGTACCCTCACAATGCCGTGCTTCTTCTTTGTTCATCATATGATAAGGGTTGCCGGCCTTATATGTGTGCAACTGGTCGACGATATTCCAATTGTCTTGATCAATACAAGAAAGCCTACACAAAAGTAACATCAACTCAAAGTTCAGAACAATTGAATATGCCGGTGGAAAGTTTAAGCTTGAATTTGGATGCAGGGCAGCCAAGTGAAAAGGTTGATGTGCCAGAGCTGTTGTGTCCCCTTTGTAGGGGACAGGTTAAAGGATGGACAGTGGTGGAACCAGCACGGAAGTATCTTAATTCTAAGAAGAGAAGCTGCATGCAGGATAATTGCTCATTTATTGGATGTTACAAGGAGCTGAAGAAGCACGTTAAGGCAAAGCATCCATTAGCTCGACCACGAGAAGTGGACCCTGTGCGTGAAGAAAAGTGGAAGAGATTTGAGCACGAGAGAGAGAGAAGTGATGTGATTAGCACAATCATATCATCCATCCCTGGAGCTATTGTTCTGGGGGATTATGTGTTGGAACCAAACCGAAGTGGTTTTTACAGTGAGTACGATTCTGATATGGATGAGAATTTGGACGATGATTCTTTCTTTTCCATGGATGCATTTGGTTTTGGACGGGACAGTGGTCTGTTTTCTCGTAATTCATACCGTAGGGGAGATGAGATTGATTTCGGGATGCACCGTGCTGCTGCAGGTCTGGGATCTACTGCTACTGGTGGACCAGGACGTGGTTTCCGTAGAATTATATTTGGGAGGTCGAGGCGGCCAAGACAGAGAGGAGGACTTAACAGAATTCCATAATTATTATACAGAAAAGAGGAGGAACAAGTGGGAGTTAGGGGGCGTAAGCTTTTATTGAGATAGGGCATGTATATTCCTTAAAACTTCTCTTGTAATGGAGGTCTGTCGGCATTATTCGTCGGTTAGAAGTCATACATACCCACTCTGTTCATGGTGCATAAGTCATTAATCATTTCTAGCTTTTTTTCTTTCTTTTTTTTTTTTAAACAAAAATTTAAATTTTAATGGTCAAAGAATTTGTTTGAACAGCCAGCCATGGGTGTTCTTCTCCGCTGGCGTTGGAGTGGGGAATAGGCATTGTTGGCATTGTTAGGATCCGTCGGTGTTTAGCTTGGAAGTCAAGGAGGTACAGCAGCGGAGCTCCCCCTGAGCTCCCTTTGATTTGTTGTCAGTTTTCTTTTGATTGACTGACTAAACAGAACACACGACAATGGAACAAATGGTTTTCTTTCTTCTGTTCTTTTAGTAGCTATTATGACTCTTTCTATGGTTCTTTGGATGTTCTTTCTTTGTTTCTCAGGCTTACATGGTTAGCACCACACTTTGGGCTAGCCTTCTATTGCATGTGGGCATCAGCCATGCTATTGCCTTACAGCCCACGCAAATGTTTCTAATTCTCATATAAAGCAGAATAAGAATTATTTTAGAGTATAAAATCCTTTTGGTTTTTTTTCTTTTTCTTTTTCATCGATCCCACATTTGTAGCTTGCTTTTAAATTATTCTGGTGTCTTGTATCATTTGTGTCAATTAGTTGTTTTAGTTTTTGTCCATTTTGTCTGGATTGTGATTGTTGGACAGGTGGATACAAATGCATTCTACGTCACTAAAGTAGAATTTGTAACTAAAGTAGAATTTATGCCAGAGGCTAATATTATTTTCAGTCTTACAGTTTTAAAATGTATATGCCAGAGATTTCTATTAGTTTTACGGTTTTAAAATGTATATGTTAGAGATTTCTACACTCATGTTTCGTTCTTTCCAACTGATTTGGGATCTCACAATCCATTCGGCTGACTTCCTTTAACTGATTTGGGATCTCACAATCCACCTCCTTGGGGGCTGACATCCTTGTAACTGATTTGGGATCTCACAATCCATCCTCTTGGGGACAATCCACTCCCTTGGGGGCTAACATTCTTGAAATCGATATGGGGTCTCACAATTCACCCCCTTGGAGTTGACACATCCTTGTTCGCACACCGTTTAATGTTTGGATACCATTTGTATCAACTCAAACCACCGCTAACAGATATTGTCTGCTTTAGCCTGTTACATATTGTAGACTCACGATATAAAAATGCATCTGCTATGAGAGATTGAGAGATTTTACATCTGCTCAGAGAGATTTTTACCTTGTTTTAAAATGCCCCTGATGCTGCTAGGAGAGATTTCCATGCCATAAAAGAGGTTTTCACCCTTGTTTTAAAATACCCCTAACGCCTCTGCTAGAAGAGATTTTCACGCTTTATAATAAGGAATGTGCCCGATGCTTCTGCTAGGAGAGATTTCCACATCTTATAATAAGTAATGTTTTGTTCCCTCTCCAACTGAAATGGACCCTTATCGGGCCCTTATTGTCACTCTCCATCACTCTCCCGAGCCATCATATCATATTATCTATCTAGGACATATATGGAGTATCTTAAAATTCACATTATTGCCGACTTATGCTTGATTACAGTGAAATCCTTGGACAAACACCATGACATCTGCATATGAACAACTCCCCAGAGAGAGAGACAAAACAAAAACAAAAAAAAAAAAAACAAACAAAGGCAACATAACCACTAAAGGAGAGTTGAAACAGACAGAGATGACTTAATTTCGCTGCTAATTCAGAGCCCAATGGATACCCACGAACTCAACACAAATGGCGGATCTCATTCCACCATTTCTGTTCTTAACCATCACCAACCACCGCGTTTGCAGCCCATTGATAACCCTCCCATCAAACTCTTCAATTTCCTCTGATAACACAAACACATTAATCAACATACTAAACAAACAAACAAACAATAAAAACACGATTCAATGCAATGTGAAATTTACTAATATGGAAGATCCCAATCGGCCACTGCTTCTCTTGTAATCTCCGTTGAAGCACTTGGGCAAGCATCTCTGTTCCACCACCTCTGTTCTCTCTTCCCTCATCATCCCAACCCGTTCATATCTCCCCTGCCGCAACCCCCGTCTCGACGGAAGTCGCCGTACCGCCGCCGTCTCCGATTTCACCCTCCATTTGGATTTAGTTTTGGGCAAGTGGGTCGTAGCAGAATCCACATTTCTGAGCTCACGAGAATACGCAAGAAGCTCAGCCCGACGATCGTAGCCTCTGGATTTAGGGGCTTTGGGATGAGCATTTGGATGAGAGTTTTTGTTAATGGAAATGGGGTTTTGATGGGACTTATTGCTCTGTTTTCTGGGAGATTCAACATAAACAGTAATGATTACTCTTTCTTTTGGGGGTATGGCTTTGATTTCGTTGCCGTTTGTTTGATCTTCCATTTCTTGCCGGAGGGATTATGGTCTCTTTCCGGGGAGTTGGATTGAACCTAAGAAAAAAAAAAAAAAAACAGAGAAAAAGATGAACAAAATGGCGAGAAAAAAAAAAAAAAACAAAGAAAAAACAGAAAGAGAGTGAATTGTAATTGTGTAATTGCTAAGTTTAGATTTGATTGTGATTTGCATGAAAATTGCCTTAAAAACAACCAACGTAACCCCCCCCCCAAAACAGCCGGTTGCTTTGCTTTAATGTTCTATGGTTGGTCTTGGGCCTAATCTTGGGCTTCGACCTAATATTGAGTTTGGGCCTAATATTGGTCCTGGGCATAATATTCAGTTTTGGGCCTAATATTGGGCCTGGACCTAAATGTTGGGTTCGGCCTAATATTGGACCTGGGCCTAATATTGGTTCGGCCTAATATTGGGCCTGGGCCTTGTGTTCTACCGACTGGACTGGGCTTTTTTCACAAAATATTAAATCATGAAGAAATTGGAGCTCACAACGAATTATAAAGGTGGCAAGCATACCAAAACTTTTAAATTTTGAATTTCATAATTATTTAACACAAAAATTTGAACGAAATAAATTATATATATATATAATTTTGTGATAAATAATGAATTTAAGCTCCGAATCCATATAGATTCTCTCATTTTTCTTCCCTTTTATATCATTCGTATACGAATTTTCAATCAAAACCAAAAAATTCAAGTTAAAATATTAAATCCCTCGGGGTTTGAAGATTAAATTTTTCCTCAAAACCGAATAAAAAAAATGATAGAATTGTGAAATTAGAGAATGAACGGATAAAAGAATAGTGCATGGGAAACGAATTTGAACTACAGGCTGAATTAACAAGTCTTTGTTACTACAAATAGAATCGAGAAATGACAGGAATAGATAAACGGTTTCCATCCATACCAACCACAAGAATTTGTTTTTTTAATTGTAAAAATATTTTTGAAATGAAATATTAATTAGTTCGGTTAATAATAAGAATATTTTTATTTTTTTATTTTTAAAAAATCAAGAAGTTGATAAAATAGAAACATATCTTTACAAAGAACACTGATTTTGAAAACAGTATATGAGATTCTGGTAATGGATTATTAAAATTAAAACGTGTTATCTTACTCTTTAATCTCTGATTTTTGGTTGCTTAATTTGGTTTACTTTACACTCATTAATTTATTACCTTCCCAAAACAAACTCTTAACCATTTACTTCTTATTATCTTAATCTCATTTTTTATCTTTCTACACAATTTATGTCCTACCTTCTAATACCTCAACTCTCTCATCACTCACTCTCGTTTGACAGTACACCACATCTGAGATCTTCCCCCGGTTGAAAAAGGGAACAAGTGCCAGCTAGGACACTGGACTTCGATGGGGTAGATGGTAAGATCCCACATCGATTAGAAGACGGAACGAAATATTTTTTTATAAGGGTGTGGAAACCTCTCTGTAGCGTACACGTTTTTAAAATCCTCAAGAGGAAAGTCCGAAGAGAACAATATGTACTAGTGATGGACATAAGGTGTTACACCATAAATAAAACGTGTCGTTTGACACCAAATTTATAACAAGTAGGTAATCTAAGTATGTAAATTTGATGTAGGGGTGTTTATTCATTTTGGAGTGTTTTCAAAAAAGGGGTGGTCGGTCAACTTTTGTTTGTTGATAAGAGCTTTAATTACATACAAACAAATACAAATAATAATGTCCTAAAAAACAAAAACAAAAAAAACATGAACTAAGGATTTTAATATTTTAATATTTTTTGGTTTAATTTATATAAATTACAAACTGTTAGCTCCTCCTGTTTTTGTCTCTTAAATCTATGGCTTGATATTATCTGTCTTTTTTATGTTAAACGTAGAATAGATCATATCTTTACATAATAAGATAATCTAGTGATTTACTTGTTTGTTACCAAATTTATGATTTTATGTTTGTTTCAATGTAATCTTCATTATACACAATGAGGTCGTGACCCATATAGGTCCCTTCAACCTAACATATTATCGCTGTTAGCTTCACGATTTTTAAAACGCGTCGGTTATGGAGAAGCTTTTACATCTTATAAGAAATTTCAACTGACAGTGGATCCCACAATCCACTTCTCTTGAGGTCAGTGTGCTTCCTGACATATAGTTAAGTGTCTAGCTATGATTCCATTTGTAAAATTCTCTTGGGTCAGTGTCCTTATTGATACATAGTTAAGTATCTAACCATGGTACCATTTGTAAACTTCTCTTGGTCAGTGTCCTTATTGAGCGTGTGGGTGTGGGCGGCGCGGACCCGTCAGCCCATAGGCACCGCACGTAGGCGACCCCTCTCTACTGTGTAAGGCAGACCCAGGACAGCCCCACGCGCACAGCCCATAGAATTCTCCACACTCACCTCCCCTATATAACCCCACCCTCTCCTCCCTTCTTTTCTCAAACCAATCTCCCATGGCGGCTAACGGTTCCATCAGAAGTTCCGTCAAGGTACAATGGGAAGAGGAAGGCGAGGATGAGATCAACGACTTTCGTGATTTGATCCAGAAAGGAATCCGTGAATTAGAGCCGTCGATTCTCGACCCCAGACACGAAGGAACGGCTGATGATTGGATCGAGCGGAATTCTTCCATGGTCCGTCACACAGGAAAGCACCCTTTCAACTCGGAGCCGCCAATCAACCGTTTAACGCACTACGGCTTCATCACCCCGGTCCCACTCCACTTTGTTCGCAGCCGCGGCGCGGTCCCGAAGGCTACGTGGAACGACTGGACCGTTGAAGTATGTGGGCTCGTCAAACGGCCCACTAAGTTCACCATGGACCAATTGAGTAACGAGTTTGGGTTCCGGGAGTTTCCGGCGACGATTGTCTGCGCCGGCAACAGGCGGAAGGAGCAGAACACGGTGAAACAGACAATTGGGTTTAATTGGGGAGCGGCGGTGGTTGCCACGTCGGTCTGGGGAGGGGTCCCACTTCGTGACGTGTTGAACCGATGTGGAATTTTTAGCCGGAAGAATGGGGCGGTGAATGTATGCTTTGAAGGGGCGGAGGACTTGGCGGGAGGCGGTGGGTGTAAGTACGGGACGAGTATAAAAGTGGAGTTCGCTATGGATCCGGCGAGGGATATAATTTTGGCGTATAGACAAAACGGGGAGGAATTGGCGGCGGACCATGGTTTTCCGGTGAGGATGATAATGCCGGGATTCATCGGAGGTAAAATGGTGAAGTGGCTGAAACGGATCATTGTGACGACGAAAGAATCGGAAAGTTATTATTATTTAATGGACAACAAAGTTTTTCCATCCCACGTGGACGCTGAGCTGGCCGACAAAGAAGGTAATCTACAAGTAACAACGTTGTATGAATATGTGGTATATTGATTTGAAAGTCTCATATTAGCTTAATTAAAGAGATAATCATGATTTAATTGAAATGCAGGGTGGTGGTATAAGTCGGAGTATGTAATCAACGAGTATAACATTAACTCGGTCATAACCACGCCCGGCCACAACGAAATTCTGCCCATCATGCCCTGCAGAACTCGGTCGTCCTACATCTTGAGAGGCTATGCTTATTCTGGTGAATCTCGTTTATCTGATTATGTTATAGAGAAATCTGTCTTCACTTCCTTTTAAATTTAACATGTTTGAGAAATGGGTAGGTGGTGGAAAGAAGGTTACACGTGTGGAGGTGACAATGGACGGCGGAGAGAAATGGGACATGTGCATGTTGGATCATCCGGCGAAGCCGAACAAGTTTGGAAAGTACTGGTGCTGGTGTCTATGGTCGTTGGAGGTGGAGGTTTCGAAGTTGCTTAATGCCAAGGAGATCGCCGTCCGAGCTTGGGATGAAACCAATAACACCCAGCCCGAGAAACTCATCTGGAATCTCATGGTATGCAATGTTAGGAACCACGAATCTCCATAGTTTAGCTTTTGACTTCTCTAAAATGCCTCGTACTAATAGTGTTTTTTGCTTATAAATTCATGATCATTTCCTTAATTAGTTGGACTCTCTCTCGTAACCATTCTCAACATATATAACATAATTTATCTCTCTGTTTTATTCATCTTAGTGTTCTTAAATATCAAAATTTTCGTGAACAGGGATTGATGAACAACTGTTGGTTTAGAGTAAGAACGAAGATATGCAAACCCGACAAGGGAGAGACCGGAATCATCTTCGAACACCCGACAATCCCCGGCAACCAGTCCGGCGGATGGATGAAGAACAGCGCCTCCACTCCCTCCATCAACACCGCCTCCACCGCCTCCACCACCTACTCCTTATCCGAAGTCAAAAAACACAACACCCGTCAGTCCGCCTGGATTATCGTCCACGGCCACGTCTACGACTGTACCCAATTCATCAAACACCACCCCGGCGGCGTCGATAGCATCCTCAGCCACGCTGGCACCGACTGCACCGAAGTATTCGACGCCATCCACTCCGGCAAAGCCAAGAAAATGCTCGAAAATTACCGAATCGGAGATGTTCGTGGTGAATGCGAATCGGACGGGGGAGGATGTCCTGCTGAGGGAGAAGATGGACACGTGGACGGTCAAGAAGGAGAGATTGAAAGTTCGGTACGTGGTTGAAGAGAGTAGGGTGGGAATACAGCGTTGGGCTTGTCACGGAGAGTATTCTCAGAGACCATATTCCGGCGGCGGCGGAGGACACTTTGGGCCGCCGGCGATGATTCAGCTGGCAGTGCAGACCAATTTGGAGAAGATGAATAACGACACCAAAAACTAGTTGTTGGTGTTTTAATTAGACACAGATAAATTCATAAATAATATCATAATAATAATTGTATTCCCATTTAGTTTTGATTTGGAAGTTTTAGGGTTTGAGTTAGGGTTCATATACTCAATTCCGTGTTAGCCCGTTATATATCGTCGTCAACCTCACCGTTTTAAAGTGTATCTGCTAGAGATATGTTTCCACACTCTTACTAGTAATGTTTCGTTTATCTCTTCAACAAATGTGGAATGTCACAATCCACTCCTTTGGAATGCCAGTACTCTTGCTGGCACAACACTTCAAACTTGGGTTCAATACCAGTTAAAACCCACTACTAGCATATGTCTGCTTTGGCCGTTCTTATACTATTTGTAAGAGTACAAGCCCACCGCTAGCATGTCTTGTCTACTTTGACTCACTACGTATCACAGTTTTAAAATGTCTACTATGGAGAGAGTCTAGCCTTATTCTAACCATTACTGACTCTAATACAATTTGTAACAAACCAAGTCCATCGGTGCTTGCAAAAATTGTCAGTTTTGACGCGTTACGTGCCCTAGTCACAACTTCATGATTTTAAAACACGTATACAAGAGAGAATTTGTTACCTTCTCCAACCAAGAAATCTTACACAGAATGACGTTAGCACGATAAACCTACCACTTTGCACGTGCCTTACACCCCATAAACAATCAAAATGAATACTTCCAATTCAAACCCATATTCTCTCTTGGGAAAACGACATTAAAAATGCAATCTTTGTCCCAATATGAAAAACCTGTCCATACCCAAATTCAATTGGTCGCTTAAAATCACTCTAAAATCAAATAAAAACATTCATAAGAACTGAAAATGAGCTTCGTATGAACAGATTCTTAAAACCCATTACCAGAAAAGATAACGAACTAACCAACAAGCCAAAAAGTTAAAAGCTTTGACAAGTTTAAGAGAGAATATTATTGCAGAAAGTGACCATTTCAGACAGACATGGCGCTACAACATCCTATGCAAACCGAACATACAAACATACAAACAGACAGCCGCTCACTCATGTTTTCAATTCTCCCCAAACGAACTGCAGCGGTCGGGGAGACAATCAAAACACAAGACAAACACCTTCTACCTCGACTCAAACACATCAACCAACCCGTGCACAGTCGGGGATGCTCAGCTGCTCGACTTCTTGAGCGGCTTGCGAGGTACCCTGGGAATGCGCCTCCCGACATTAACCATTCGGTAACGTCGATGACCGTCGCTTGCTGGAGATAACATCACGGGCAAATATTGATCGGTTCGACACCAGAAGATCTTGTTCTTGAACGCATTCTTCAAAGCCTCCTTTCCCTATTGTTTGCAACCCGAATATAGTTCAATTGATTATAAGCGAATATAGTTCAATTGATTATAAGCTATGTTCTATAATCGAGAGATAAACCTGAATTCTAGCGTCAGTGACCTCACAAATCTTCTTGTTGACATTAACATCCCATTTGTAATTGTTATAAACAGCACAAAACTGAGAGGCAGCCATGGAAGTTAAGAAGTTCACGAACGCATAACCCAAATTCGATACTTTCCCTTCATACCAAGATCTCCTACAAATTCAAAAGAACATTCACAACCAAGTATGAACACACAATGAAAATCATGGGGTTTCATTCAAAACCCACCTGAAATCCATTGGCAAATAAACAAAATCATATTCAGAAGCAGAGAAATCAGATCGAGAATCGCTCGGTTGGTTCATCACTTGACAGTATCTGTCCAGCAACTTCAGAAGATCACGCCGCCTGCTTTGAAGCCGTAGTCTTAAAGTTAATAGCAATAAATGCAAATCAAAGACATTGATATGCTAAAATAATTAATTAAACACATTACAATTTGTTCAATTCCAGATGATTAACTGACAAACAACAAAAGGTTGGAATTAACCCATAACCCCACTTCAGTTTATACCTTGCTCGTCCTCCAAGAAAATTCTCAGAATCGAAAATAATGTTAAGCTCTAAAATTAGCGAAAATGAATATAAAATGTACCCACTTGAACTGGTTGGGGATGTTTTTTATCATCACTGTAGTGATTCCAGAGCCACCCACTGGGCAATGATCAGTTTTCTCAACTGGGTCACCGCCGCCGTGGCCGACGGCGCTACCGATTTTTTTCTCGACCCATTTCGGCGGAGATTTGGTCACTCTTCGAGGGCCACAGGAAACCACGAATTCCCCTTTGAACCTACGACACTCTGTTTTGAAGACATGCTTTGAATCCGTTATAGCGTCACGGGCGCAGCCCACTGCCATTGCCTGACACGGCGGCAAAGCGTTGTAGCAGGTAATGGCGGGATAAGTATGGAATTGCCAATAGTAAGGCGTGGACGCAAATGGGTAGTAGAAATTGTCGTACACTGAAAGAAGCGAAGCGGCAACATGCGGCGGAGAAGGAGGCGGAGGGGGGAGGAAGGAGGAAGGTTGAAATAGGAAGGGGTCGGCGTTGGGATTCAAGGGATTTGAGGCTACGGCCATGAGTGGGTTGTAATGAAATGAAATGGGGATGAGGGAAAATGAGGGAGGAGGGTTAATATGGTGATGGTGGTGGTGGTGATCGGCCATGGATTAGGGTTTGAATGTATTTTTGTTGTTGTTTGTGGTGGTGATCCAATGATGAAGATTGGAAATGGGAAGAGTATTAAGAAGTGGTGTCAAAGAATTTAATGTTAGTGTTTGTTTAGAAGAAGACAAAGACAAACTCAGCTTTGCTCCACCTGCGGTTTGGCGGCGTTGTTGGAGATTGTGTCACAAAATGGGAAACCATTTCCACTATCAACTTTCGATCTTGTGTTTTCTTTTGAGTTCTTATTGTCAATATTCCAACAAAAATTATCAATTTAGATCTTCTTTCTTAATTTTAAGGGTTTAGAGTAATAATAGTAAACAAATATTTGATTTTTTTCTTTTAATTTTAAGAATATTAATGATACTTTTTTAATTTGAAACTTAAGAGTTTTTAATATTTTAAAAAACTTTATAAATACAAAAGATTTCAAATCTCGATATCTTAAAATTAAAGGTGTTATCTTTTAATAAGCTATATCTAAGCTAAAATAGTTATAACCAACAATTAACTAATAAAAGAAAACAATTAAACTTAAGTAAGGTATGTAATTATGAATAAATTATCTCTCCCCTCTCATTAATTTTTAAATCTTTTGTTTATTTATTTATTTATTATTATTATGTCGTAATTAAAAAAATAAACAATAAAATAAAGGGAGGATGGGAATTATAAGTGGATAAAGTGAGGGTCAAATCGAAGATCAAAGGGGTATCCCAAATTAAAGATCCTATTTCAAGCATTATTCTCTTTTTTTTATTTTGTAAATTCATCCCCTTTTTCCATCAATCATCTAAATCAATTTTATATTTAAATATTTTTTTCTCTTCAATTTATTTTAAATAAATTTATCAATTTCAAACATAAAATGTTTATATTTAAGAATGTTTTTTTTTTTTAGGTTTTAAGATATATTTTAAAATTTTATGTTTTATTTATTTTTGTGTGGATAGAGAGGAGTGTTTTTTTTCCCATTTTTAATATGTTTTTAAAAATTATTCGCTTAAAATAAAATTTTAATGTATAAATACCAATTTCAATATGAAATTTTTTATAAGAAAAAAAATAATAAAAATTTTTAAAACTAAAATTTTAATATTATAACATTATTTTTTACATTTAAATATATATTTAAAGTGACATGAGTTGGATGAGAACGTACCTCATTTAGCTAATGAAAAAAATCCTTTTTGGCTTCCTCAATTGTCCGTCTGTTCAAAATGAGGCCTAGCTCCATAAAAATTGGCTTCGGAGTCTTGATTAATTTTAGGTCCTGCATATTAAATATACATTTGTATGAGTGTAATAGTTCAATATTTGTGTTTGTAAAGAAGAAGAGACGTTGGGAAACATGGGGGTAGGAGTGATAGAGTAGTGTGTGATAATATCCCAAACGTACAACAAAAACAAGAACAGTAGAACCCTAAAATCTAAAAGGATTAGACCCTTTTCCCAAAAGTACACAACCAAACAAACCAACTGTACATATCTTCGCTTCTGTAGCTCCTTCTTCGTCCCTCCAAACCAAACAGAACCCTTTAGCTCTGCGCTGCCACTGCCACTGACACTGCCACAGCCCCTGCCCCTGCCTCTGCCTCTGCCTCTGCCAACAAGCAACAAGAACAGCCCCATTCCCATTTCCATGCAAACCCAACTCTGCCGCTTCTCTTAGCATTGTTTGGGCTAAAGCCAACCTCTTCCACTTCCCTTTTGACCACACCACTTATAGCTCCAATTCCGGACCTTTCTATTCTCCAAGTTTTTGACTGTTTTGGTAACCTGCCTTAATGCAACCTTGCTGCCGCCTGCGTCCTTCCATAACATGCTCAGGTTTCTGAAACGGATTTCATAAGGGTGTTTGCAGAAGATATTCCCCCAGTTGAGTAGAACCCCATCTAGCTTAATGTGTGCTGTGTTGTGTTTCAGTCGCATTGGCTGTTGGGTTTGAATGGTTGTTAATTTTGTGTAACAAAATGGTTGACCTTCACCACTAATAATGTGCAACCACAACCAGGATTTCTCTTTCTCCTTCCCTTTCTTGTCTTAACTACCTATCTTTTTTCATTTCCACGGCTCAATTAGTTCAAGCTCAATGTTAATAGATATTATCTGTTTTGACTCGTTATGTATCGCTATCAATTTTATGGTTTTAAAATGTGTCTACTACGAGAAGGTTTCTACGCTCTTATAAGGAATACTTGATTCCCTTCTCCAACCATGGGATCTAACTCAAACCAGCTTGGAGCTTACAGACAGAGAGGGGGCAAAAAATCCATAAATTTAAGCAGAAACAAGTTGACCCGACCTAACTCAGACCAGCTTGGAGCTTGTGTGGGCGTGCCCTTGCATACCCAGGACCTAATGATTCACGGTGGAAACTCCACTCTTGACCTCCATTGAAGGCAACTTTTTACTTTAGAAATTTGAGAGTTGCCATTTAATGTTTAAAAAAAAAAAAGATTATTGTGTCTTTTTATTTATGTATTTTTTTAAAAATCAATTGTAGAGTCTTTAATAAATGTGGACATTTGCCCCTTCCCTTACTAGAGGAAGTGGCACGCTCCAAGTCCATGGGCCAAAATTACGTAAAGGGGTACTACGGGCCTCAAACATGGGCCGAAATGAGTTTCCCTCCTGGCCTCGAACATGGGCCGAAATGAGTTTCCCTCTGGCTCTCAAACATGGGCCGAAATGAGTTTCCCTCTGGGTCTCAAACATGGGTCAAAATTACGTAAATGGGCCAACATCCAATTCACATAATCGTGTTCAGCATATTTTCTCACCCAAACCCAAAAATACTAAATCTTTTCTTTTCTTATTTTCCCCAATTCCAACCTTTAAGTAATAAAGCACCTATGACCTTTTTTCAAACGATCTGGAACATTAAAAAAAAAAAAAAAAAAAGAACATTTTAGAACTTTTTGAACAGTTCATTTAAACTATGTTGGAATCATTGGAGGTTTGAACTTTGAATTCAAAATCAACTGGAAGCGACCTGGAAGGCATTTTATTGAAATTAGTGGCAAAAGAAAGAAAAAGACACGAGACAAAGAACTGTAGAAGTAAAGAACTCATAGAGCTAGAGAGGTTGAGTTACTAAGTGGGGCAGTGAAGAAGGGATGGTGGTGGGATCTATTAAGTGTAGCTACCATATGGTGGTGCTGGTCACCTAAAACTGAGGTATTCCCACATTCAAATATTTCATAATTAACTCACAAATCGTAGTAATGCCAACAAAATTATTGCATTTTTTGAACCCATCCATCCATCTCTTCCCAATGCCTTGGTCTCTCTTTCTACCTCATCATTGCCCAAGTTTTGTGGTTGCAGATTTCAATTCAATTCAATTCAATTCTTTCCGACTAGTGTGAATGGAGCGAGCTAGCTTCTGGGTCTCACTCAATCAAGGTAGGCCCAGCCTATATCTATATAGATTAAAGGAAAAGGCAGTGGTGGTGTGGTCATTCATAATTGCAGATATAGATGAAGAAGAAGAAGAAGAAGATAGATGATGAGCGACCCCATCAATGGAGTCGTGACAAATGACAACTCAATGGGATACTCATAATGGAAAACATAAACTATTTTGTGATGACAAGGGGGTGTCAGTGAGATATGGAGGACCCAAAAAAAAAAAAAAGAAAAAAAAAAAGGAGGAGGCATTTCATCGAACACTTGGGCTGCATACTTTCAAATTCAACAAACCAAACCCGCACACCATGTGCTTCCGCCATCCCCCATCTCTTTCATTTCCTTTCAGCCACAACCAACCCTCCACCTCTCTTCAATTTCATTCATTCTTTCTTTCCCTCTTCCATTGTCGACTACTGTTTGTCCCCCCTCTTATCAGATTCTATTCCATTCTCCACGAATTATTGCATTTCATTTCATAAAACCAAAATTACGAAAGATGATCCATATATTACATCATAATACATCCAAAAAATCGACACAATCATGCGAGGGCTTGTTTTTTTTTTCTTTTGTAGCCATGTTTCATTAGGCAGCTATCAGAGGGTGATCAATTTCATAAGATTTGAAGAAGAAAATGAAGAGAAGAGAAACAAAACGCACCGGAAATTGAAAGGCAAAGATTGGAAGAGATGGGTTCAAGTGTTCCCTGCAATGGAAACCTCCTGCTGGCTATGGCGGGTACCTAACCCAGACCGCGTCTTTAATATGTTACGCTTCCACTTCGGATAGTCTTAGTCAAGAGGGTACAACAAACACCCTATCCAGTTTGGCCTCTTCTTTCTCTCTCTTGCGGTTTAAATATCTTAAAAAATTCAATAATATTTTATATATAAACAAAATATAATATAATGTTAGAAATGATTTTTAAAATGTAAATCTTAATATTATAACATACTATTCCACATTTATTATACACATTAAAATTTAATATATATTTATATATAAATAATATAATATATTTTCACCCCTATTTAAACAATGATTCTTTACCTCTTCACATGTGGGGACCATTTAAAACGGTTAGAAAGTTGCCCTCATAATGTGGCCACATTTCACCCAATTTTCATGCCAAACTAAGGTCTAAATCACTAATTAATACAAATTATATATTTATGGGAAAAAATTAAAATTAATTCTTCGATTACATGTAATAGTCCACGATCTCCGCTAACAAATATTGTTCGTTTTGGCTCGTTACATATTATTGTCAGCTAAAATGCGTCTTAAAACTGTGAGGCTGACGACAATATATAACTGGTCAAAGTGGATAATATTTGTTAGTGGTAAACTTGGACTATTACAAATGATATTAGAGGCCGACACTGGATGGTGTGTCGGCGAGAACACTGGCCCCAAGAGGGTAAATTTGTGAGATCTCACATGAATTGAAGAGGGGAACAAAGCATTCTTTATAAGGATGTGGAAACCTCTTCCTAGCATATGCGTTTTAAAATTGTGAGGCTGATAGCAATACGTAACGGGTCAAATTGGACAATATATACTAGTAGTGGACTTAGGCTGTTACAATGCACAACATGTCAAGCCGATTAAAGTTCTTCCCCATAATCAATCGAATCGTATAGACATCCATTCAACACAAACATAGGTCATCGAAAGGATCTCTGAGACCCACCAACGCACGAAAGCCATAATTTTTCAAAACATGAAAAAATGGAATTCTATTTGGAAAGTATATGTCAATAAGGAATTGGAATTGGAATGATATCGATTCATACAGATGTGTGGGAAAATGAAAGTAGAGGTTAGAGTTTATCTTGGGAGGAAGGGAAGTTAGCCCAATGGACAAATGGAAGATCTTATTTGGAACAGCTACACCATTGAGGTTCCTTTCTTTCCTTTTCCTTCCTTTATCATCATCTTTATTCTCAACATACAAAGCATCATTATCCATTCTAATCTCCACAACTTTATTATCTGTTCTTCATGATATCATAAAAATCTAATTCAAGATCTTCACAATATATTGTTCGAACAAACAGAGGCAAGAGCCGCCGGAGATGTAGAACATCATAATCACGGCTCATGAAATCTTTGATTCACTTGAAAGATCTTCCTCTTTTCGCTTTTAAGGCATGCAAGGAGGGTTTCGGAATTTTACCCACAAACAATCCACAATCTTGTCACTGGATTTTACCAAATATATCTCGATTCTCGTGCGTTTAAACGTCTCAAAATCTTCTCTCTTCATCTTCATCATCTTCTGTGTTTGTTTCCCGAGAAAAAAATGGGTTGATGGGAGTGAGGAATTCTACTCCAAATCTAAGTTTTCTGGGTTTCTTTTGGTGTGTCTTACTAGAATATATAATGGGTTTTGGAGTAATGGCATCTTGTCATGTGCTGTGACGGATATTTCGATCATGCTTGTTTTCGATCATGCTTGTTTAGAATGTGCTACATGACTGCATGCCTATTTCAAACCAACGTGGTTGTACAATAGCTGTCACGCTATTGCGAGGAGGAATGCTTGAAAACAAAATTGGTTGAAGGTGTGCGGCGGAGTTCATAGGTTGAAGGGGGTAGGCAGGAAGACATTACAGGCAGGACTGTCGGCCTCTACTCTGTCTGTAAGCTTCCTTTGACAGAGAATACAAAAGCAATTCCTAGGTTTTTGTGTAATAATTTAGGTCAAACACTCATTTTTTACCAGACCCATGAGAGGTTTTAATACGAAAAACTGTGGGAGGGAGGGCCTGGCTCTGCTGCTCAAACCGATTAACTCATCCAAATTCATTCCACAAAAGTCTTAAAACACAAACCCACCTAAATTCAAATCGAATGAAAAACGCTCACTCCTACACTTCATATAACGCTTTATCTCCTATAATATGATCTCGTTACTTCTTGCTCTTAAGAGTGAAATTATCTCTACAAACAAACACAAATCCATCTAACATGTTTTGTCTTCACTCACATGCTTACTGAATGTGGATTCTTCGTTCGTCCAACGTTCAAGAAATTGGAATAATTGAAGTGAGAAAAGAGAGAGAATAAAGAAAAGCAAGGTGGGTTAAGATAATGAAAAGGAAATTATATAATGAGATGGTTGACAAAAGGGGGGAAAACAGAGGAAAATCCCAAGTGGAATTTAACAAAAAGAAAGTGAGAGAGGATCCATCCACAGCCACACTAATAGACAGACCCGTGCTCTGAGATTATGCTATCAGACAATAGAAATTCCAGAAAAGCAAACAGAAGAGATAAGAGAAGAAGGTCAAATTCCTGACCTTTGACCGCTAATCTCTCTCCAATTTTCAACATTTTTGACGAATGGGCTTCTTACACCTGCCCAAAAACATCACCATTTCTTCAGTAAGATGATAAAAAAGAGTAAAGAAAAAGGGAGGAAAGTGAGCAAACAAGGCAAAAACAAGAAAGGCCACAGCATCTTTCTCTGCTTTTCATGGCAGCTCCTCTTTTTCACTGCAAAAAGCAAACCACACCGACCCCATTGCGCCTTTAAACTCATTAAACTCAAGCCTTGAGACACACAGGGATTCAAGAAGGAGTCCCCCCTTTTTTCTGAATAAAATGTTTCACATAAATAAATCATGAACCTAATCAATCCCCCCCACCCTGTACAATTCTCTTATTCTCCAATCCAACCCCCTCTCTGTATCCTATCTTTCAAATCTTCATAATCAAAAATATATCACCCCATGAAAACCAAACAAACGTTGAGGGAACCCTTTCAATACTAAATATCTCCCTCTTTCTAGCACTGAATGTACATATATATAATAAAAGAACCACTCTAACGCCTCCGCCACCGCCTCCGCCTCCCCCTCTACACCCTGGCTGCTCTGCAAAATCAGCCATAAACACCACCTGTGCATCTGCCAATGAATGCCAGGCTTTTTTCCCAACTTGTAACTGGTTTTTGAGCGCCTAGTCCATGCACGTTGCCTCTCCTCTATACCAACATGGAGCACGGAAGAGATCGCACGCAACCGTACTCTCTTCGGGTCTCTGGTGGTTTGATCCAAGATTTGGTTGGGAATCTTTGTAGATTGGATGATAGTTGGCCATCCCATCTTCTTGTTGGTTTTTATTCACCTGTCTTCAATGAAAATTCTCCCTATAAAGTCGCGGAATCTTTTCGAGTAGAGCTTTGGATCAACTGCTGATATAGAGGTGGAATCGACTTGTAAGGATTTGTATGCGTGCTCCAATTTCTTGCTGATATCGTAGTCCTGTAGGATGTCAATGATCCCAAAATATAGGACAACTTCATAGATTTCGCCACTCCTTGATGGGATCAAGAGGCTCGTCCCGCCAGGGTTATACTGATCGAAGTCGCTTCTTCTTGCCATTCGCTCTGCTCGTGCTGGCATGTTGGCTCCTAACCTAATTAAAGGTTTCCTGGATAAAACGAATCGAAACCGAACATATTGGGTTAAAAACCAGTGCACATATCCCTAATAAGTATGTCTAAGAAGGAACATTAAAACGTAAACACAATATGTTCACTGGTAGAACGAACAAAAACAGTAGAAATGGACAAGAAACATACTGGCCAGATAAAACTCGATCCATGTCCTGCAGCTCTGCTTCAAGAAAGCGACAGCCACGCATAAACTTCTCATTCTGATAAGAATCTTTATAACCTGCAAGATAACACACAAGTGGCTTTTAGCTTATCAAATCCCCCAGCAAATATTTTGCACATGACAACGTTGTGGAGATCATAATCCTTACCAGATCGCAATAGAAATGGCGATAACCCCATTTTGTCGCATCTATTTTTGTCCCGAAAATGAAGACCAACCAGAAGACTGTAATCCATAATTCTCTCAGCTTCCAAGAACTCACAGTCTCGGTTAATTTGCCTGTCATATTTTCCGACCATTAAAGTTAGATTTCAATCCGAGTCGATAGCAAATGCAAGAACCATCTATTCTGAGTTGAAACCTACTTGATAAATTCCTGGAACCGACTTTGCTGAAGGCGAAACACATAATTAAGATCAAGATCCTTAAGTGTAGTTGTTTCATCAATTTCTTCAGCAGGCTTATCAGTTGTTCGACCATGGGAGGATCCCTTTAGATCAAAACGTCGATGAATTCGGTACTCAGAGCAGAACAAGTTGCCCATCACAATAAACCTTGTCTAGTTCCAATACAAAGATTAAGTTAAGAACAACACACTAAATCATGACAAACCAAAGTCCAGAGTAAAACACCACGCACCTTCTGCCCACCAATTGGTTTTACACAGTGCACGCCGAAGAATTTCGTCACGAGAGAATTCTCATACTGACATACATGATCGTAATAACTCGGCAACATCCTAATGAGAACCTGAAAAATAAGTACTAAATTTCATCAATGATCATATCCTCCAACATATTATGCAATCCAAACTACACAAAGCCAATCAGATTATGCAACAGACCTTAACTTCGGATTTCTTCACCGTCTTAATCATAAACCTATCATCCTGGGTTAAGTAGAAGAAACTTCCACTCTTTCCTGGAGAAGAGAGCTCTCTAAGGGTGCCATTTCCACAAATGGCTAGCATGTAATCAGCAGGATCAACTCGAAACAGGTCCCTCAAATGCCTGTTAGATACGCATTGCAACGAAAAGTTAGTCAGGGATTGAACAACAAAGATCAAATTGAACAGAAGCTTGTTAAAAAATGAATACCGAAACACCAAGGGGCAGTAATCCTTCCATCGAAACTCCACCGATTGATGAGGAGGCGTCACTTTCGACCCTTCCGGTGGAAATCTCGTCCAGAACTTCTCTTTCGGGTCGAAATCACTCGGCCTAAGGTCCCGAAGGATTGAAGCGTGCTTCCCAACAGAGTACCTACAGAAACCCCAGAAAAATCCAATCAATAACAGAGCACAGAAAAAACCCTAGAAACTAGCAGTTCTTCGATTATTACCTTATACCCTGTTGGAGATTGAGTATGAGTTCGTAATTCTTGTGCCCCTTTGAAATCGTTTGGCCTGGTTTCTTCGCATCGTTCGTTACACAGAAAGGATTTCGCCTAAACTGTTTAAACCCATCGCGATACAACATCGAGGCCTCCACATTGTCGAGTATATCACAAGTGATATCACCGGCTTCGCCGTCCGATTCCCAAATACAAATCCTCGGAAAATTCCTCTCCGTCGAGCTGCCTCTCGCAGCGTCCACCGAAGACCTTTTCCTGAGTGTTACCGTCAGATTCTCATTCTCAGCAACCCCGTTGCTCTGGATTTTCATTTCCTTGTTCCATTCACTGGTATGGCTACTGCCGTCAAGCAAACTAAAAACCCCATTCCCTTTCGGAACTCCGTTCTCCCATTGACCTTCGTACCGATTCCCGTTCGCCCAAATAAAACCCCCTTGGCCGGACATCAACCCATTCTTCCACTCACCTACATACTCAATACCATTCTTCCATACATACCGGCCATTTCCGTCCTGAACGTTTCGCTTCCAGGTTCCGTCATAGAAATCGCCATTGGCGTAGCATTTCTGCCCAAAACCATGTTTCCGATCTGCACTCCATGACCCACGATACATGTCGCCGTCAGATCCAATAAAAGTGCCAATCCCTTCCATCCGACCAGACTTGAATTCCCCCTCATACGTGGCTCCAGAAGGCCAAGAAAATTTCCCTTTCCCCGAGGCCTTCCCTCTCTTCCACTCACCCTCATACATACACCCATCCGTCCACAAATACTTACCCAATCCATGCGGCACGCTCCCCAAGCAACTCCCAATGTACAGATCCCCATTCGGAAGGTGCTTCTCCACGGCCGTCGACGCAACAATTCCAGTACCATCGCCAGAAACAGAGTCAATACCCACCGTGACTACGGAAGAATTAATCGTTAACGTAGTGGGTGTAACCCTTCTCGAACTCGCTTGAGATCGACTACGATTCACAACAACAACCGGAGGAACAGCCACCATCTGCAAGTGCGGCATCGATTTATGTGAATCTTTCTCTACCTTATCATCATCAGATTTCTTCTTCTTGTGAGTAGAAGAAACAAGTTCATTAGACTGTTCAGACGCCAGTGCCTCCCGCATTTTCCAAGCGCACAAAAAACGCCGTGGATCATACAGAGGAGATTGGGAGAAAAGACAGAACAGAGTAATCTCTGAATCAAAGAAATCAAAAGGAGAAGAAAAGATGAAGGAAATGAGGCATGAGAGGCGGCTTTTCCTGCGAGGAACTTCCTCCTTCCACTGTCGATTCCTACCGCTACTGCTAATACAAATCGCCCAGAGTTCCTTCCCTCTACTTCTTGCTTTTTATTATCTCCCATTTTACCATTATACCCCTCCTCTCCCTTTATTATTATCTTTTTATTAAATCAAATTAATTCACCCAAAAAAACAGTTGTAATTATTAAAAGTAATTTAATAATTGAAGCCAAACTTTTCCATTAAATAATGACAAATAGTTTTGCTATTTAATTTAATTAACTATTTTGAAGTAATTTTAATAAATAAAAAAAGAATTATGAATAAATTTTGTTAATTAATATTGCTTTTTCTTAACGGCTGAAATTATTTAAAAGTAATTTAATAATTGAAGAGAAACTTTTCTTAGAATAAATTTAGTTAATTAATGTATTGCTTTTTATTTAATTGAAAATTCGAATATTAATACTTATTTTAATAATTGAAGAGAAATTTAGTTTTTTTTTTTAAAAAAAAACATTGCCGTTTTACTTATTTATTAGAAATATTTTTAAATTTAAGTAAATTTAATTAGAAAATAGAACGGTTGAGATATTTAAAATTACGAAGAGTTTTACCAATAAATAATAAATGTTTTTAATTAATGTAGTTATTTAAAAGTATTTTAATAATGGAAGAGAAACTTTTTCTTTTAAATAACTATGGAGTCAATAATGAATTTAGTTAATTAATATATTATTATTTTTATTTAATTTGAAAATAGAAGCTATGTAGTTATATAAAAGTAATTTAATAATTGAAGAGAAATCTTTTTTAATTTAATTATCAAAAAGCAATTTAATAATTGAAGAAATATTTTTAAAAAATAAAATACAAATAACTAACTTTAGGGCTCAAATTTGGTTGAATTAAGGAAAAGTTAACGGTGTTAATTTGCTGTTAATTTGGAGAAATTGATAAAAAGTTGCTTTATTGCAAGTAATTATGTTAAATTAGTAACGGATAATGAATATTCGATGCTAAATAGCGTCATGCCGAGAATACCCTCAACATGCGGAGCCACATGGAGAGGAATGTGGGGAAATAAGTTTGAATGTTTTACGTATTTACCCCTGAAGGTTGATTAAAATACATCAATGCCATTCAGACAGCTTTGGGGGAAAATGTTCCGTCGCGATCCGAGGCATCCTTGTTTCATTTGCAGTTGCTGTGGGGCCCACTGTCATATATATTATATTTTATTTTAAAAATAATAATAAATAATTTTAAATAAAAAAAACATAGTATTAATAAAAATAATGTTATTTATTTATATATTTATGATTTTCTCCTTAATTAATGGGTTAAATTTATAATTTAAACCTATTTTATTTCATATTATTTTGAATAAAAAAGTAAGAAAATATAAATAGATTTAATATATATATATATATAAGGATAAAACTTTCTTTGCAAAAAGAATACGTTTGGTCATTGATTCTTGAAGAGCTAAGCCTATTTATGAAAAGTAAAAATAAATAAAAAATAATAATAATAATAAAAGTAAAAGTAAAAGTAAAAATAAAAAAATAAAATAAAAAATAGGTGGAATTTTGAATTTTGACTCATGAAGCAAAAAGTGGCATTGCCTAAGATGTAAATGGCTTAGGATGTTGACTACTACCAAGTTTTGTTCCTTTTTACAAAGTTACTGCCTTTTTCTTTTTACCAAGGTTTAAAATAGCTTCAAATCTCCACAATACCCTTTTATTTTATTCATTTTTTCTCTATTTTTAAATATTAGAACTTTAAATAAATAGTAGAAACTACTCTGAATGTAATGAAATACGAAAGAAACTACTCTGAATGTAATGAAATACGAATGGTTTTCATCCATATATTAATAGTAAGGTGTTGAGAATTATTGAAAGGAGTAGTCCCACATTGACTAATTTGGAGAAAGGTCATGGATTTATAAATAAATAACATTATCTTCATTTGTATGACGTTTTGAGGAAACAAAAGTAAAGTCACGAGAGCTTATAATAATATCATAAAGATATTTTCAAGTATTTTTTTAAGTTTCAGCGTGAAAATGTTGAGTAAAAAGAATTAGTGAATTTAAATATTCACTTAAGATAGCTCGGGAATGGTCAATAGAAGATTATTTAGCTCAAATTAGTTTTTTCTAACTCGATTTTATGGAAATAAAAAGTCCGAGTAAATATTATATATTATTAACCATAATTATGTGTTTTTTTAAGGTATTGAATGGATAATGACCAAATAGAGCTTAAGTTGAAGAGAGTGAGATATTAGAATACGAGGGAAGGAATGAAATAGCTCGACTTAGATAACTATTTTCAATTATTCCCGAGACGGAAGAGAGTAGATATTACCTCATATTTGTAAAATGAAAAAAGGAAGTACAAAGAGAGAGCATAACGAAACCAATAGTCGAAAAGTCTTTAGATTGAACAATTGGTCTCGACTACTGATCTTATGGAATAGTCCACCATGTTTTTCGCATAGAAACTCGAACCCTCAAACGAATGTCTGATTCAACCAACAAAAGAGCTGATTAGACTTACATAACAATATATTTTTCTTTCTTCATTCAGATTCTCCGTATACGGATCATTTTTTTTTCTTTTGTAAATTCATTTATTTACGTTATCGTGTAGTTCAATCATTAATCAATCCAATTATTAAAATAATCCATTTCGGTACGGTACCAAACAAAATAATTAATCTATAATTTCAAGTTGGTGGAAATTATAAGATAAAAAAATAGGGAAAAAACAAATAATTAAACTATAATTCAACAAATAAATAATAAAAAAAAAAGTATTATGACTATAAAATTGGTCACGGCCTTAAATTTCATTGGTCGGTAACATTATAAAATAATTAAAAAAAATCAGTGACGTATGGTTATGAACACTAATAAAATTGTCGTTTGTATATTTAATTAATTAATTAATCATTGCACGTATAATTATATATAATTTTTTGGTGGGAATTGTGAATATTTTATTTTAACAAATAACAAAAAATAATATATAGATAAATATTACATAATAAAATATAATAATAATAATTAAAATAAAAAAAAGATTATAACTGAGGAGGGTGGGGCGAGGAACCCTTCTCGTCTCTGTCTCCTATCCCGATATTCATTTATTTGTACGTTTATTTTTTTTGTAAGGATCGAGATGAGGATTCCAAATAAAGAATTTACGGGAATCGAGTTCTTTATAGATTTTTTTTTTCATCTTCTTATATTTATTTAAGAAAAGATTAATTTTAAATGAAATTTTTAATGGCTAATTTTTTTTTTTTTATTAAAAAATGTAAACAAGATAAATTTAACAATTTTATAATAAAAATATAATATTATATTTTAAAATTTAAAATTTAATATTACAACATAAAATTGTCCACGTGTATATATATACCTGGGTTTTAGGATAATTTCTATTTGCATTTTTGTAGTTTGACCGATCGTGTCTAGCTGGCACGCATGTGGAGCCCAGTTGGACGTTACGGGTGGGGCCCAGCTCTCACGTCCTTTTGTGTAGAACAGGGAGATAGGTATTTGACACTGCCAACTGTTTCCTTCTCCCAACGTGGCAAAGGAGACGTCATCCAACTCTCCACGTGTTCCGCTTCTAACTTCAGATTACGCGCGTGAGTGAACGCGCCCAAACAATGCTGGCCAAGTGTCGTTTTATTTTTTTAACTAATAAATATATTTTAAATTAAATATAAAATATTTTTTTATTGTTTGAATTTTTTATTTTCTAACAAGTAGCATAATTTTTTTTGGTGAGACTGAGAATTTTTCAAAGCATAGAAGGAATTAGGTCGAGAGAATTCCTTGATTGGCCCCGGCTAGCGCATTCGCTAGGTGATTCTAGTTAGTCCCTTTTGACCTAATTTGAAAATGAGTCACCGAGAACCCTAAACGGGCTCTATAAATTCTGTTTTTTTAGACCGAGAATCCTAATTTGAAAAAGGAGTCACAAAAGAGTTCCAAAACCCATCTTTCTTGTTCATCTTCGATTATCATTTGAAAAACAAATATGATATTCGAGCTTTAAACTCTTAACCCTACGAAATTTGACGAACTCAACCATTCGTCCAAACAAAGAAAAGGCATAAAAGGGAAGTCTTGGAAAAGTGAAAGTAAGATGGGGAAAGATATTTTGGGAAACATATTATAAACCAAGTTTTAATTAGTTTCAAAGGAACCTTAATTTCCACAAACACATTTGAGTGAGTTCTTGAAAAAAAAAATCAGGATAGAATTTGATTGGGTGATGGTGGTGGTGATGGTGATGAAAGGGAGGGAGGGCCATGGTTGCATGTGCCCAAAAATTATCAAATGTTTTTGTTTTGTGAGAGAGACAAAATCCCTTTTTAGGTTTATTATCTTCGGTTTTTCTCTTTTACGGGATCATTATAAGTTGGAGAATGTTATAGTTGTATAAGTAAGGACTACGCCTTTACTAGTATAAGATCTTTTAGTCAAAACCAGGTAGTTCATTAGTGTACTCGTACAACAACGCTCACGACAGCTCATATCTATTGTATGCATAGGGGTAACGAGATATTGATTGTACGGTAGTTAGGAGCTCTATTTCTCGCGGTACTGTACCCTTCCTATTTTGAGTGGGTGCTCGCAAGGTCCAAAATGAGATTCTTTCGTTAATAATACAAGTAGGGTAAAGAGTTTAAGTGATTTACACCTCGAAGTAGAATGTGTAAATAACAAATGCATAGGTTGAGTCATTTGTTTAAAGCCTAGTATTGGTCCATTATAGGAAGAGATTCATTGTTTGAGAAGATTCTAGGTTAAACCGTCTTTTTTTTTTTATGGAGGAGAAGTGGGAAAGAGATTAGTTTTCGGATCATTCGAGTAATAAAGAGCGTTTATCTTTTGTCCCTCTTGACCGAACTTAGAAAAAAAAATCACAACAGGAAGATAAGAGAAGGATTAGGTAAGGGAGTAGTGCACGAAAAGTCGGATAAGACCTTATCAGCTTGAACGGATTATACAAGCCTTAGCCTCTCAAGTGGATGGAATCATTGGAAGCTAAACAAAAGTAGTGAGCCTCATAAACTCGTTAGTCATGTGCATAAAGTTCTCAAATGCCAAACAATAAATGACAACTTCAATTATCTCAATAATAGGCATGGCCTTGTCTAACAACTTGCATGTTCCAATAAAAACATCTTTGTGAGATAGCTCATTAAATGTTTGTTGGTTAGCACGATCGTAAAAAGTTTGTAATGTAAGTTCTCTTTCGCTATTTGACGATTGTCGGAGATACGAATATAATCAATCTCATGATAATCGAGCGATTAAATTGTAAAATTAGAGAAAAATGGAAGCAAATGAAAGTGGGTTTAAAATGATTTGTAGATCTGAATGGAATCCATCTAGAAATGAAATACAAAAAGCAAGCATAATGAGTGGGCATCCACCAATTAATTCAATCCACCCTCACCCCTCAGCTGCCAAACCCAAATGACATTATTCAAATATTAATACATAATCATTGTTACATCTCCCCCTTTTTCTACTCTATAACTTGCATTTGTGTCGAATTCTTAAACGATGATGTTTGGATGTCACTCGAGCATCAAATTATCTATACGAATTGTGTATATGGGTTGAGAACGGAAATTGAATTCTCTAAAACCTAATTTACCGTTGTTCCTCAATAACTCAGTGGTAGAGCGGTCGGCTGTTAACCGATTGGTTGTAGGTTTGAATCCTACTTGGGGAGATTTGATTCATTTCGAATGAAAGGGTTTGCTTTGACCGTTAAGAGTAGGTAATCCATTCCGTTCCCTGTGTCTTTGTTTCTATTGCATTTTATTTCATCGTATCAAATTTTGTTCTTCGATATTTGAGAATCACCGTCAATACCTCGGTGTAGGTCCGGAATGATCCTTTGTTCCACGGTCTGGGTCTATTTACAACTAGCCAATTAAGAATTCTCATATGTACTAGTACTAGCAAGTGCATCTTTGATGTAGTCATCGATTCTCCCGAGAGGTCACAATTACCGCGAGCAAACATATTAATCGATTCTCCCGAGAGGTCACAATTACCGCGAGCAAACATATTAATGACGAGGAACACATTTTTGTTATTCTAAACAAATGGGTCTGAAGCAACTCTGAAGCAACTGAAGGGATAATAAAAAATTCTCCAAAAGAGATAAAGACAAAAGAAAGAAGACTAGTGAGTCAAATGTGTAAGAAAGATGGAGACGAAATGGGTAATAAATATTTCATAGGTGTTATGATTTGAAGGATTCACATGAGGGACAGATAGCAACAGGTCGTTGTTTGGGTTTGGACATCACAAAATGAAGAAGAAAAAATCCACCAATTAATGCAATGGACCAAAGAGAAGGGTGCTGGGCATTCAATATTGTTGCATTACATGGTATATTTATGGGAATAGCAAGATGGCGATGTGTTCATATGATGCTTTAAACAGGTCGTTTTCGAGCACCAAGTCAGTGTAAGGTCAGGATTGATTCGACGGTTTCACATTTCTGTGGGGACTTCATAACTACTTTTCATGGGAATAACTCCAAAAGTATTGCTTGTTGAGGAACAAAATGAAGTTTCTTTCTAATCTAATCCCATCAATTCAGCCTGTTTAACCTGAAAATTTCATCACGCATTTATGGGTCTTTTTTGGACTGGTGGGATGAACATCATCAATGTACATAAAAAGAAACGTTCATCAGATATCCAGAAACGTTCATTAAGGATTGGATTATATACTTTAGAATAATCAATCTACAAATGCTTTCATTCAACACTTGGTTGTGAAAGAGATGCTTTCACCTAACAAGAACACATGAGATGCTGGCCAGATACTTAAAGAAACTATGGGCTGCTTTTTTTTTTTTTTTTTTTACTTTTTACCCTTTTTTTTTTCTTGATCCTTTCTAATCGACTGCCCAGCATCTTCAATCTAATTTACTTTGCAACCACATCGACAGTGGCAGTTACTATACTATATGACCACTCAAATGAGCAGGCTATTGGCTACTCATCCGGTAAAAATATGTGAAAAAATCATTTATAAATTTAAAAAAAAAAACCCGAAAAAACTGTTCAATTCAGTCGAGTTGTGGATCAGTAGGAATCTGACCGAATATATCCGGGCATGAGTCCCATTTGCTATTGTCTCTGGCCTCCCAGTACCCGCCAATGTAGCGATATGTATCGGTTCCCTTATCCTTGGCAAACCACCTTGGTTTCCAACCTCGCTCTTGCATCTTCCGTGCCTGAAAACCAGATGAAATAACATGAAGTTATTCTATTGATCTAAGAGCTTTTGAAATCTCAGCCAACTTGAATGAATAGATAAAAGATTTTGAAAACTAGTCTTGGTAGTTGTAAGATTTGATTAGGAATGTAAATAAAGTCTTGAGATACTAGATCATAAAAATGGCCATATAGAAGTCAGCTGTCCTTTTCATCAATTCAAAAATTTTGCAGATCCATATTGCTGCTTATTCTTCTAGTCAACTGGTTTCAGCAGCATCCACAAACTTGAGAATAAAATTATTAATTTGAAAATGTGTTTGGTTATCTTTGGAATAATTCAAAGTCCTCAGGTTTCAAGAATGCACATGTAGTAGCTTGAGACATTCAAGTATAATCTACCTGTCGTTGGCGCTGCTCCAATCGCAACTTTTCCGAGTTAGCCATTTCGTACTCTCCATTTTCCAAAAACCTCTGATCAGGTCTGAGCCTTGAATCTGTAGGAGGCAACTTTTCCTGCATATAAGCAAAATATCAGACACAAATTGATCCCAAAACATGTTTCCAGTTGCATCTCAAAAGAGGAACTCTAAATTATCATCTCATACTGCAGGTTCAACTAAAGGAAATAAATTATGTTATGCATCCATGTGCTACGACTGGACAGAAATGCAAGTGTAGTAGGAAACTGCAATCAAGAAATCGGCAGGATTACCTTCAAGCCTGGTGTCAATTCATTCAAAGTCATAGCAAAAGGCGTGAAGTTATATCTAGTAGAAAATTTAGGTGGCTTGCTTCGTTTCCAGAGTTGGTGGGGTTCAGATGAATCAAATCCTTTTCCCTTCCGAGAACAGTCCCCATTGACATAATGCATACTCTCATCCCATTTTCCAAATAATGTAGCCACCGTTTTTCCATTTCTATCTTGAACTACACCCTGAACCTGCACGAGAATGGTGCTTCAAGTGTCAGTCAACTTCAATGATCCATAAAAAAAGATCTTGATATTTCGTAGGTATGAAATTCTAGTTTTAAGCTCCACAGATTTTCTTATCCTAATCTGAACGCATAAAATAGATTAGCCGAAGGAACATGATTGATTAAATATACGCCCTTAATAAACTTAGTAAGAGTATTATTAAACTTTGTGATGGTGTCTTCTACATCATCGATGAAGCTATTAGCACAATCCTCATAATCAACAATTCAACTTGATTTGGAAACATTTATATAACTTGACACTAGTTTCATTTTCTTCTTCCATCCTCTTGTTGGAAGGCAAAGAATCCTATGATGAATGCCATGGTAAAGAAAAAAATGGTGAATGGCTGTCCGCCAATGAAGATGATTTTACAACACTGACAGAATAAACAGAAAATATTTGTAATTCTTTTTCAATAACAACAATCCTGTACATTTCAGGCAAATGATCAAAGACTAGAGGAAATTACCTGGTGTGGATTCCTGTCAATAATGGACTGCTCCTTGAATTTTAGCTTGCACGAGTATTCACGATTTCCATCTATACGCATTGTACCATAATGATCGCAGTACAGCTTCCCCAGTATTAGATTGTAAATTGACGTCGTCACCTACAATAAACGAGTAAAGCTCCAATAATTCAAGATTCTAAATGAGCAAATGCAGTAAAGAAAAAAGATAATTTAAGCAGTATCTGGTGTAACACCTTACTCCACTGATAGACTTCTCCATCATCAAATTCTAAAGTTAACTGACCAACAGGATCAAGCTGAATTGACCGACCCCAAAATTTGCTCTTCAAATTGCTGTCCCCCCAAAATCTCCACCCTTTACCCTCGCAATGGCATGCAACTACCACTGGATGATGGCTAACCTAACAACCAAAATTAGAAAAAATATACCATTTGAGAGGCAATATCTTGTTTGAGGCCAAAAACAAGAAACCATTTACTCTTTGATTCAAACACAGGAACTAAAGTATGTAGTAACGCTTACATTCAAGACAGAAATGAATCGGTCAAGTGATGATGACTAAAAAATTTAAAATTTCAAAAGAACGTGGACATGAAAAAACCCACTATGTTACCGTAGATCAGTACCATAGCACTACAACATCGTTGATCTAGTAACCATAACATAATAAGATATTGCGCACGAAGTATAAATCCTGTTTTAAAGGTAAATTGCTTCTTATAAGAAATAACATGGAGATTGAAGTACACTCTAGAGAATATTAATATGGCCTATTTGGTCAACTCCAATAACAAGAATGGGGGAAGAATAGTATAAGATCAAAGAAATATGGTGGATCAACAACCATGTGAGTAAGTTCTCCTGCCAACTTCTGTCCAAGATATTGATCTTACCCCCAACTAAAACAGATAAATAAATCTAAAGACAATACCTTCTCGGAGAAAAACTTGAGACCTTTATCAGGATAGTCAGCCTCATAAGTTTCCCCTAACAGTGGGTTAAATGGCTTGCAAATTCTTCCTTCTGTTGAAGCATATCCAGATACAGCAAATGCAGCTACGTTAAGAATCCTCATGAGGCTATCACCCTAAAGAGTTGAAAAAAAAAAAAAAAAAAAAAAAAAAAAAAAAAAAAAAAAAAAAAAAAAAAAAAAAAAAAAAAAAAAAAAAAAAAAAAAAAAAAAAAAAA
>NW_019268518.1:3947459-4004845 GCF_002738365.1 Cucurbita moschata
AAAAAAAAAAAAAAAAAAAAAAAAAAAAAAAAAAAAAAAAAAAAAAAAAAAAAAAAAAAAAACTAGTTAAAAATCATATGGAGTACTTAAATATTTATGGTGTTTTTTCTTTTACACTTTCCAGAAAGTTCCTTAAATTTCTCATGGAACACGGGGTTTCCAACATCTTCCATGAGACAACAAAATGTTATGCAGAGCACAGGATCGTGGATCATCAACTTACCCTTCTTCCCCACTCATGTGCCCGATCAATAAGGTAAGAATATTCTAAATCTTCAAAACACTTTTGCAAGGAAGAAAGAGGCTCATTGAAGAAAACAGGGAGACAAATTTTGGTGAGATCTTTTCCAATGTTATCTTTAATCATTGACCAAAGGCTAACACCCTTCTCCTTTTCAACTGGATCAGGTAATTTCTTGCGCCGCTTAACATGTGGATAATTAGTTCCAACAGACCTAATTGATGGATCCACCTCTTCCTCAGAACCAACTGCACGAATGCCTTCATCCGAAGAAAAAGATGATATCCTGACAGATCCATTGCTTTTGAACGAACTTGACGATAAAAAATCTCTCGTATCAAAAAAAGTGTTCTCATCATCATCTGTTTCTTCCTCTGCAGCATCAACTCGCTCATTGTCATCATCAGATTCAGTTACACTTGCACTTGCATCTGTAGCAAGATAAAAAAGTTGAGGGAAAAAAGAGTAGGACATGTTTCCAATGACCAAAAGAATTGAGCACATGTTTACAAACACATATCTGGAGTAAGAAGATAAAATGCATCATAAGCCAGTATTCAACGTGCTTATGCTAAAATATTTGTATGTAGGACCCCAAAACTGTCGAGAAAGAAACAAGCATTAATAGCAAACATTATCATCATACATATTATATAGGTGAGAATATAAATTATAAATAAGCCAAATTAATCAAATCCAGTAATGCTGCTTGAGAGAAATCACCAAGGCTACACTTCACCTCAATTGATCAAATCCAGATTCAAGTCTAGTGCTAAGCTCATAACCTGTAGGGTTTCATAAAATTTTCTGCCGACCATTTTTATCTTCATTATAGCATATCAAGAAAACAGAGGACGATAAATAAGTGTCAGATGTCATCATTAGAAAAACAAAGCTACAGTTAACACGAAGTAAAATCTCTTTTCACATAACCCAAAACAACAATACTGTCATATTAAAGGGAAATGTGACAGGCCAAAAGATAGTGATACAAAATTAATTTAGTGTGTTGACTAGTAAAACAATGATTATATAATCATGCAGCAGACAACTCACCACTGTACTTTTCCAGCGGACCAGGCAAAGCCCCTGGCTCATTGAACTGTCTCTGGCTCTCATCAACTACTGTATTCTCCAAGTCAACCTTTTCTGTCTACACAAGACAATAAAGAGTAATTTAAGCATAGCACAACGGCCAAAAGAAAATGTTGAATGAAATGCAGAATGCAAAATTTTGAAGGATGGTCAGTCAGTGAACTTCTATCGGACTCCTACTGTTATTGTTTTGATTAGAGGTCTACTTAATGCTAACAAAAAAAAAAAAAAAAATGAATTTGAGCTATTCGTGGAAACTAGAGAATCAAATTCAAGGAATAAATATATGTGTTTGAAAGAAATTCAATTAGCTCAAAAATGAAAAAACAAAAATTGAATAGCTCAGGTGTGGGGAAAAATCAAAAGTGACTAACAAATGGTCTGCTTGGATTAAGCCTAACAACAATGCTTGGTGTAAGGTTGAATCCAAATGACGTTCAACTTTGATTAGTCTTAATATTATAATTATATATAACTTGCAGGAAGTGCATGCATTATCGGGAACAAGCATATAAAACCTTTTCCAGCTAACTTAAACCTTCCGGCAAAGCAATCAAGAGATCCTAGAAAACCCATTTCCAAAGAGAAAGCACAAAAGGCAAGCAGCAGAAAATTTCACTATTCTTGGTGAAGAAACCCAGGAATCGGAATAGAAATGTCTTGGTAAGAGAGTTTTAGCTTTCAGCTGCGAGTAGGTGGTACGGGTATCTCAAGAAAGGAATAAATCTGAAAGTTTTGGTATACTTGTTATCTGCTAGGAATTGTGGACACTATTTTAAAAAGAGAGTGAATGGCAAACTCAAAACACGCTTTAAACATACGTTCTAATATCAAATTGAACGCAGGCAAGCTCTGGATTTTGCTTCGAAGTGTCCAATTTCAAAATTTCGAACAGATGAGATACGAGAGTCAAGACACAAGGAGGCCACATTTAGTAGGAAAAAAAATGAAAACAAACAAACATGCAAATAAACTTCAATCAAGGACCTGTGTAAAATAAAAATGGCAGACAAAAAACAAATGTTCCTAGATAACCAAATGGAATTATGCGAGAAGAAGTGGGAACTCTAGTTTTGTCGTTTGAAAAGCTTTGTGCATTTTTGGGACATCTGGCTTCATTTTGGGTTTGTTACATGGAGAAACGTAATTACTCTACAATATTTTAGCATGCTTCAAATTCAACATGCAGTGAGAATAAGTATGTGTAACTAGTAAAATATGACAATCTCTGCGTACTACACAGAGCCAAATGCCACCCATCTGCTACACTATCAATAATGGACAATCAGAATGATTGGATGAAGAGATGTACACCAAAGCTAAGGGTTTAAATAACCTGCCTAGGCCTACTGTTAGTAAATATTGTCCTCTTCGGGCTTTCCCTTTCGGCTTCCCTCAAAATTTTTAAAATGCATCGGACTAGGAAGAGGTTTCCACACCCTTATAAAGAATGTTTCGTTTCCCTCTCCAACTGATGGGGATCTCACATAACCAATATCTCAATGGAGCTTAAATCGCCCTATGAAACCAAGAACACATTTCGCAAAATGGTAGCTAATTATTAAAATTGGGAAATTTAAGTTCATACAAAGTTACAACAGAGTATAGGTACAAACTCAGATTCCCGAACAGTCTAACGGAAGAACTACTGGAAGAGGAAAATATACACAATCTCTAAGACAGGCTCCGTAGTGATTTAATGAAAAGAAAAAGTTCCAATAGTAGCAGGAATCAAAAAACAATTCCCAATTTGATTCATATGAAGTATTCCAGATTCAGTTTCAATGTACCTCTAAGTGCCGCAGTGTGTCAATAAGTTGCCACTGCTTTTGCTTGAGCAACAAGAGCTGGTTTTGCAATGCAGCAAACTCACTCTTCATAATGTTTTCAGTGTCCTGAATAGCTGTTTCATTGACACCCTCTTCTAAAAGCCGCTTTCTAATCCTGTCTGTTGACACAGACAAGAAGTCCTTAGGCGCCATGAGCTCGCTGTTCGACATCCTTGGGAATAGTTCCTTCACTGCCTGCAATGCATCCATCCATGCCAACCGATCGTCGCAGGTCTCCGCACGCAAGTGAAGTCTCTTTGTCCCAGTGAAGATGGAAAACCTCTTATCATCTGATCGGCTTTCTCGAATTGAGGAAACCTGTCGAATGAACAATTCAACAGCCGCGAATGAACCACAGAACCAGAATGAAAATTAAAAGAATCTGCATCCTAGGCATCATTCCTCAAGTCTCATTCACGATTAACATGGAACACAAAAATCTTGAGAGGATTAACCAAATCAATTGTAAGCATGGATGAAGATGTTGAATTTCAGTTAATAAAAAGGATGAAAAATGAGCATGCGAGTCGTTATCTACGGGATAATCCAGAATGAAAACAAACTGACTAAGAAAACGAAGGAAGATGTTGATACGCAATATCAGCACCTCCAAACACAAAGATAAAACGAATGACATGATTCTTGGAGGCGTAAATTATGAAGGAGCAGTTAGAATCGGTGAAACCTTGAGATGAACTTCCCCAAACGGCTTGCGCCTGAGTGGGAACTGGGTGGTATGATTAGAGAACCCGTTCTTATGTCTCGCAATCCTCCTCATTGACACCTCGCCAATCACCTTCGATCCCTTCTCTGTTTCCTCATTGACAACGATCTTATCAGGTCCATGAATCTTATAGTAGGACAAAACGCCATCCTGAAGCACAAACCAGCGTGGACGCCAACCTTTCCCGTAGTTCACCCACTTATAGAGTATACCACAAATACCATTCCCAACAATATCGTTGATCTTAACGTCAACCGGAGGCTCCCTAAAGGAGGAATGCCGTGCAACCATCTCAGCAGCAAAAATACTCCGATGGCTAAGCCGTCCCGCATCGCTACTACTAAGACTCCGATTATGAGAAATCCGAATCGTCGGATCCGATCTGGACGCGACAGAAACTGCAGGAGAAGCCGGTGGAATATGAAGGTCGGGCATCGGATACGGCGGTTTCTTGGACGGAGAGTTATCAGAGACAGTAGAGACACAGCAGAAAGAATGCATAGGGAAAATTTTCAAACAGAGAGGTGAGAAGAGATTGAGAAGGAACCGGAAGTGAAAGCGACGTCGTGGGAGGAGCCGGAGACAGGCGGAGGAGGAATCATTGATTCAAATTGTTGAAACGAAGAATATGGGAAGAAGAACAGTTGGATTAACAAATTTCTTTATAAGGAAGCCGCAAAACAACCGATGGCCATGGAAATCTTGGGCGAGAAGCTCGGTAGAAACGGATTTTCAATTATGGAATGAGCAGAATTCCGATGGAAAAAACAAATAATAATGTAATGTGTTCTTGTTGGTCGAAAATGGAAATTGGAGCTTTGGGGCATCGGAGAGGAAGAAGCTGCGTCGTCCGCTTTGACGTTGGTGCCACGCGGCGAGTGCCGAGGACGCGACTCAATGAGCGAACCAGTTTAAATATGGAGGCCGCCGGACGGGACGGGTAGTTAATTAATAAATTCTTATCAAAATAATAATATATTAATTAATTTCCTTTTTTCTTTTTTTCTTTTCTTTTTTGTTATTTTTTGTGTTGATGGGTTTTGTTTGGATGCGGGTGGGTGTAGGAAAGTTAGAGTGGGGAACGGCGCGGGTTTGGTGGGAGATGTACAGCTGGCTGTGGCCGAGGCGGATCGACAACGTGGGGACCGTCGGGTGAGGGTTTGACGGTAACGGGGCCCCCTCTCTAAGGGCTTTTTCGTCTTTTCACTTTTTTTAAAAAAATTACATAAATTTAGTTATTATTATTAATTTTTGGGATTTTCGTTTTAAAAGTGGTGGATACGGTTTCACGGGATAATTCCTTCTTTAATGAAATGGATTTTTCTTCATTTATTATTATTATTATTATTATTATTTTGTTGGCTTATTTTAATACGTAAATGAAGAAACAGAAATGAATTAATAATTTTATATATTTTTTTGTTTGAATTTATCTTTTTCAAAAAAAAAAAAAAAAACTCGTTATTAAAATTATTCTTTTTTATAAAATTTATATAGGGTTTTTTTTTCTATTGAAAGTTGAAAATTATTTTTAAATAAAATAAAAAAAGCTAAAGGTAAGAATTAAAAATTTTTAACCTAAGAATAAATATTTTTTTTTTAAGAAAATCAATATTTTAAATATTTTTTTTGGGCAATATGACCGTAAATTTTCAATAGAGCAATGACATGTAACGTACATTCAAGTCATGAATATTCTATACTATACTCTTATAGAACCAGTACTTTTTCGACGCAATACTGTTCCTAGAACCAACAAAATAAAATAAATACTCAAAATACATAAATTAAAAATTAAATTTATTATAATTTATCCATTCATATTTTTGGATTGATAATATAGTATTAAAGTGAAGTTAATGTTTATAGGCATAATTTCAGAGTTAATTAATATCCAATTCGTCTACGCTCGTATATAACCTATTTTACTATATCAAGATTAACACTCGAATTTAAAGTTCATTTGTGACGGCAACCACTCAAATTCATCCATGTTGGTGCTGAAGGTGCGGCTGGGGGCTGCCTTAAGAGATATCAATTCAGAGAATAAATATCACCAAAATTTGCTTTCGTCTCTTCTTTGTCCACTGTATGCACCACTATAGATGCATGTGTCTGTGTTCATAATCTTATGAATTTTGCATTATTATTCAATTCAATTCTCTCTCATTTTCTTTCGCCCACAATACTTGAATTAATGTCGTTTTTCTTTCGTAATTATTTCAACTATACGTTTTCTTTTCGTTCTTTTGGGTTGGTTGCTATGTACTTCAATAACTTTTGTTTTCTTTATCAAAATTATGGAGCTTCTCGAGCTAAAAACAACAGTTTAGGATTCATCAGAAACCATAGAGAAATGAGAGAGATACGTACAAAACTAATTGCTTGATCTCTTTCCCTTGGGCTCTTTCTACAATGTTGTGCAACGTCCTCTCACGAATCTATAGGTTCAAGAATCATCAAAGTTCATCAACTTTTGAGGCCAAAACCGACTGAATGAAGACTCGGACAAGGCCTCAACTCGAATTCGATTCTCCTTCTCAACCTTCGAGCACGAGGCCAAACAAACAAAAACTCCACATTTGGAAGGTCAATCCGAACAATCAAGAGTCGGGCTGGGTTCATTATTCAGTAACCAATTGAAGTTCATCTACTAACTTTTCTAGAATACTACTGATAATATATGATATGAACTATGATTATAATTGGGCCACCAAGTAGAAAGGGATAGCATGATTTGCGTGCATTTTTAAGACCACTTTTCGAGATTACGAATTAAAATAATAATAATAAAAAAAAAGTCAAATCAACCGTCTATTGATTGAAAGCCACACATTCCCATTTTTTGAACAATCATTTTTCCCTTTTGTTTTTATGCGTTATAATCAAACTATATATTATAAATTATTGATCAATCGAGTTATACTCAAATAGACGAACTATATCGTTCAATACTTATATTTAAGTCTTCTTTATTTAATATTTAGGTTAAGTTATATATTTTGTCTCTGCATGACTATTCTGATTAAATTAATTTAATATATCAATTAAATCCATATAAATTATTTTTAAATAAATATATATAAAAGAAAATTAAAATGACAGATAGTAAGCAAACGAATGTACCTTTTAATCTCAACCTATACTCATTATTCTATTCTAACATTAAATTTTAAGTCATCTTAAACGAGCGGTATCAATTTAGATTGTTGCATATGAAATTGAAATATAAGAATATGCATAAAAGGACGAAGAGAAATTGGGGTCGGATCGAACCCAAGATCCCTGATCGGTCTAGGCTTGCCCTAGGGTCGACTTCATATGACATCCACGCCCCCAACACCACTCCGTCTATATGATCGTGATTCAACGTCCCTTAACCCTTAAATATTTCAATTAATTTGTTTTAAGGAAAATTTGTGGAACCTTAATTAATATAGAATTATTAAAAATAATAATAATAATAATAATAATAAAAATAAAATAAAATAATACTAATCATGTTTAGTCTATACAAACCTACTTAGGGGATCATAATTAATTAAACGTTATTTCCAACCCCACCAAACATAGGAAAATTTTAATTAATGTTGTTAATTTCTCTTATAAAGTCTTAATCTATACTCACCAATCTTGAATATTTACTTTATATTAAAATATTAATAATTAAATGTCGCTAAAAATACTTATAACAATCATATTAATTAAATCAACATTTATTATATAGTTAATATGAACATAGCTCAATTGATTGACAATATTTATACGAAAATAACTTTAAAATGATATTTTAGTTTATTAGATTTATTGCCTAATCTATTTAATAAAAAATGAGTGTAATAAATATATATATATATATATATTTTTTTGTCGGAGCATAAATTATTAAATAATGTGTAACTTACATTAAAAGAAAATTGAATATATGTTTTTTATTTTTTATTTTTACCAATTTTACAATAAAAGTTGAAAAAAAGAAAAGAGTTGGCCAATTCATTATTTACACGTGGAATTGAAAGGGAAATATTTAAAAAAAAAAAAAGGAAAAAGGAAAAAGAAGTGATCACATGCAGCATGAAAGAGAGCACGTGATTGGAAGGGTGTATGACGTCACTTTCAGTTGACGGTCGGGCACGGAAGTGGAAAAAACAGGAAGATGATAGGGCACTTCTCTGAGCAGATGATCACGGACAGATACTTTTTACTTTGACTATTTTTAAACTCCAGTCAACTAACTTATTCCACGTGGCACCTTTATATTCATTCACCGCATCCCCTCTTTACTCTCCCCTTTTATTATTTATCCTCTTATTATTATTATTTACTAAATTAATAAAAATTTAAAAATAAACAAAAAAAAAAAAAAATTTACTGTCACTATATGAACCAATATTGTTTATCGGTATCTCATAGATTATATATAAATATTTAAATATTACTTTAAAAAGTATTTTTAAGACGGGTACTATCCGTAAAAATATTTTAAAATAATTTTAAATTTAAATTCATGAAAAAAATGAAAGATTTTATTTTATATTATTTTTGGGATAATTGATGATTGAGATGAAAAAGAATATAATATTAAAATGAAATAAAATAATGAAGAGTTGATGGAAGTCTCATATAATGATTAGGGATTTGCAATCCTAATGATTAGGGAAGGAAATCCAATCACTTTTTTTTTTTTTTTTTTTTTTACAAAATCCAAATTATTAATAAAATAAGGAAAGAAAATTGAAAAATAAAAAATAATATAATTTACATAATGTAATAAATAGGCAAAAAGATTAGAAAAATAAAACAAAAAATGTAAAAAACTAATTATTTAAAAAGGAAATGGGAATTTAAGTTATCGAGGCGTTTTTTAAAAACTTTGAAATTAGGAATTTAATTTCGGCGCGTGATAGGTGTCATTTTTAATATCTTTATGGAAATGTGCATAATTCCAAATTAAAATAAAATAATAAAATAATAATGCCAAAAAGAATAAATATGTCATAAAATTCTCTCCAATCTTCTTTGGTCCACTGCGATTATGCCCAGAATCTTTGACTAATCAATAATTTATTTTAATTTTAATTTTAATTTTTTATTTTTTTAGTTATGAGGTGGAAATTTTTATTTACATGTAAAAAGTAAAAATTTAATTTTAGTATTTTTTAATAAATTATCGAAAATACTTTTTTTTAAAACTTTTATTAAGAATTTAAATATATTATTTAAATTTATTCTAGATTTTTTTTAAAAAAAAAAAAATTCGTACTAATTTTTAATTTTAATTTTAGAGTTTTATTAATTATTTTTTATATTTGAGATAAAATATAAATATTTTTATTAATTTAAAATTATAAAGACTTCCTTTTGACCTGTTAACCCACTTTCTCTTTTCTCCCCCTCTCCTTCACCAAAATATTCCTCCAAAACAGTAAAAAGTAAAAGGGTTAAAGCTTAAAGAGCAAAAATCAATCGAACCCGGTCGATATCTCCGCTTTAAAATATAAAATTTAAAAGAATCGATCCGTTGAGGATTTGATTCAGATAAAGATCAATTTGGCTACGATAATTCTGATTCATCAGAAACACGATTTTGATGTCAATGGTTTTAAAAGAAAGTGAAGGAACAAAAATAGTGACCGATTAAAATAGACTTTTTGAAAGTACGAAAGTTTTCAGGGTTGTGAACAAACGAGCGTTCTAAGGATAGTTTAGATCTGACAACACAACGTTGCGACGAGATAACGAGTTTTACAGTAAGGTGAACACAAACCTAGTTTTACAGCAAGACTTCCCCTTTTGCAGCTCTTGATTGCCTCAAACTCTACACATCACGACACTCCCACCACCCAACACAGTGCTGGCATGGCCCATACTCCACCTAAAACAATACAAAGCTGCCTTTTTTGGGGTTGAAGTACATGGGGTCGCCCAAAGTTTGATACCGTTTCATCCCGTTAGGTTCATATCAGCCTAATTATAACTCAAATGGTTAAGACACATATCATCGACTAAGAAGATCATATATTCGAACCTTCACCCAACACTATCAAAGATCTAATCACGCATCATTATAAAATGTTTAGTCTATTAGTATAACTCAAGCTCACCGCTAGTAGAATGCATCTATAGGGAGGCGAGAGGTTTCCACACCCTTATAAGAAATGTTTTGTTCCCCTCTCCAACCAATATGGGATCCTACAATCCGATACACGGTAAAAGCGACAAGAAACTACAGTTCCAATACGAATGACTACAGAGAACAGGACTAAGAGTTTAGAGACAGAACGTATAATTCGACGTACTTTTTTTTTTTTTGTTGTTTATTCAATCCATCCACTGTTTCTCCATGTGGAAAGCCAACCCCTTTCCTTCTTTCTGATAGTGAAACCCTAAACAAAAAGCCCCAACAGCCGTTAGGAATTATACACAGAAGAAGACATACCAGTTTCTGGGTCTGACATGGCGCCTTCCCACAAGAATCTTTTGTCCTTCTGTTCCTTTACACTCATTTGACAGTCGTAAAGTTCAGATAAGTTCTGGCAGAGAATTTCCCAAGTTTCTAACAAAAAGACATGCTCACTGACTGACTGATTATAGCAATTGTGGGGTCAGTGTTCATCAATTGGAAGCTGTCCCACTTGGAATTAAGGCACATTCAACAGGATGATACAAAACTCTAGCACGTTATGGACCATGGACCCTTCTTAGTAAGTTCAAAGATGAATAATATTTACAACTTCAGTAGAGATCTCATTGTCTAATCATAAAAGGTAAAATCTTTTCATCTTTCTTTACTCCACCATAGAAACAGAGAGATGTTCACCAAAAGTAAATGAAAGCAAGTGTCTACTTCTTCTTATTGCATAAGATTCCATTCCATATAGCTCATAGTCAGCCATCTGTTAGAGAATGAACAAGCAGTATTCTCACACCAGTTTGCTCTTGATCAGTCCTTTGAAGAAATCTAAGCTGTAGAACAACAGGAAAATGAGATGATCATCAGATTTGAGATAGATCTTAGCAGTCATTCAAATGCTCAAATTTGTTAAATGCTTGGGGTTGTGAGCTGATGGATGCGATGCAGAAACAGGGCGTGCAGTTCAAAAGGACTTTTAAGGAGTTTATATCAGAATTAAAAATTTCATCCAACAAGGCAGTCACTTCCTTTGCAATCATTATGATTGATTCTAAAGCAGCTTGAAGATGTTTAACTTTATTGACCACTGTTGTTTCTTAGTCATGTATGAATTTGGAATCAATTTCACAGTAAATTTAGTAAATAATAATGATTTAGTTTAGTTATGATACACCTTTTCCTTTTGGAAGCATCTAAGATATACACAGGAAGGGGGAGAAAATTTAGAATGTTGTGTGACCAGATTTTTGGTGAAAGGTTGGGACAAACTGCATACAATGAACTCTCTCGATCTTGAGAGTTAGTTTCACAAAGCAATCGATATGACATAGATGTTGTAATATCACATTGTATCTCCAACAGCCCAAGCCCACTGCTAGCAGATATTGTTCTCATTGGGCTTTTCTTTTTGAGCTTTCCCTCAAGGTTTTTAAAGCGTGTCTAGCTAGAGAAAGGTTTCCACACCCTTATAAAGAATGTTTTGTTCTCCTCTCCAATTGATATGAGATCTTATAATTCATTCCCCTTCAGGGCCTAGCGTTCTCGCTGGCACTCGTTTCTCTCTCAAATCGATGTGGGATCTCACAATCCACCCCCTTGGGGGCCCAACGTCCTCGCTGGCACACCGTCCGGTGTTTGGCTCTGATGCCATTTGTAACAGCCCAAATCCACCACTAGAAGATATTGTCCGCTTTGACCCATTACATATAGTCAATTAAAGCACAACATAGTCCATTAACTAAATCAATATTAGGAATTCATTCAAATACTTAACCTATTTCCATCGGGATGGAGCTCGCACATTTGGTTGTCATCTCCAATAGCTAGCAAATATCCTGTAGGTGTCAACCCCTGTATAAAGAAACAAGCAAACTTGTGATTATGAAAACAGTTCCTGTTTTTAAAACCATGAAAATCATAGAACATAGTGCATTTATGTAACCGCCCAAGCCCACCACTAACAGATATTGTCCTCTTTGGATTTTTCCATTCCACACTTCCCCTCAAGGTTTTTAAAACGTGTTTGCTAGAGAGAGACTTTCACACTCTTATCAAGAATGCTTCGTTCTCCTCCCCAACCAATGTGGGACTCAACGTCCTCGCCAGCACTCGTTCTTCTCTCCAATCGATGTGGGATCTCACAATTCACCCCCCTTTAGGGCCTAGCATCCTAGCTGACACACCGCCCGGCCCCCTTCAGGGCCCAGCGTTCTCGCTAGCACTGTTCCCCTCTCCAATCTATGTGCGTTTTCACAATCCACTCCCTTTCGAGGCCCAGCGTCCTCGCTGGCACACCGCCCGGTGTTTGGCTCTGATAACATATGTAACAGCCCAAGCCTACCGCTAGCAGATATTGTCCTCTTTGGGTTTTCCCTTTCGGGCTTCTCCTCAAGGTTTTTAAAACGTGTGTGCTAGGGAGAGGTTTCCACACCCTTATAAAGAATGATTCGTTCTCCTCCCCAACCAACCAACGTGGGATCTCACAATTTAGCACTCTCCATTACAAAGTTGAACAAGAAATTGATATTGAATATTTGAACAAGACCGCCCCTTTAGGAATAGGATTATCTAACAGTAATAACTACATGACAATTAGCTGCAGGAGACAAGGTCATTTCTTTAGAACCGGAAAGATATAAACAACCACAGTGAAGAGCCAGAAAGAGTAGTGGGATCAAGTCTGCAGTATTCGAGTAAAAACTAGAGAAGACAAAGAATTAGCTATCATTCAGATATAACGTACCTGAATAGTGACTACATTTTCCACTACTTGATCTTCTTTCTTTTCCTGTACAATAACTCTTTGCCCACTACATACAAAGATGTAACAAAAAATTGTAAGAACTACTCGGTATAACTCGCACAGCATTAAATGCCATAAATATATATGTACACAACAAAATGTTTGAAACAAGTGACGTATAACTTGCGTAAAGATCAAACAACATAGTCCATTTCCAGGATGTTTTTGGTTCCCATGACAACAAATGTATAGACAATGCAAACTAAGTATAATCGTGAGAATCTTGGAACAGAGCACATGTTGATAATATATATATAAAAAGAAAGAGATCAATCATCATGAGTTACCTGTGCAACCATGTCTGACAGTAGAGTTCCTCAAGAGCCTGAAACCCTAATGATTCAGAAATGATGAAAACAAAATGGCATTACACAAATTTAGAGTGAATGAGGTCACCAGGGAAATTTAGAAACTGAAGCAGAACAAACTTGAGACTGATAAGCACGACGTGCTACAAAATTCTAGCTTTTTCACGAGAGAACGCGATTAAAAATCTACATCCTAAACGAACAATATCTTATCTCTCGCTCCCTCTCCCTCCAGTGGAAATATTACATACAGCTATGATCTTTACAGATTTGAAGGAAATGTAACTAGAAAATATGGGGAGATTTCCTTCACGGATACTCATTCATCTGAAGTCCACCTATCCTTTATGCCATAAGTAGAAGCAAAATGCATAGCATGCACAAAACCGTAAGGCATCGAACAGCATGAAGTGATAGAATGATGTTCACAACAACATGTTCAGCCATGGGGGAAAAAGAAGAGAAAGAGGGCTAATTTCAAATTCTTTTTGCAAATGGTATTAGCTGCTACTATAAAATTTCATGCTTACAATCAACTCCAGAGCATTGTTAAGGTTGGATTGAAGGAGAAGCTCTAAATCCATGCATGTATTTGACAATGTCTTATCATGTGAAAGACATTAGATTGGCATATGAATACCTTGATTTATGAAGATATCATACAGTCCTTCAAATTTGTTAAAGAAGAATGCTAAGATATCCTCTCTTCTGAACTTGTAAGGTGTACTGGATAAATTCGCAAGAGCTTCATTCAAGCATGTGGTTGGTTTATCATTGTCTACATTTAATCCTATACCTGGAAGAACATAAAGCAAATAAAATATATCACAGCGACGCTAGGCCTTTCAAATTGGTGTAAGGTATGGTATGGAGACTAAGTTTCAATTGGGAAAGGGAAAACGGCCTGGATGGAAGAAAACAAACACAATTACCAGCAGTAACGTTGAACTTCTTTGATCTATATGTTGATGTGCACAGAATGCCTCCAACTTTCAGGCCATTCACATAAAGATCATTTGGCCATTTTATTTTCAAGTCAATGTAAGGTAAACCCTGCAATATGAGAGGTATTAATCTCAACTCAAGTGCAGCCCCATTTACGAAATAATACTTGTAACATGACTTAAACCCCTATCTATTCCTTAAGTTCCTCCAGATTCTTTCCAACAAACTGTTTCCTCCTTCCATGACCAAATGTTTTTCTCTAGCCCCTTCTAAAGTTCTGGTAATTTAGCATATCAGGGCACTGAGACATCCCTGCGCTATTAAATTAACATCACTAGTTGATCAAAATTTTCAACTAGGAGACTGATTATAATAGAGTTGCCATGGTTTAACAATAAGAGTTGCTAATATCAGCCAAAACATGACAAGAGTTACCTCTTTGTCGCAAATATCTTTTACAGCCTCAGTAATAGCTAGAGATATTACATACTGTAGTAGAGGAACTATACGGCCATCTTCCATTTGAATGGTAAAGGAAAACATTAGGCAACCAGGGGGAGATTCCCACAAATTCTTTGATCGACCTTCATTTAAATCCACATAATGATTTACATTAGAAAGATGAATTCCATATCTAACAAACAATGTTACCAGTCTCGCTTATTAGCACCACGCACCTCTTCCCTTGAACTGAACATCAGCCACACAGACAGCTCCCAATGGGAGATCGCTGAAGTTCCTGTTGCAGACTAATAGTTAGCTTGCACGTCGATGAACGAAAAAGTAATGTGGCGAAAAACAAAAAGAAGTCTTCATACACTTACTGAGAAATTACATCTTGAGTTGAAGGAATCCGTGAACACCAAATGAGGAATCTACCAAAAGTATCAGTAGAAAGAGAATTCATATATGAACCAATCTGAAAACCACTTTCCTTCAAAGATTTATCCCTTTCTGAGTGCAAAGAAACCGAAATTTCGATATCGTCTGGGAGCTTCAAAGTGTCATTCCTCTTCAGCAATTTGGCAGTTTCATTCTCAGCCTCTGTTTTTCCACTCAAAACCAACGAACAAGTTGAACTAGTCTCCATTGCTAAACCAGATAATAGAGAGAACAATCTCCCTTTTTCACTCACTTTACTGGAAGTCCCTGTTTTCCAGAAGAAAACCAATTTCAATCCTCTAAACCCTCACCCTACATGGCTGTTCAACTTCTTTTCAGAAAAGAATCATAAATCTTTATGAAACAGTTCGACAAACCTCAGCAAAGTAAAATTCGTTTCAAATCAACATAATGAACCAAAAATATCAGGAAAACTACTTCTAAATATATCGAAACAAGCAAGAAACAAACCTGGGGTGGGCGCTGAAGCAGTTGTATTGATCGGAGACCTAAAAGAGGGAGAGTTTATGATGGAATGAAAGCAGCGGGAGCCTCGCCAGCTGAAACAGCGAAGTGGGTTAGTTAAGAACATGACATGAGCATCTTGTTTCTCATTCAAAAAGCATCCGTTGCGAGATTCTGGAGTTGGTGCGGATAAAACAATATATGGGTTTTATCGTCAAGAACGCGTTGATAAATTGGCGTCATACAGATGCATTGAGGTCGTAGATCGTGAAGACCGCTGGTTCTTGGATATTGAATGTAGTGTAAGCTCCGCCGTGGCCGTGACAATTGCGAGCTCTGCAGACGTATATCGTCCACTGACTCCAATCAGTGAAAGCGACTTGTGACTTTAAAATTCTTTCGGATTCGCCATACGAGACAAGCTCATCTCTTATAAAGTTGGATAACTACGCAAGTATGAATGAATGCCTTTTACGACTCCAACTGCTTCCATTTATTTCAAAGTAATCTATGAATATAAGAACAAATAACGAATTCTAAATCAAATTTATTACAAAAATGCATCAAATCAAATCTATAAATACAAAAATGACGATCAGGCTGAAAACTCAATTTCTCCAAATTCAAATCTCAAATTCATCGGCAAATTACTTGGGTTTCCTAAAGTCATTGAGCAATTGAGTGAAAAAGAAGAATTACATCCAATAGGGTGTATATACACATGTTTTAAGAGAGATTTCGAAAGTATAAGGACTAGTGTCACAATCGCACTCTTGTAACAGTAATCATTTAACACTTGTTTGTTCTAACTAAACAAACAAGTCAGTCGTCAGAAATTCAAACATTGCGAACAATGTCGGCTATGTTCGCCTCAAGTCACGTGAGAAAAGGTTTCGAAAACGTGAGCAAAGATATACATTTGAAAATGATTTGAAGAATTGAAGAAAGTTATATGACTATAAGCAAATAAAGAAATATCATAGCTTAAATAGTATATAACTAGAAAAGTGACAACTAGTCATATTCCTATTACATTTTGAGGCATTTTACCTAAGATGAAAGTATGTAAAAGGAGTTTGTAACGGATATACAACCTAGCATATAACTAAAAAAGTGACAACTAGTCATAGCCCTCTATGGTACATTTTGGGACATTTTACCTAAGATGAAAGTACGTAAAAGAAGTTTGTAACGGAAATACAACCTTGGACAACACGTCCGGGATAAACAAGACAGGGACATTTGCCATATAGCGATAAACAACATGCCTTGGACAAGCATGATTATATATATCAAGCTTATATGCCATGCAGGCTGATACCTATGCAAATATGTCAAATTTCGATAGATGTTCAAATGCATAGTTTCTGTGTTGAATCTCAGAAGAAACATTAAATGGCAAGCTCTCGAACAAAACTACAACCAATTTACATCGTCAAAGCCAAGAACACAGTTATAACAATATACATTCTACACTACTGGCAAACAATACAGAGGTGTTAAATTCATCATCCACCCTTCCGACCGGGAGTATGTTCTAATGCACCGAACCTGGAGAGGCAAAAGAAGTATCTACCAAGGAGCAATCTCACATTCTATCAATCATTAGCTACTCAAATCTAAAATGTGCAGGCCGAAGAGAACTCGAAACCATTCCTTGAACAAGGAACAAAATTAAGATTTTCACTCATCTTTGAGTAGCTAGATTTTTGTGTTGCAGAAAAAAGTTCTTTGACGTTTGGGAAAATAGCTCGCTTTGATCGTCTTTAGAAGTTATTAAGAGAGATGTCACCGGCTGCACGGAGTTAATGAGCAGTTGTTGAAGCTGAGAACATAGATATGAGGCTTCCTGGTCATTTTCACAAGTTTCTGCAATGAGTTGCAGAAGTTTGGAACTCTGGTGTTGAGATAAGGATAGGTGTGGGGAGACTGGGGGTACGAGAAAAGGATGTTGAAGTAACTGAGGAATTCTCCATCTCTCATTGCGGTCCCATGCAAGGCACTTCTTCATTAGATCAACAAGCCAATGGTTACCAATGGGTTCATATTTAATCTCATGATTTGGGTCTGTAATAACTTTGAACTTAGCCCAGAACGTCTTATACTCGGAGAAGGGGGTCCTCCCATAAACCATCTGATAAAGAATGCAGCCAAGGGACCAAATATCAGATGGTCGACCACACTTGATGGTGTTTCCATTTGCATCTTTCTCATTGCACATAAATGCCTCAGGTGACATGTAACTCAGTGTACCCACCTGTGATACGGAAAAATTCAAAAACCAGAACAAGAATATAATTTTGCGTTTGAACGATGCAATATTCTGTACAGTTACCACGTAAAAACAAAAGCATGGAAGGGCGTAAAATCATATTCACCTGTGAATCCCTTTGGATGTTGGTTGTATCGCTCATTATGGCTTTTGCAATACCAAAGTCAATTAGTTTTAAGGAGCCTTTGACAAGAAGAAAATTTGCTGGCTTCAAATCAGAGTGAACTATGCGTTCCTCGTGTATTGTGTTCACAGCTTGTAGAATTTGCTGCCATGTATACGAACATTTTCAATGTAACTTATGCAGACTTGTTAATCGGCAAAAAAAAACATACGCAGCGGTACATAATTTCTCCAACAGAACAAGGTTCCAAACAGCTAAAGGAAAGGATCCAGTTCTACACGACCAATCAAAACAATGCATATGCAACAAATCTCATAATAAACAAAATTTTAAAGCTATAACATAAGGTAAGCGCTTCATCACAATGAATCGAAATTAATAAGCTTTAGAACCTCAGATGCTTGATTTGGAATATTGTGGGTGTGTGTGGTAATCCTTTTTTTTACCATAAGTATATAACTAATCAAATATGAAATTTCTGTAGTTTCAAGATTGATTTTTCTTTTTCCAATTCCCATAATAATATAGTGATACAATTGTGTCTAAACACGGGGTGTACTGTGGTGTTTTAATGGATGTGATGTATGAGAAAATGAAAATAAATGGCCAAATTAAAACCATTAGTTAGCGATAAGAATTGTTACTAAATGCTCAGGCCATATTTTGGAGACTAAGAACACTGAGGGGGAAAGATAGTAAAATGAACATTAATAAAAGTGCACTTATTATTATTGCTCAATTTGATTCTAAATTGGAAGGAGGGATCACCTGCCAATAGAATCGAAGCCAGTTTTCATCTATTATCTGATCCGAGTCAATTTCCTTCCATTTCTGTGAGAGCATGTGAGCCAAATCAATTTCACCATACTCTAGCACCATGTATATATATCCGTCATCTTTGACCCTAGCATCTTTATTATTCGTGGAGCCATTCAATACTTCCTGAAGTAAAGTCCTATCCGTTACCTACAAAAGAGACAGATTCTTAGTTAATCCTGACACAAATAAACATCAGTGACTGATGGCTATTCCACGGTTTAGACACAAAAATTGATCAAACACAGATTCTACTGGAAAACATTTTAGTTTTAGTTTTCTAGTTTTTATGAATCAAGTGTTTAAGAACGATTTCTTTGTTCCTAGTCTAGTTTAAAAAAATATTTTTAAAATCTTAGTCATATTTTAAAAACGAAAAATGATAGTTTTCAAAAATCTGTTCTTTTCAAGTTTAACATAGATTTCAAAAGCGTTTCTGAAATGTGAAAAACTAAGCAAGAAAAGGTTTTAGTAAACAAATGTAGTTTTTAAAATCATAAAACTAAAAAATATTATCAAATGGGGCAAAATATGTTTACAATTAAAAGCTACGAGGAAAAAAAAATTGTTTTACAGTTCTACTCATGGCTTGAAATCTGAGCAGTGGCTGAGAAAGTAAGATGATCAGCATTCACACATTTAAAATTAGAGAGATGTAAAATATGAAAGAAAAAGACGTGCATAAAAGGTATTAAAGTAAAGATACATACCTCATAATCTACAAGTTGTATAATGTTGTTCTTCCCTTTCAACTTATTTAAATACACAATTTCCTGACAGAACCCATAAGCAGTGGCATAATCACGACCTTTAAGTTTAATTTTCTTAAGTGCATATATCGTGCAATCTGATGAGATGACTTTGTGAACCTCACTGCTTCCTCCACTGCCTATCTTGCCAAGTCTTTGATAAAGCTTTCCATTAACCTTAAAAAACAAGTCTGGATCATAATTCCTCTTACGAATTGTTGAACTGCTCTTCCCACTTGCCACTTTTTCTTGTTTCTCTGAACCAGAAGGATCCAAATTCACATCAGAAACTGACTTTTTGGGTACTTGGGCTTTTGATTTTGTATCCATGGCATCCCCTATGAAACCTTTGCCTTCATATGGTTTATCATTATGTTGCAAAGCATGTTTTGGAATATCACTTTCTCTAGTTAACTTTCCCCTTTGCTCATGAGAGATGTCATTTTGCCTTCTAACTTTTTCAGTATCGACAGCACGGCTAAGAGCATGTATGTCATCATTGCCTTTCCCATTCTTGTCCTCACCACTAATGTCCTTTAGAGAAGACCCTGATGTTGGCATCACATTTCTTTTAGCTTCATGTTGAATATTTGCACTAAAGCCACTCAAAGGTTCGGTAGCAATATTACCAACACCTTCTTGATGCAAATGAGAGCAATAGGTCGTTGAATTGAGCATAGGCACTGAACTCGAGTGAACTGACGTGGTGGTTGCATAAGATGGTCCAAATGAAGGCTGACTAACAGGTTGAGCCAAAAAGTCTCCGAATCGCTTGAGTTGATCTTCCATAGCTGGTGTTCTCTGTGCCAGCATCGAAATCCCACCATTGTTCTTCATGTTCATTTCACACTCTGTGTTCGAAAAATTTCGGTGCTTAGATTCATCATGATTTATTACGGTAGAAACTTCTCCTTGATTGCCGGCTATCCAATCCATCTCTGTCAATGCAAGTGAACCCATATGAGATGATAAGTTTTCCCCTCCACAGGCCATTAGATCATGGGCCCCTACAAGTGAAAATAGAATGATATATGCATTGCAAAACTTGGCACAAAACCGTAAACTTATACAATGTTAGAGCCTAATTTGAAAAAGTTAAAAATTTCACAAGTGCTTGTGGAAAACCATGGAAGTGAGGATAGGATATCGTAACAGGAAAATACAAGACACTGGTATTTACCCTGAGATGTCTTGTTGCTGTTAACAGAAAACCGAACCATTTTTTGGCCATCAACATGCTGGGATCCTGCATTTAAAGCGGACGACACATTCCTTGATTGACAACCAGCACCATGCACAAGTTCATCTCTGTGGGCATCAGGTGCGAAACTTCCATCAAAGCTTTTGGTCATCAGGCCTGAAATAGAAAGCGGTGTTACTGATTCATCTGGAGTTTCTCCAATAATAGTCATTGTGCTCTTCGTCTGTTCAATCAAATCCTTCACTGCATGATTTTGATTCAATGAAACTTCATTTTGAGGCTCCTTAACATTCTCTGCAAGCCCAGCCTGCGAACGAGGGTTCCTTGACACCTCTCTTTGGGGAACTAACAAGCGCCTGGGTCTTATACTATTTGTCTGCGTCACACCTGAAATTTCTTATGATTGTCAGACAATTCTTAGGATCGAAGAACAACCATTAAATTAAAACCATTGCCTGAGATCTTAGCAGAATCATATTTCTTCCGGGGTATTTAATACATAACCTTGAGTCTAAAGGAAACAAGGTATTCCTGGAAACTCCAGAGACCAAAAACTAGAACGAATTCTTTATCTAATATCTCTGAGAAACCATAGTTTCCTAAGAACTCATAGTCGCAAAAAAATTTACGATTCTGGAATTTAAAATCCGTGAGATTGAAGCTAAAATTTGAACATAGAAAATTAAACACCACCCTTTTTCATGTCCTACATTAGTTGGTGAACAGCTAATTTCCCTCATAACTGAGGCGAAGATACAGTAGTACAAGAATAAATTCTTCTAATACTAGCTCCAAATTAGAAAAGCGCATAAACACCAGCCCAAATCATCAAATATTCGAATAAATCGAGTAATTATTAAACACAGAAATGGTTACCAAGTGGTCGATGGCGCTTGAATGCAGCTTGAACATGTCGAAGGAAGTCCGGCGGCGAGGAAGAAGAAAATGAGGATGAAGACGACGACGTAGTTTCCGGGATGGTCTGACGGCTCACTTTCTTCGCAAGTTCGGACGGGACCGGAAGGTTAGCCTCCCTGTCCATGGTCGACTCCGAACAGCATTTCGGGATGGAGAATAGAGAAAATAGCAAGGGAAAAGAGGAGGAAAATGAAGGAAATGCTCTAATTCCAGACACTCTGGTTTGGAATCATCTCGATCCAGATCCTTAGGTGAGTTACAGATGCGAGATCAGTGGAAGCCTCCATTGTTGCCGTTCTGTGTGTGTGTGTGTTGCCGTTCTGTGTGTGTGTGTGTTGCCGTTCTGTGTGTGTGCGTGTTGCCGTTCTGTGTGTGTGTGTGTGTGGGGTGCGAGGGAAGGAGAATTTTGAAAAGGATCGCCTTGTTTCGACCCGTCCCCTGTTGGAGCGTTTTTGAAATTGCATTGAATTGTAGTGGGCTTTCTTATTGGGCCTATCGTTTTCTGGACTAATATGGTAAAGCCCATTAATGATTTGGAATACACTTGGGCTTCTCTTAGTTCTAATGGGCTATTTTGAATTCGGCCCATCTCTAGCCTCGGCCTCACCATGCCAACAGCCCAATTTTTCTTAGCTCAGTTCAATTTGGTCTCATCAGCCTCTCGAAGTAATGTTTTTGTTCCCCTTCTACCGACATGAGATCTCACACTCCACCTCCTTGGGAGTGCAGCGTTTTCGCTTCATTCCCCTTTGTAAGGGCCCAGATCCACCGTTAGCAGATATTGTCCTCTTTGGGCTTCCCTTTTCGGGCTTCCCTTCAAGGCTTTAAAATACGTCTGCTAGAAGAAGGTTTACACACCCTTATAAATGGTGGTTTGTTCTCCTCTCTAACCAATGTGGGACATCACAATCCACCCCCTTGGGAGCGTAATGTCCTCACTTCGTTCCCCTCTCCAACCAATGTGGGATCTCACAATCCACCCCCTTAGGAGTGCACATCCTCATTGGCACATCGTTCAGTGTCTAGCTCTAATACTATTTGTAACCGCCCAAGCTTCTTCTTTCCCCTCTCCAACCAGGGTGGTATCTCATAATCCATTTCCCTTGAAGGCCTAGCGTCCTTATTGGCACACTGCCTGTGTCTGGCTCTAATACCATTTATAATCGTTCAAGTCTCACGATTTTAAAACACGTCAACTAAGGAGAGATTTTCACATTCTTATAAGAAATGTTTCGTTCCGTTCTCCAATCGATGTGGGATCTCACATCATAGGAATCAAAATTGTGCGTATGCTTTGCTTGTAAGTTAGGAATGAGTGATTCGTGTAGACGTTTAGGGTTGCAATATGATGATGAAAGTATAGACAAAATTAGTCCCAACTCTTTTTGGCTATGGAAGCTTCACCTTACTTTGTTTGTGGGGCTTTTACCACAAGAATTTTGAATTTATGTAGGGTAACACTTTTTTGAAAGTTTTTTTTAAACTCATATCTCATTGTTTTAAAACCAATTTTGAATTTTAATAAATTTTAGCGTCAAATAGTCAATCAAAATCTTAGTGAAATGGTAGACACGCGAGACTCAAAATCTTGTGCTAAAAAGTGTGGAGGGTTCGAGCTTGCTGTAACTATAAGAGACGACGGCTCAATCAAGACTTCGTTTTGGTTCAGGAAAAGAAAACCCCAACGGGATTTCCCTTTCGGGCTTCCCCTCAAAACTTTAAAATGCGTCTTTTAGAGTTACACAACGGAACCGATATTCATCCAGATACTGTCCTCGTTTCTCCTCAAGGTTTTTGGGATTTCTTTTATGGGCTTCCCCATTACGCGTCAACTAGAGAAAGGTTTCCACCCCCTTACAAAGGGTGTTTCGTTCTCTTCCCCAACCAATGTAAGATATCACAGAAGCACTTTCACCTCGATAATTACCTAATGAGAGGGAGTCGATGTCAAAGTCGTCATTTAAGCGTAATTTCTCTTCTTCTCTTCCGACAATTTTACATTTATAAAATGACATTCGGACACGCTAAAAAATAAATAATTTGTACAAGTAGGCCAAGGGTTGTTCCCTTTGATTTGAATCCAAAATTTATATATTATTGTCCGTACGCCAATTTCACAGTAGTTTCCCAAGAAGTACTTCACAGGTTGTGTTCAAAAGCGGTAACTAATTTTTTCTTTTTTTTCCCTTTTTCAACTCTAAGATTTGAATTGCATTTACATCCTTCAAACAATAGGTTACCCAATTTCAAAGAAATAACAACCCAACGGTTGCTTATAACTATGTAAAGCTCATACTCAATAATAGTTTATATGTTTAAATGCTCGAGAGTCGTCTTCTAACAGCTACAGATTAACGTTAAATTATAAGCTTAGTTTCTAAATTTTTAATTTTGTGTCTAAATAAAGTTTGAAATCTCGAGTAATTATGATAAGGAACTAGATATCATGAGTAGGTGTGGGCTCTTACCAAGTCTAGACTTTGAATCTTGTCTTCGTTAAGTTTGTGAGTTTAAAAAATTGTATGGTGTCTCTTATTAGATACAAAATTAAAAATTTTACCCAAGCCCACTGCTAATAGATATTGTCCGCTATGTATTGCCGTCAATCTCACAATTTTAAAATGAGTCTCCTCACGGTTTTAAAACACGTTTACTAGAGAGAAGTTTTCAAACTCTTATAAGAAATGTTTCGTTTCCCTCTACAATTGATGTGAGATCTCATAATCTACCTCCCTTGGAGGCCCAACATTTGCTAATACATCGCCCAATGTAAGATCCCACAATCCCACACTGGTTGGAGAGGAGAACGAAATACCCTTTATAAGGGTGTGAAAACTTTTTCCTATCAAACGCATTTTAAAGCTTTGAGGGGAAATCCTAAAGAAAAAGCCTAGAGAGGACAATATCTGCTAACGGTGGACTTAGGCCGTTACACCCAATATCTGGCTCGAATACTATTTGTAACAACTCAAGTCCATTGCTAACCGATGTAGGATCTCACACCATCAGACACTTTAACATTCAGTAACTTATTAAACATAAAATTGAAAGTTCAAGATTAAACTTGGGGTTGAACCACCGATCCTAAAGAAAGAGATAAATAAAGTATTTATGACTTTAAGAAACAAAAAGATGTTTGTTTGAGTGAGAAAGGTAAGCATGTATTCAAAATTCAAATAAGGATTAGGGTTAATGAAGTTTGAATGAGTGGAAAAGAAGGGAATGATTTTTATTGAAAATAAATGTAAAGAAGGAAGAGCAGAGACAGCTTTATTCCATAAGAAATGGTGCAGTGGTGATTTTGAGGCAGAGGGAATCAACACCACCACCACCAGCATCAGCAGCTTTTAAGCAAAGCACCCTTCATTATGGAGTAATTAGTGTGTGTGTACCTTAATTTTAGTGGCACTTTGGTTAACCCCCAAAAAAACACCCCTCACATGATTATTTGTTTGTCTTTACACTCTTTTTTTTTTTTGTAAAGTATAAATACTACTCTCATGTATATCTAAAAGAAACATCATCGATTCAACGTATATGAAAATGGTGATCCAATGTAACAGTTTAAGTCCACCGCTAGCAGATATTATCATCTTTGGACTTGTTCTTATGAAATTCCTATAGGAAGAGAATGGTGAATCAATGGAACAATCCAAGCCCACGGTTAGCAAAAATTATATTCTTTGGACTTCCCTTTTGGAATTTTCCAAGGAACATGTTTCCACACCCTTATAATGATACCATTTGTAACAACATAAGTCCACTGCTATTATCCTCTTTGTGCTCGCCCTTTTGGGATTTCTCTCAATATAATAGATATTATCCTCTTTAGGCTTGTGTTTTTTAGATTCCCCTCAAGGTTTTAAAACAAGAGGTTTCCACACAATTGTAATAAATGTTTCGTTCCCCTCTCCAACCAATGTGGAATCTCACAATCCATCCCCTTTGGGGACCTAGCGTCCTCGCTAGCACACCACTCAGTATTTAGCCCTGATACCATTTGTAACAACCCAAGTCCACCGCTAGTAGATATTGTCCTCTTTGAGCTTGCCCTTTCAAGATATCCCTCAAGGTTTTAAAACGCGTCTACTAGAAACAGGTTTCCACACCCTTATAAAAAAATGTTTTGCCCCTCTCCAACCAATATAGGATCTCACACCCTTCACACCGAAGAGTCCACGATGAATGTAGTCTGTATTTGAATAGGGAAATAAGGAAATTGGCTTTAAGTTGGGTTTAAGCATGTTGGGTATGCAGAAATGAATTGATGTTCCTAATCATGGCAGTGGGGTACTGCTGAAGTTTTGTCAATGAGCAAGGAAGATGATAAATCCCAAAACGAAAGGCAGAAAAAGAATTGGAATTTAGAGAGAAAAGGCATACATATCTTTTAGTAATTTACAGGCAAACTGAATGGAGTTTTCCACTAAAAAACTAAGCATGGGGGCCCTTGGGACAACAAAACCAGTGCCACATATTGAAAAAGATTCCTACAACAACAATAAAATACTGATATTGTCTTCAGAGCAATCAATTTACGAGTCAAAATTGATACCTTTATGGCGAATGAATAAAAATTCACATATCCAAAACTCCCACAACTCCCCATATCCATAGTCCCTAACCTCCTATTATCAAAGCTTCATTTTCAACTTCTTGTGCTCAAGAAGTTCCATCTTTTGAGATAAAGCAAACCCCATTTCATTTGCCTTGAAATACTTCTCTACTTTTTTTTTCACATTTTCAGTGTAAGAAAATGGCATCTGCCATGGCTAAACCCAAAACACAGAGAAAGCTTACCAGACAGAGCCATGAAAACCAGAAACCAAAGGCGCAGAAGGCAGAGAAGCCGCCGTCTTGGGCAGTTGTTAGAGGCATATTCAGCTGTAAGTACCTGCAGCCTCAACAACAACAACAGAATCAATTGCCACGCAAAGAGAAACAAACGGAGCAAGCAACAGAAGAGAGTAGCAAGAACTGTAAGAAAATGAGGTGTTCGGGTTCACTGTGTAGCAACACTAAGGTAACATACAGGCTTGAAGTAGCAGCATCACCGGATGCTCACAAGAAAAGGGCATTGGCTTCTTCAATGGGTTCTAAAAACAATGAGTCCTTAAGTTCAAGTAGATCCACAAAAGCTCCTCCTTTGAACGAACAAAATGGTGTTCTATCAGCCACAACTTCATCGTTATCTGCATCATCTTCTTCCAATTCCTCCAATGGTACCTCTTTCAGGGGAATGCCTTTCAGGAGATTCTATGGCTGTTATGAATGTAAAATGGTGATTGACCCTGTTCTTGGGATGACTAGAGATCCTTCTCTTAGAGCAACTATTTTCCCTTGTCCTGAATGTGGGGAGATTTTCATGAAAGCTCAAGCTTTAGAGCTTCACCAGAGTGTTAGACATGCAGGTACTTAAGATTTTGATTCCTCTTTTCTCTGCAACTTTAATGCATTCATTAATTTCAGTTCATAAGGTCTAAGCTTATTTTCTTATTGCACAACTTTTCAGTATCTGAACTTGGTCCTGAAGACACAAGCAAGAACATAGTGGAAATCATATTCCAGTCGAGCTGGCTAAAAAAGCAAGCCCCAATTTGCAAAATTGAAAGGATTCTCAAAGTCCAGAACACTGCAAAGACCATCTCGAAATTCGAGGAATACAGAGACTCCATTAAAGCCAAAGCCATAAAGCTTTCAAAGAAGCATCCACGATGCATAGCAGATGGCAACGAACTCTTAAGGTTCCACTGCACCACCTTGGCCTGCTCATTGGGCCTTAATGGCTCCTCCAACCTCTGCAGTTCAATACCACAATGCAATGTCTGTAGCATAATCAAGAATGGGTTCAAGGTGGCGGCAGAGGCCACTGGAGGGGACGCTGGAAAGGGGATTCTAACAACAGCAACAAGTGGAAAGGCTCATGACAGTGCCGGAATATCATCGGACGGCAATGACAAAAGGGCAATGCTGGTTTGCCGAGTAATAGCTGGTAGGGTGAAGAAAAGTTCAGAAGGCACTATGGAGGATTATGACTCATTGGCCGGAGCAGCAGGCATGTATTCCAATTTGGATGAGTTATACGTGTTCAGTCCCAAGGCAATATTGCCCTGTTTTGTTGTCATTTATGGAGGGTTTTAACTTCTAGCTGCCATTAGTGGCTTCTGTTGGGCAAGAGTTTGTCTGATTGCCTTTGGAAAGATATTGAATTTAATGGCTTTGTATTGTGTTTCTTGTAAATTGGCATTTGGTGGTGTGTTGGGTGGGAATCGACGGTGTCTTGGAGATGGAGATATCTCCACACAAACCGATGGTGGCATTAATTGCACATTCAAATTGTACGTATAATATGGAGACATTTGCTGTACTTCTATGGTTAGAAGTGAAGAGAGAGGACAAGAGTGAAGATAATTATTCCCTATAAACTTGATGACTTCAGGCAATAATTTTAAACAATTATGCATTTACCTAGAAGTCCACTTTTCCAAGAACGCAGTAAATAAATATTCAGAAATTTCCTTCAAGATCAAATCTAAAAATGATCTCGTAGGTACACATATTAATGACAAAAATTAGTTGACCTAAGAACTTCTATGTAGCCTCGTCCCTAGGTGCAGCCTGCCCATCAATAATGCGCACATACGTCGGCAGTTTAGGGAGGGGATGCGAATGTGAAGTCTTTCAAGGCAATTGAAAGCCCACTCTACTTTTTTATCTTTTTCTGTCCTCACACAAGTCCAAGACTAAGTCCAAGTTTTTAACTTGCTACGCGATTTTAAATCGCATCTGCTAGGTAAAGATTTCCATACCCTTGTCATGGAATGTTTTGTTTGTTCCTTCTCCAACTGATGTGGGATCTCGTAATCCACCTCCCTTGGAGGCGCGTCCTTACTAGCACACCGCCCAGTATCTAACTCTGATATTATTTGTAACAATTCAAGTCCATCGCTAATAGATATTGTCCGTTTTGGCCTATTACGCAGTACCGTCAGCTTTACGGTTTTAAAACGCGTCTATTAGAGAGAAGTTTTCACACCTTTATTAAGGAATGTTTTGATCTCCTCTCCAACCAATGTGAGATCTCACATTTTTAATCTACCGTTGACGGTAATTTCATTCGTCCATAACATTCTTTTCTTCTTGTTAACCAAAAAAAAAAAAAAAAAAAACCAACTTTCAAGCTGGAAATCTTCAATTTCACCATGGCTCTTGACGGCTGCCATCTTGAAATGGGTGCATCTATATTACAATAGTATGGTGGCTGTCAAAGCTTTAGTGAACCCAAAATCGGCCATGTGCTTGGTATGGGATTAACCTCACATCCTAGATATGCTAATTAATTTAACCCATACTGCTCGTACCCGCCAAACTTTTGGAAATCTCTAGGTGTTTGATATTGAAGTTTACAAGCCTAGCATTGACTTGGTTTGGAACTTAAGACCCCATTTTTCTTCGGAGAAAGGTTAAAAACTCGAGCTTTGTACAAAACCAAACCAGGGTAAAAGAGCCCCTAGTAAAGAAGCAGGTCTCATTTGGCGCCAAATTTGGATAGCTTTTTTGGGCCATCCTTATAATTTATTTCCAGTCATTGGTAACATTAAAAAAATAAAGGGTAGCAGAAACCTCACGCCGGGCCTGAAAAAGGTAGAGCCGAAGCGCACGGCGTATAATGGACTGGCGAGTAAACTAGGTAGTGGGTTATATGATTGCAAGAAGAAAGCAACATAACGTAAGAATGTTTTCTTTTCAGATAGCAATCTACCACCAACAGTTCTGCCAGAAACATGACATCCTACAGGTTGGTCTCACCTTATCATAGCAAAATATTTTAGAAAATGTTCAATAGCATAAAAATTACTTCAAGAAAATGATCTTCATGACTCAGAGAAATGGGTCTAGAGCAAAAAATCCACATGCATCTTAATTATAATTACAAAAAAGGTAGAGAATTAGCAGACTCACGAAGTACTGTGGGTACAGTAGGCCCTTCGGATCTTGCCAGGGCCCAGAAACCATTTTGTTCGTTTTTGGAATAATCCATTCTGTCCCGCTCGACTTTAGGGTTTGAATTGACTTGGTGGGTTCATGTCTGAAGGCTGCTTCTGGGCTTTAAACGCGAGAAAATACTAGCATCATTTACAGATTAGGCTCCAAACCAGCAAAGATGCAAGGAAACCAGTGCTTGACAACTTATCAATGTTCAATGATTTTAATCTTTTGCATATGCAAAGATGTGGCTGGTAACCAACTAAAATTACGATCGTCTAAAACTGGATTTCAAGGGTAAAGAAAAGAACCATAATAATGTACGAAATTTACCGTCTTTCCTCTCTGGGACCGATGTCATGATTAGTTGTTTAGCATCATCACTTTATGTCACTTGAATATTCCTCCTCCACTCTGCCCATTAACAACAGGATTATCAGTTTAGGAGGAAGCTATCAAAGACTTGACAGGAAACAGTAGTTTGCCGACCGTGTTAACTAACAACGTATTACGCCTGCAAGTCTAAAAGACATTGAAAAAGAAACATAGAACATGAAAATTTGCCTAGAATTGCCTTTTTCTTGGTTAAGAAAAACAGTAGCCTCACAGTTTCTTGAATTAACAGGAATTAACAGTGGATTCATCCTCTGTGTTATGCACTAGTTATCTTCCCGCGAAGGCAGGCCAGGTCCTTGAACAGAGATGAAAAGACCATTGATTATACATCAGCTTGATAATTAACGAAGCAGAATGATGCCTGAATATCTTTTACTCCCTTTATTCTGTAGAATGAATGGATTGAAATGACTAGAAAAGGACCCAGTAACATGTTGAACTATAATAACAAAAACAGACAATGAACATGATCGATATCAACTTTTACAAACATTGGGAACCGTAACAAAATTCGTGGAGATTGACAATTCAAGTTAAAACCCAATAATATAAACTCACATCTTATTAATCGACCTGCCCCCAATTTCAGAATCAAAGTAGATATAGCAGGAAACATCGGGTTGAGTGCAGAGTTAGAAGTGAAAAAACGAAGTGATTACCGTACCATAGACATAAAGGTGGAGTCTCTTTGAACTTTGGTAGCAAGAGCGGCCACTCCTTTTCATGTGTGTTCACTTTACCAATTGCATGGGATGACTCTCATTCCAAGAGAGGTTTACAAATAGATATTTTCCTGCCATGCAGTCCGTACAGGAGTAGTTTTTTTCAACTCGCAACCTCAATCCAGCTTAACCCAGCTCTTTTGACTCCCACCTTTTTGGCAGCCTCCCTCGCTTTGCTTAGGTTATGCCACATCCCCAGCGACGCATAAGCATTTGAAAGTGACACGTACGTTGAAGGGTCATCTGGTGTAGCTTCAAGAAGGCCATTAGCAACACTGTTAATAAGCTTGGTATCGTTACGAGTTCCACACGCCCCTAGCAAAGTGCGCCATGTGGTCTGATCTGGCTCAAACGGCATATTTGCTATCAATTTTTCAGCTTCTTCAGGTAGCCCAGCTAGAGCAAGAAGATCAACCATGCAGCAATAATGCTCTAAATGAGGCTCTAGTCCATATACAGATTTCATGGAATTAAATATGTTTCGTGCCTCTTCGATCAAACCAGCATATCGACATGCAGAAAGCACCCCTAGAAAGGTGATTTCATTTGGATTTAGCCCTGATTGAATCATCTCATGAAAAAACCTGACAGCTTCTGCCGCCCTTCCATTTTGTCCACATCCTACAATGATCCCAGTCCAAGTTACTATGTCTTTTTCTTGTATACAATCAAACAATGTTAATGCATCCTCAATTTCACCGCATTTTGAATACATATCAAGAAGGGATGTTATTGTGAACCCCTCCATTTCATACCCACTTTTGACACAGAATGCATGGACCTGCTTTCCACTTCTAAGAGATGCTAAATTGGAGCAGACTTTCAGAGTGGTTGAAATGACAAAATGATCTATTTCATGAGCCAACTCGAGCATATCTTTGAACACTGAGAAAGCTAACCAGTTCAATCCCATTTGAGCACACCCCAGGATCAAACCGGACCAGGCTATGATATCTTTCCTTGGAAGCCTATGGAACAGTGCTAATGCATCGTCGATGCGTCCTAGTTTTGCATAGAGATCCACAACAATGCTTCCAACAACATAATCCAATTCATAACCACAAGTGACAATAAGACCATGTACTTGAAAACCAACCCTCGGATTTAATAAGTTGATGCAAACCTTTAAAGCACCACCAAAGGTGTAAGAGTCCAATATCGTACCCGAGCAATGGATGTATGAAATCAAATTCAAAGCAGCTTGGTCACAGTTGTTGATAACATATCCTGAGAGCATCGAGTTCCACAGTGCCAGGTTCTCAGAAATGGAAGGGTTGAAGGAAGAGTGTTGGTCAAACAACTTGACTGCTTCGGTCAGGCCATTGCAATTTGAATACATATCAATCAGAGCAGACAGTGTAAAACAACTAGATCCATGCCCCAATTTGGTGACATAGGAATGAATTTGTTTCCCGATGACTAATAACCCATGAAGCGCACTGATCTTTAAAGCACATGGAAATGTGAAATCATCAAGCTTAATTCCCTTTCTGTGCATCAAGGACACAAATTCCAACGCCCGCTGACTCCCATTGTCTGCAAAGCCAGCAATCATGCTGTTCCAAGACACAACATTTGGCTGTGGCATACAATGAAAAAGTTTTTCAGCCTCCACCATCAAACCGGCCTTACTATACCCAGAAATAATGATATTCCAAGTAGTTGTGGTCGCACGTGAAATATTGTGAAAAACCTTCACCGCATCACTCAAGCTTCCACATTTCACATACATATCCATAAGAGAATTCATCAAAATAGTATCACCCTGCAACTTACCCCCATATATTCTTTCTTGAATTAACTTACCCCGATCCAAATCACCCACAAGCCCACATGCCTTCAAAACCGCGGAATACATGTACCCATTGGCCGTCTCAGATTTCGGCATATCATCATACACTCGGAGTGCCTCATAAGGTCTTCCACTATCAGTAAATGCAGAAACCAGGGTGGTCCAAGTAACAATATTTCTGTCAGACATTTCATCAAACACCTTCTCTGCATCTCGTAAATTCGAAAACTCCGCGTACATCGAAATCAAATTGTTCGCAATAAACACATCGTTCAAACACCCAAATTTCCTCAAGTAAGCATGAAGGGAATTGCCTCGCCTGAAAGCTCTAACTTGCGCGCAATGGCGCAATTCCTTCGCTATGCAGTTCGTAAACATGAGTAACAAAAACGTGGGAATTATACTATCCTTCTGCAGGCATGTTCGTACGTCTTGATGAGAAATGTGGGGTTAGCTTCAGCTACGTTACTGTGCGCTAAATTTGGTATCTGCATAGGAGCTCGAACTGTAGGATTATCGAAGTTTCTTGTAGTGTACAAGAATATGACGGTGGTGTAGCATGGACAAGCGGCGGAAGGTGGGTTTTGATGGGGCAGAGCATTTCGAGCTCTGTTGCCAATGTTAAGAATGTCTGAAATCGGCAGGAAGAGGAAACAGAGTTTTGCGAGTTTCTTATGGCTTTCTGCACTTGCTTCTCCAACTTCGGCTTCAAATCAAGCTCTCCAGTCCAGACATTGATCATTCAAGCTTTCTTTCTCGACTAAATTAATAAAAATTTTAGTTTAAGAATATTTTTAAAACAAAATATTAATTTTTTTATGTCGGATTTTTTTAATTTTTTTAATTTAAAAATATTTTTTAGATTAAAAGTATTATTAAAACTTAAGTTTAGAGTATTTCTATTAGATTTGAACTCATTGAATTCTAATTTTGAGTTGGAAGAGTGTTCTAAGTAAATAACTAAACAAAAACAAACATGATTAGCTTTCACAATAAGAAAAATAAAATTGATATCCACCTACGGAGTCTCCATACCGTTTGCTTTCTCAGATGCAGCGTTAAAGAGCTATTCATAGAAGTAGTATACTCTCAAGTTTCATCCGGGATGTAGAGGACCTTTCATTAATTAGCAATTCTTCATTCGGATCCTGTAACAATGGGACGAAACACTTTTTATGTTTTATTGATTCTAGTGAAATCGAAAGGATAAGCAGACATTGGTTCTCATCTCATCAATTGCAGTAATGTGATAAAAAAAAGTGTGGAGCCAGTTGACTAAGGCGAGTATTGTAGTTTACATTCTCATAGATCCAGCAGCTCCGACTCTATCACGAGGAATCAGGCGTAGTTCAGAGCCGTGCTTGAGGAAGACATTGCCTGCAAAAAGCACATCAACCATAAATTTCAGCTTCAAATGGAATATTATGGCCACAATTGTAGGCTGTTTGGCAGTAGGAATATGTAAAAGTTTATGGCAATATCGACCAATATGTTAAAATTTAGAACAAACACAAAATGTATCTCATGCTTGAGGAAGCACCCGGCGCAGGATGTAATCCGGGAAGAATAAAAGAAAAATACAATCTGATTTCGAGTTTCAAAGGTAAGGTTCTTAACATTCGCGATGGGCGTTAAAGAAGAAAACATCAATTGTTATGTTTTAGCTTTCGGGCAATGGTGGTGCCTTTGGCTCATGAAACACCAATATCTATAACAGCCCAAGCCCACCACTAGAAAGATATTGTCCTCCTTGAGCTTCCTCTCAAAGTTTTTAAAACGCGTTTGCTAGGGAAAGGTTAGTATTCCGTTCCCCTCTCACGGTATTTACTCCATCCATATATCAACTGTTTTTTCTCTACGTAAAACAGTTCAGCATATGCTTCTATGGTTGGAAAACTTAAATAACAAGAAGAATAAACAGAACAGAAGCAAGGACAATGAATTGTAGAGCTTAAGAATAGAACCATGACTTAGCTTACCAGCACTTTGCTGAGGGTTGATTCCAACGCCATCTGTAAGGCATACGATAAATGTTAACACCTAAAATGAGAGGCTAAATGGCTGAAATGAGAACTATAATATCAGTGCATCTAAAAGCATATGTGCAATGTGAATCCAAGGACCATTATATGGCTGGTACAAAAGTCTCTACAAGAGAAATGTTGTGCTTGTATTGGATTCTTAGATATTTTCCCCATAAAAAGAATAGTGCAAAGAGTATCTAACTGTAACGGCCCAACCCCACCACTAGCAAATATTATCTGCTTCGGTCCATTACGTATGGCCGTCAGCCTCATGGTTTTAAAATGCATCGGCTAGGGAGAGATTTCCACACCCTTGTGAGAAATATTTCGTTCCCCTCTCCAACTGACGTAGGATCTCACACTAACACCTATCAATGTCAGCAACAACAGAAACATGACAACGGTCCACATCTCATAGTTTACAAATTCTAATGCACAACCTCCGACCCTTCTTCCATAAGATATCAGTGAAATCATGAGGCAACTGAATAGCTAGCTCAAGCACCCAGCAGTTGCAAATAAGCTCAACTATTTGCAAGTTCAAAGGTGTTGGTTTTTCTTTATCTGGGAAGAAAAGCCTAAGTACTTTAGCTTCCATATTAGTACTTGTACAATAAAAACTATTATGAACAGGAATCTCTCTGACCTAAAATACAAAAAAAATACAAAAAAAAAAAAAAAGAAAGAATCACTAGCACTCTCATGACAGGATAAAAAATATGAAGAACAATGTAGGAAAGTTCAACTAACATCAAAGATAACCAACACATTTCCAAACGTGCAGTAGTTTGTTCGATGACATTCGACTTTTCTCATATTAAAGTACTGTTGACGATCTTTTAACACTCGAATCTTCAGAGCAATAAAATTCAAATAAGCTATAGTAATATGGTTTGGATACAGATTGACACCACTCGATCAATGAAGTAATTTGGAACGATTCAAGAACAACTTACGTTTCTGATGGGGAAAACCCCAACTTTTCATCAATAAGAAAGGGCGTAATTACTTTCTAGGTAAGATGAATAAGAAATTGCGCTCTAAAACTAATACTAACCTATCTGCCAGGCAAAGCCTAGCACAACAGGTTAAGGCATATACCTCCCAACAGAGGCTGAATCTCTAGGCTCACAATTGAACTCATAAATGATAACAATAATAACAATGACTGATACTCGTTTCTCTATTGTGGGCGCCAGGAACTCAATACCATTTCTAGTTTCTAGAACTACCTGAATCGGCGATTTCCGATCCCAAATTGTTAAATACAAGAGACATTTCACGCATGCAGAATCCAATCACAATCGAATCAAAATTCAAGGAACAAATCAACACGGAGGCAATCAATTACCATTGGTGATGATGGCACCTTAAATTCTTCAGCGGCAAATTTAAGGACAGCGGTGAATGGCGCGGCCTCTGGAACACTAAACCTGAGAGTCAAGGAAATTGAAAGACCGTAAGATTGGATCTTAAGTCTGAACAGGGAGAAAAACCCTAACAACGAAAGATCAAAGGTTTAAGATTACGAACACTTTGAAAGGGAGCTTAGGGTCCGAGGTGAGGGTCACTTTGAAGGAGACCTTTCCGCCACCAGCACCCGCCATTTTCGATCTCTGTGGTCTGACGAAGCTTGAAACTCGTTTTATTTATATATATATTATCACTTTTAATTTTTGTATTAAATTACAAATTTTAGATTCATTTTTTAACTTTAAAAAATATTTAAAATATCTAATAAATGCTTGAATGCTGAATTTTATATTTAATAGGTCTGAAAATTTTAAAATATTTCTAATAATCGATTTCATGTCTAATAAATTTCGAATATATACAAATTTTTCTATAAATAATTCATTTTTTTTAGGTATAAAATTAAACGTGTATTTAATAGAACCTTAATCTTTCCATTTTAATTAAAAAAAAGTTAAAATAAGACATAAATCAATTAGACATTAAAATACACGTACGGAATCTTAACTCAATCATGACTCAAGTTCGGTACGGTCTCCTGAAAAAATATTAAGATATTAGAAAGAGAAGATAGCTTTTTGGAACCGCCCTACCTTAAAACGCAAACAAAAGACCGTCGAAAGTACCCGACGCCAATTGAACGAAAATTAGCCAAGAGCGAGATCATTTTTGGATGTTGATCGCCAATTGTACATGTCGAAATCATCGAGTTTAAACATCACAATAATTCCGAAAAATATCTGTCATGATTAAGTTTTTTCACATGCGTGCTTCAAACGACCCAGTGTTTCTAAATTAGGGTTTCGGTTTTAAGCTCATAAGTACAATATTAAAGATGCTTGTTCTTCAAAATTCAAGTTTCGATGTGCCTCATAAAGAAATATTAAGATATTGGAAATAAAATGTCGTTTTTCGTTATTTTGCACTCTAACAAAACAATCGAATTAAAATATATTATTAGTTCACACGTCAACCCAATCCAATTCATTATTTTGCACTCTAACAAAACAATCGAATTAAAATATTAAAAAAAATGTATGTACATGAAAATATAGAAGTAGGGATTAAAAAAGAACCCATAAATTGATCACAATTAAAACAGCTGTCATTAGAGGCCACCACCCTACGACGAACGATTTCAAGCCATTTGAACCACTGCAGACGAGCTTGTGGTCATGGTAACTACACACCTTGTGGTTCCTGCATATTAAGAATATTTAGTATTGAATTATAGTTTAACTTTTAATCTTTTATTAGAGTCAAATATTTTTTTTTATTTATTACTCATTTTATTTTATTAAAATTAAAATTAATATTTTTAAATTAATTTTTCTAAATTTTTACCTGCCGGAGCAAAAGCTGACGACGTAATCGGCGGCGTTGCAGGTGAAAATACTGGTCGGATCATCGTACGCATAACTATACGCCGTCGGACACGCCTCCTTAAATTTCTTAGAGTAAACCGTCGGCCGGCAAGTCGACGGATTCCCATAAGATCCTCTGCAACAGTACTCATCGGTGTTAAACACATCGCAGGCGCTCCGGCAGGCGATGACTTTCCCTTTCGATTTCACCGCCAATGCCGACGGGCAATTGGATCTCAAATCGCTATCGCAGCCGGCCAGGCCGCACTTTCCGGTTCCGTTGATTGGCGTCACCGCCATAGGCAAATTGAAGCCGTCGACGAGGCTGACGTCGTAAAAATCGAGGGCAGCGAGGGTGAATTCGGCGAGGGATGCCGGAGTCTCTCCAGAGCCTTGACATTTGAGGGAAGTTCCGCAGGCACCGGTTTGGCATTGCCCGTTTCCGGTCTGGTCGAAGTTGCAACCGGTTCGACCCCATATCCGACCGGACCAGCCTACTGGCGCCTTGAAAACTATGGATTGACCGCGTTTTAGTGCAAAACCGCCGCCGTTGAAATGCTCTCCTGGGAAGATCGCCGGCCAGATCGTTTCTTTGCAGTTGTTTATTATGGTGAAAGTTCGAGAGCTCTCCGATGTTCTTATTTCTGCCGTTTTGCCAATAAAAATTAAATAATAAAATATTTTATATTCATTCATATTAAACAATTTTTTAAATTATAAGTTAAATTTAAATCTGTTTCATTTTTTTTAGTTACTTTTTTAATAATGTTCTAAGGAATCCACGTGGATTTTCTAATTCTATTATGATTTAGAGGGGATTGGACTTTCTCCGATGTACTTCATTTCCCGCTTCAACCCATGTGGGATCCAGCGTCTTCACAATCCTATGTCCTTAGGGATCCAACGTCCTCGTTGGTACACCGCTGCTGTGCATGACTCTCTCACAATCCGCCCCCCTTAAGAACCCAGCATCCTCACTGGTACACTGTCTGGTGTCTGGTAGGGGTATACATGGTCCGGGTTGGATCGGATTGGAGGATTTTTTTTACCCAACCCAAAAATTCGAGTTGGTTAGTTGGTAACCCAACCTAACTCAAAACTTTTCACAACCCACCCCAACCCTCTATTTTCGAGTTGGGTTGTCATATTTTTTTAGTTTTATTTATCCACCATTTATAATCTTTGGCATACAATGTTAGATAAAATATATTAAAAAGTTTACACACAAACATAAATCAATCTATAACGATGGACAAAAAAAAACAAATTCAATAAAAAAACAACGACCAAAATTTGTAACATATTAACATAATTCAACATTGTCATAAAACTAAAAACAACTAAATATCGAAATTTCTTGATAATTAATTAAGATAAGAAAAATATAAAGATAGATCATGAAATTAAATAAACAATACAAATCATTAGTTCAAAGGTATTGTATAAACAAAAATAAAAAAAATATATACATATATATATATATATATATATATTTTAATTGAAATATGCTTATTTATATGTAGCTCGTCCTAAACTATTAGAAAAATAAAAATATATATAAGTTGTGATATAATAATGTTGAAACAAATAGATAATAAATACCACCATGCCAGACCCATTAATTCAGAAAGATTCTTAATATATTTTATATATTTTTATTTAGCCATGAACGGGAAACCGAACCGATTCAGTTTGGGTTTAGAAAAAATGAACTCAATTCTATCTGAAATGCTAATCCAACTCAACCCAACCCAGCCCTATAGTTTGAGTTGGGTTGGTGTGGGTTGTCGGGTTAAATGTACACCCCTAGTGTCGGGCTCTAATAGAATTTGTAAATGCCCAAATCCACTGGATATTGTCGTTTTTTGACTTTCCTTTTCAGGGTTTCTCTCAAGGTTTTTACACCTTTATAATGAACGTCTCATTCCCCCTCTCCAACCGACATAGAATCTCACAGTTAAAAATTCAAGTTTTCGACATCTTAATTGAAAAAACAGTGTATAGTCGAGATTGAAAATTAAAAAAAAAAAAACAAATAAAATAGAAAATTACCTGATGAGAAAATGATTAGAATGAAGAAAAAGAGAGAGATTTGATGAAGAGGTGGAGCCATGTTTTTTTGGTACAAGAAAAGTAGAGAGTTGAAAAGCATTTATACAAAGCAAAATGAGGGGAAGAGGAATAGAATTGGTTTGGAGACAAGGATAACTTGGACTTTAAAAAATTTAATAAATAAATAAATAAATTAATTAATTAATAAATAAATAAAATGCATTTTTGGATATTCCTTCCCTTACCCTTTACCTCAAGTTTATTCAAAGGTTCTTTACTGTCTCTAATACCCCACTCAAGCGAAACCCCAATTTCTTAAACTTCTTCATTTTCCAATAATACCCCTACCTTCTTAATTCAAATATTTATATACCCTTTAAATAAGATTATTAAAAAATAATTATACTTAATTTTAAAAAAATTAAATGAACTCGTTTTAAAGTTAAAATTATAAATTTGGTTCATATAATTTTAATATCTAAAATTCCATCGATCTCCTATTTTTCACTGATCTCATATACATTAATACAATCAACTAAGCACATGGGTCAAATTGAAAAGAACGTCCGTTCATGTTGTTCTAAAAATGTGATATGAACAAAAACACCAATTATGCAATATAAATTTTAAGAAAAATTGTGAAGAAAATGTTGTAATATTCATGCCACATTAAAATATTTTTGGATGGCTGCAAATTTTGTGCTGATCATAATCTAGAGTCATGATATTTCTTTACTGTATTTTTTATTTTAAGGTTACATCTATCTCTTGGCTAAGTATGATCATAAAATAGGAAGATTACAACTCTTGAAATATCTTATTTAAGGTCAAGCGTTTACATTTTGAAAGATAGTAGTAAAAAGAGCATTCATGCTTTCTTTGAGATTGAAAGATGGATCATGTCAAGCTTGAATGATTTTAAACTACATAAAATTATAAAGAAACTTAGTATTTGTGAACTAAAGATTTGCATATCCAGGTGTTTACGAGGGTTCTTAGATTCAAGTAATCAAGGTTTCTTTATTGAAATGTGTCAATCCGATAATAATATGAACAACTCATACGAACAAATTATAGAAGATTTAAACACAAATAAAAACCCAAACGTTAAATACTAAATTGAAACGAATTTTTCAATATCGATAGCATAATAGAAATTAGTATCATATAATATGAGTTATAGCTATCATATGACCTGACTTTAGCTTCTTTTTCGTAGCGCACATGCCATTAAAAGTAACTTTGTGTCTCTACCCACACTTAGGCAACTCAAAATCAAATTGCCTTCAATAAATCAAATTTTAAAATATAATTTATTTATTTTTTTTAATTTTTTTTAATTTTTAATACCTTTTATATTCCAAGCTACTTTAAAAATATTATTAAAACTTTTGATAATTTAAAGTTATTTATTTATCTAATATCGTAAAAATTTGAAGTTTCCCGATCCACGAGTTTAATTTTTTTTTTAATTCTTTATAAAATAAATAAGAATTGATTTTTTTTTTTTGTTATAAAAATTTCTAAAAAAAAATGTTTTACATTTGTAGGGTTAGGGATTAGGTTGGCCATTACCATCAACATCATCACCATTAAAGTAGATTTTTAATTTTAATTTAATTTTTTATTTTTAATTTTGAAGATAATTATGACTCCAATATGCCCATCATTGATAACTCACTCTCCAAGAATCCAATGGAAAGCAATCTCTCTTCCATAACTTTAACCCCACAATTTTCTTTTTACTTATATTAAATAATTATTATCAAAATTCATAAATAATACGAAGTCGACGTAATTCAACTGATTAAAATATTATATTTTTTTGTATCATTGTTTTGAAACTAATTGAGTCGTTAAACAAAACGTGTTCGAGATCCATCTCGAACACATCGAATTGAATGTTTGAGTAGTATTGAGCCACATACTGATTCAATGCAAGTTCATTCATCCGACTATTATTGACCATTCAGTCTCAAAAGTGAGTAATATTAACCAACTCGTCTCAACATCGGTTCAACTTGAGTACCAGCTTAAATAAGTGTATGAGGCCAAACATTACACCTATGCAAACTTTTATTGGTAAGTTTACACCTTAGCTCAAATTACAGGTTAACGCTCACACACCCATTTGAAAATACGCATAGACAAATATCAATTAATATATGAAAATTGAAATTTAATGAAAAATTTAACACGTCTGGATAAGGGTTTTTTTTTTCACTCTATAAACAGGGTGTTTAATAACCTGAGAACCCGACCAACCCAAACCATAAAAGGTTGTGTTAGGTTAGATTATTTTTCGATCGGGATTGAGTTGAATTTTTGAAACACTCAAAATTTGGGTTGGTTTGCGTGTTGACATTTTTTAATTAAGTCAGTTAAATCAACACAAAAAAAAACGATTATAATCCAACCAATTCGTATTTTATTTTTAAAATTATTATGAAAATTAAAAATATTTGATATTTTAAGATCCAACTAAAATAAGATTTTTAATTAAAAATAATAATAACTGCACAATCCAACTTAACTAGAAAAGAGTGTAAATTAAATTGAATTATAAATTCTATTTGAGTTGGGTAAAAAGTGGGGACCGAAGGCATGGAGTGGGGCCACGTGGAATTTTTATTAATGGAAAATCCAGTTGTCACACGTGTGTTACTAATCATATTTACCACTAACCACACCGTTAATGCAATCATGCTCTCCATCTTGCACTTCCATTTAGGCTTTCTTTTTTTAAATTTAGCCAATAATTAATTTTTTAAAATTTTATTAAACCTTTCAATTAGGCTTTTTATTTAATTGAAAATACGAGAAAATTATAGAGAATAATATAAAATTATTGGGATCCAATAATAATTATTTTTTAATTGGCTTTAAAAATAAATAAATAAATAATAAGCATAGTGGGCCAACCCGCTCGTGCGCTGCATGCTAGGCCTGGCCCATTAACTCTGCTTTTGAAGCCCACATGTGAAGACCCGCTTTTTAAAACCCTCCTTTTTATTTACCCCTCAAAAAGCTCCAATAAATATTAATTAATTAATAATAAAATTAAATAAAATAGCTTAATTTGAACTCAACACAATTTTAGGCACATTTCCCTCACCAAAATTTCTCCTTTCAAACTTATCACTATTATTTTAAAATACCCATTTCCCCCATTTTATAATAAACTTTATATTATAATAGAGATAATTCGTAATTAATTCGAGATTCTATCGGACTAAACGGTATGACAGTTTTCGTCGAGCTGAACTGAAGTAGGTTGAACACATATGGACGTGCACTTCACATCCCATTACCCAATGAAAGCTCGGGATGCTTAAATCAACTTTTTTCGAGTCCTATCGAGAGAAAAAAGAAAAATTCTAGTCATTTTTTCGTTGATTATAACTCGAGTGTAATAATGTGAAATCCCACCCAAATTGAAAGGAAACTAAACATTTTTTAGAATATGTACTTAACTGGTCAGAGCTGATAATATATGCTAGTTTTTTATTATTATTAGAAAAAAACAGCACCAAAAAAATTTAAATAGGGAAGAACAAAGAACAGAGTGCCCTTGTTGTCTATTTAAAGGCGCTAAATCCATCCATTGCTTCCTCCCACCTCACCCAAACGCGCGCGAATGGCTTCTGAGAAAGTCGAAACTGTAATAGCAGGCAACTATGTCGAAATGGAAAGAGAAAAGGGCGATTCTTCTAAGCCCACAAAGAGCAAGTTCTCTACCCTCTTCTGGCATGGCGGCTCTGTTTACGACGCATGGTTTAGCTGTTCTTCTAATCAGGCAAATACCCATCTTCACCTCTCTCTCTGTTCTTGTGTTTTTTCGAGATTTTTTGCTTCTGAATCTGCTGGGTGCTCTGTTTTTTCAGGTTGCTCAAGTTCTTCTCACACTTCCATATTCATTCTCCCAACTAGGGATGCTTTCTGGGATTCTCTTCCAGCTCTTCTATGGCCTAATGGGTAGCTGGACTGCTTATCTCATCAGTGTTCTTTATGTTGAATACAGAACAAGAAAGGAAAGGGAAAAGGTCGATTTCAGAAACCATGTAATTCAAGTAAGTTCTTGATCTTCATACACATTCATAACAACATATACCCATTTCATTTTTCGATTCAAATCGCTTGTTTTCTTTTCCTGTTCTTCAGTGGTTTGAAGTTCTTGATGGGTTGCTTGGAAAACACTGGAGAAATGCTGGGTTGTTTTTCAATTGCACTTTTCTACTTTTTGGATCTGTGATTCAGCTGATTGCTTGTGCGAGGTTGTTTATCATGAACTTGAATGAATTACCCTGAATTTGCATTATAGCTTCAACAATTCTCTGGGTTTGGTTTTTGCAGTAATATCTATTACATAAACGACAATTTGGACAAGAGGACTTGGACTTATATCTTTGGCGCTTGCTGTGCTACCACTGTTTTCATTCCTTCTTTCCATAACTACAGAATTTGGTCGTTCCTTGGCCTCATGATGACCACTTACACTGCTTGGTATATGACCATTGCTTCCCTTGTCCATGGACAGGTACTATAATAACATCATTAATATCCTCGATGTTCATTTGTTTAATGTTTTACCAGCTTCTAAAACAATCCAAATACATCTTGATTGTTTGTTAGTAAAGAAGATGTTTTTCATGAATGAATCGGAGTGTTTTCATGGTTGTAATAGCCTAAGCCCACCGCTAGTAGATATTGTGTACTTTGGTCTTCCGTGTCACAGTTAATAAGGAATGCTTCGTTTCTCTCTCCAACTGATGTGGAATCTTACAATCCACCCACTTGGAGGCCAGCGTACTCGCTGACACACCGCTTTGTGTTTGGCTATGATACCATTTGTAACGGTCTAAGTCCACCGCTAGCAAATATTGTCTACTTTGGTTCTCGGCGTCACGATTTTAAAACGTGTCTACTAAAGAGAGGTTTCTACACCCTCATAAGGAATGATTTGTTCCCCTCTCCAACCGATGTGAGATCTCACAATCCACCATCTTGGGGGCCCAATGTTCTTGCTGGCACACCACTTGGTGTTTGGCTCTAATACAATTTGTAACGGTCTAAGCCCACCGCTAACAGATACTGTCCGCTTTGGCCTTCAGCTTCACGGTTTTAAAACGCGTCTACTAGGGAAAAGTTTCTATACTCTTATAAGAAATGCTTCGTTCCCCTCTCCAATTGATGTGGGATCTCACAATCAACCCCTTTGAGGGCCCTATGTCCTCTCTGGCATACCACTCGGTGTTCGGCTGTGATACCATTAGTAACAGCCTAAACCCACCGCTAGCAAATATTGTCCGCTTTGGCCCTTGACCTCATGTTTTAAAACGCGTCTACTAGGGAGAAATTTCTACGCCCTTATAAGGAATACTTTGTTCCCCTCTTCAACCGATGTGAGCTCTCACAATCTACCCCCTTGGGGGCCAGCGTCCTTGCTAGCATACCACTCGGTGTTTGGCTCTGATATCATTTGTAATAGCCTAAGTCCACTACTAGCAGATATTATCCGCTTTGGTCCTCGGCCTCACGGTTTTAAAACGCATCTACTAAGAAGAGGTTTCTACACCCTTACAAGTAATGCTTCGTTCCCTTTTCTAGCAGATGAGATCTCAAACTAAAAGACATCTAACTTTAACCATCAAACTAGATCTGAGCTGAATTGGGTTCCATCGGAATCCTGTTTGCTTTTGTCTATGAAGGTTGAGGGAGTAAAGCACTCAGGGCCTACTACGATGGTTCTATACTTCACTGGGGCTACCAACATTCTTTACACCTTTGGAGGACATGCTGTGACAGTGTAAGAATTCAATGATCAATCTAAGCGTTCATACACTCATTTACGCCAATTTTTATGTTCAATTCTGATATGATGTAGGGAGATTATGCATGCCATGTGGAAGCCACAGAAATTCAAGCTTATTTACTTGATAGCAACCCTTTATGTTCTTACTCTGACATTGCCATCAGCTTCAGCTGTTTATTGGGCATTTGGGGATGCCCTCTTGACCCATTCCAATGCTCTTGCTTTGCTCCCTAGAACCGCCTTTAGAGACACTGCTGTCATCCTCATGCTCATCCATCAGGTAACATTCTTATTCAAAAATCAAACCCCATTTGAATAAGATTCATTAAGATTGGTGATTGATTTGTCATACAGTTCATAACATTTGGATTTGCCTGCACACCTCTCTACTTTGTATGGGAGAAATTCATTGGAGTACATGAAACAAAAAGCTTGATCAAGAGAGCTCTTACAAGACTACCAGTCGTGATACCGATATGGTTTTTGGCTATCATTTTCCCATTCTTCGGACCGATCAACTCGACAGTGGGATCGCTTCTTGTCAGCTTCACTGTCTACATCATCCCTGCTTTAGCTCACATGGTCACTTTTGCTTCTTCATCATCAAGAGAGGTTCATAACTTTTGTACCTTTTGATTCATAATTCAGTTTTTGTTAACTTTTTAACATGTTTCTTCTGCGTTGAACAACACAGAATGCAGTGGAGAGAGCTCCAGCATTGATGGGTGGCTGGGCAGGGCTATACTCTGTGAACATATTTGTGGTTGGATGGGTATTGATTGTGGGATTTGGGTTTGGTGGGTGGGCAAGTATGCTCAACTTTGTTCATCAAGTTAATACCTTTGGGCTATTCACTAAGTGCTACCAGTGCCCTCCTCACAAGCATTGAGAAGAACATGAACATGAACATGTTTGTGTGTAAATTGATTGGCAGACCTTATATTTGTATGTCTTTTGCATGTATTGGCGATGTTGGGCACCCCTATGCATACCTCCTGTTGAGTTTGTAACTGGTGAGAGTCCACTAGCTGTTAAAGTCTGTGTCTTTATGAATGATATTCTATTCATCATTTCCCATTATGGGTTAACTTCATTCTAAAAGATTATACGGTGCGGAAGCGCGTGTAATGTAAGAGAAGTAAAAGTGAGGTCTCATGTCGGTTGGAGAGGGGAACGGAATATTGTTTATCAGGGTATGGAAACATATTTCTAATAGATGAGTTTTAACACTGGGAGGTTGATGGTGATATATAACGGGTCAAAGCGGATAATATTTACTAGCGGTGGGGTTGGGCTGTTACTAATGGTATTAGAGATAGACATTGGGGGTGTGCTAGCAAAGAGGTTGGGCTCCCAAAGGGGTGGATTGTGAGATCCTGCATTGGTTGAAGAGGGGAAGGAAACATTTCTTATAAGGGTATGGAAATCTCTCGTTAATAGACGCGTTTTAAAACTGTGAGAATACATAATGTCAAAGTGGACAATATCTGCTAGCGATGGGGTTGAGCTGTTATAAATGGTATTAGAGCCAGACATCGGGCTGTGTACCAACGAAGATGCTGGTCCCCAAGGGCGGCTTGGGCCGTTACAAATGGTATCAAAGCGAGACATTGAGAGGTGTGCCAACGAAGACGTTAGGCCCCCAAGAGATGTGGATTGTGAGATACTGCATCGGTTGAAGAGGGGAATGAAACATTTCTTATAAGGGTATGGAAACCTTTCCCTAACACATGTGTTTTAAAATTGTGAGGTTGATAACGATACATAATAGGCCAAAATGGACAATAATAACTAGTGTTGAGCTTGGGCTGTTACAAATAGTATCAGAGCTAAACACCGGGCAGTGTGCTAACGAAGACGCTGAGCCCCTAAGGGGGTGGATTGTGAGATCTCGCATCAGTTGGAGAGAGAAACAAAACATTCTTTATAAGGGTATGGAAACTTCTCCCTAACAAACGCGTTTTAAAACCGTGAAACTGACAGCGATACATAACGAGCCAAAACGGACAATATCTACTAACAGTAGACTTAAACCGTTACAAATGATAAAATTACGAGAGATTTGTGAGCTGCAAGGGCTCGTGTTTGAGCCATTGGCGAGGTTTGTTCTTGTCCTGTTGTTCTTTGCATAAACGACAGCTAAAAGAAGTCATTAGTTCATCTCGAGAATGTGAATGTGAATGGCAGCTTATAGTCATTGTCCCAACTAGCTGTCCTATCACTGCCTAACACTACAAAAATTATTGAATGGCCATACATGTAGAGAGAGAAAAGGAGAGGACCAAGCAAAATTTGTAGGTCCAATCTAAATAACCGAGTATCTTCGACGAGTTATGACATAGACGAGATCAAATGATTGAACTCCCGATCTCTACGAGTTTGAGAAATTATTCAATGATATCGTTACAGTAACTGCCTTGCACGGTTGAATATCGAGAGAAGAATTGTAAAAGTTTCTTGCTTTTATATCCGATAGTTTCTAGATGACAAATATATATTTGGGTTTCATCTTACGTATATTAAGAGACAGACACATTGTGATGGTTTCATCGAATAATTTGTCTTACACGATGAACTCAAATAAGTTTGTAACCTAATCTAACTCATACGACTCCGAACCCGAGCAATCACTTCGAAGGTCGGTCAATGGTCAAAAAGTTTGATTACTAAAGAGGAAATTTTGGTGGGTCCTAATGGAAAAGGTGAAAGGATCACTAGGTTTGGAAGCTCTCAATTCATTTCATTGGCAACTTCTATTCATTTCCCACACTTTTATGTAAATGACAAAATTACCCTCTTGTCTAATTTCTCGTTCATTTATAATTTGTCGCAACTTTTTGATAAGAACGTTATTGTTTTTTAACGACAATTATTGTTGTGAGATCCCATCTCGGTTGGAGAGGAGAACGAAACATTTTAAAACCATGCGGTTGACGTCTGTACATAACGAGTTAAAACGGACAATATTTGTTAGCGATGAGCTTGGACTGTTAAAATTGTCATCTTGTCGCCCTTTCTCTTCGTGTATCAAATGATAATGGCGTTTTAAAATCGTGAGGCCATGGACTAAAACGGGTAATATTTGCTAGCGGTGGATTTGGACAGTTACAATTGTCATTTTGTCACCCTTTCTCTTCGAGGCTCAAACGATAATGTATGAAAAGAAATCATAAAACCAGACTTGATATGTGAACGACTCAAATTTAATGAAGATAGATTTGTTATTATTTCTTGTTATAAATATACGATCTTTGTCCTTTGCGACCGACATGCTAAACTTTAATCATACTCTCGGCATTCTTCTTAAGTAGAGGACAATCTAGTCGTCTAGTCGTCTTTCAAGTAGTTATCATTCACCCACTCTCTACCCTATTAAAGATTTGTTCATATTTCCATTTTTATGTCCATACATAAGCAATAATATTAAAGGGTGTGTATATGACCCATGAATTCGACTAACTCGGACTACCCAACCTAAATCAGAAAGGTCGGGGTTGGGTTAGATTTTTTTTCCGATGTGGGTTGGATTAAATTTTTTGACAATTGAAAATTTGAGTCGGTTTGCAGGTTAACATTTTTTTATCGGGTCAACCCGACCAACCAGAATATAGAGTTACAACCAACACTATTCTACCCTATTATAAAGATCATTAAGAAAATTTGACGTTGGTAACCAATGTTGATAATGCACGGTGACTTATAAATATTTGATATTTGAATTTTATGAGATTCTAATTATTAATATGATACGATACTGTGGATAAATATGATTTTTTTTAAAAAGAATCATACGACAACCCAACTTAAGAATAGAGTGTTGGGTTGAGTTGTGAATGTTAGACGAACACGACTCTCCACAATGATATGATATTGTCTCCCTTGAGCATAAGCTCTCATGGCTTTGCTTTGAGCATAAGCTCTCATGGCTTTGCTTTGAGCATAAGCACATTGGCTAATTTAGGAAATGATCATAAGTTTGTAAACAAAGAATACTCTCTCCATTGGTACGAAGCCTTTTGGGGGAAACCCAAAGTCATGAGAGCTTATGCTCAAAGTGGATAATATCATACCATTGTGGAGAGTCGTGTTCGTCTAACATAGTATCAGAGCTATGCTCTAAACTTAGTCGTGCCAATAGATTGGTAAATCCTCAAATGTCGAACAAAGGACTCCAAAAGAAAAGGAGTCGAGCCTCGATTAAGGGGAGACGTACTTTGTTCGAGGGGAGGTGTTGGATGATGTAAGTCCCACATCGACTAATTTAGAGAATGATCATGAATTTATAAACAAAGAATACTCTCTCCATTGGTATAAGGTCTTTTGGGGAAGCCCAAAACAAAGCCATGAGAGCTTATACTTAAAGTGGACAATATCATACCATTGTGGAGAGTCGTGTTCAATTACCAATCATTGATGTTGGAACCCGAAGCAGATTGCCATTGATAAGTAGAAAGAAAGTGAGGATGACAAGTCATCATGTCCCTTAGGCCATGGGCGACACACATGCTACGATGGTTGACACAAAAGGTTGTGATCGAGTCAGAGTGAGCTAACTCTAACAACTTTCTCTATTAACAAGTGATACTATTATAATATGATCGTCTCTTGGTAATCAACTTGAGTTAAAAAAAAATAATAATAATAATATTTTATATAAATTTTGATGTATTTTGTAACAGTCTCATTGAATAATTTTTCTTTAAGGCATAGTCCAATCTAACTAACTATATGTGACAGAACCATCCCATGTAAAATTACGAAATATAAAAATGGTATGAAACATATTAAGAACATCGCTATAATTAAAAGAAAATCGAAGAAGAAACGACCAAAATTCTTCGTCATTTGCTTTCATTTTCACATTCTCTAGCAAAATGTCCTGTTTCTCCACAATTATAACAACTGCCCCCGCCAAATTCCCGACCGCCGCCGTATCCACGACCCCGTCCACGGTTGGGAGGTGCACGGCCATTTCCCTGGTAACAATCCCTAGCTAAATGACCCATCCGACCACAATTGTAACACTCTCCTCTGCCAAAATCACCATAACCTCCTCGCCCGCCGGACTGGCCAGAACCGGTGCCTCTATCTCTCCCACCGCCACGGCCACCTCCGAACCCACTAGTTCTACCAATTACAGTAACGTCAACGGCCTTGGCACGGTGATCTTGGCCATAATCGATGGAAAATTCAACCGCCTGACCATCGAAAAGGGTCCGAAATCCGTCGGACAAAATGGAGGTGTGGTGCACAAAAAGGTCCTCGCCGGAATCATGTGGAGCTATGAAGCCAAACCCCTTCTGCGCACTGAACCACTTCACGGTTCCCGTCGATTTCTTCACCTCCGCCATGGAAAAAGAAACAGAGACAATACCCAAAAGTTTCCAGCAATGTATATCTCTCCGAAACAGAGATTCCAGGAAAAAAGGAGAATTCGGGTGACGTGGAATCCAATGATTGGATGGTTATGTCAGCTCTCTTCACACTTATCCACTGAACTTCTGACACGTCATCAAATTAGATAAACCAAGTTAACTGTAAACGAACACGTCATCCAAAAAATATTAATTATTATTACGGTGACAAAATGAGAAGGATATATTTATTTATATCACTGTTAAAAATAATTAAAAATTTTAAAATATAATCTCATACTAAATATTTTACATAAATAAACTACGAACAAACTTAATCCAAGAAATTTACGATTGGATTGAGTTGAGTTCATTATTTAATAAGGATTGTTCGGATTAAAATTTTACAACATAAATAATTGATTGTGTCTAAAAAATGTCTCGACGACTCAACACAACCTATAAACACTACCGAGTGCCATTAAAATATCTATTTAATAGTTATTATTATTATTTTGTCTCATTCAATTTTAAGAATGTCAAATTTGATGTTTAATAAATTATGGAGAGATTTAATTTAAAAATTAACAAATTTATAAGTTCAAATTTTGTGTTGAGACTAAGCCCATTAAGCATGAACTGGGCTGGGCTTGGGTGGATTGCTGACTAGGGGAATTTAGTCCACCTAGGAAAATGTCAAACGTTAATAATTATGGATTAGTCAATAATTAATTAATTGTTAAATATAATTATGATGATATATTGCTTAATCTATATATAATTCATAATTAATAAAGAAATTAGGAGTGGTTGAGGCAAAATATTTACTTATTATTATTCAGCTCAATAGAAAATGGTCATATATTTTATTCTGTTTATAATTGCTATTATTATTATTTAAAAAATAATATGTTTATAAAAAAAACTATAATTATATCTATATGTAGTGGAAGAAAAATGTGAAAAGAATTAAAAAAAAAAACATAATATTCTCGTCAACCCATTTTATTTTATTTAATTTAGTTATCTAATTTTGAAAATATTTTAATTAATTAAAATATATAGCAAATTTCAATTTACCCGATAAGTTGGAGAAGGAAACAAAACATTCAATGTAAAGTTAGGAAAATCTCTCCCTAATAGACGCGTATTAAAATCGTGAGGTTGACGGTGATACGTAACGAGCCAAAATAGACAATATCTACTTGCAATTGATATTACAACCAGCCACCTAGCCGTTTGTTAGTGAGGAAGCTGGACCCCAAGAGTGGATGGTGTAACACATCTAACTCCATTAAATATTGAATTATTTTAAAGAAAATTTGATATTTTTTTTCATTTTTTATCTATTTTATGTCATAAATTCATTATATTTTTTTGGAAACATTTGAATTATTAACTAACATTTTAAAGTAAATATTTAAAAACGATTTGTTTGCCATAATCTAAAAATTTGAGATAAGAACAAAAATTTAATTTTTTTTTTTAATTATGAAAAATAGATTAAAAAAATGTTTTGATAGGGAGAATTTGAGGCTGACGTGGAAAAGACAGGGAAGAACATTGGGTAGAGTTCTCATGTTTTGGCCAATAACGTAGTTATCAAATAAATATAAAGTTTGGATTAGGACCATCCATTTTAAATCAATTTCAACGAACCAAAAGAATGTGTCCCGAAAAATTTATCGATGACTAGTTTAAGTGGAGAGAATGTCACAACCATTGTAATAGAAAAGTAGGTTGTGACCCTCACGTGCAGTCGCCAATGACACAGAAGTGGCATCCAACCGACCACATAAAAATCGAGAAAACACAAATACCATGATGCGATCAAATAGGGCGGTGCAACATCCAACACACTATATAAAGTGCGCACTGAACCCAAGATGAGTCATAGACAGGAAGAAGACAAAATGCAGACAAGAGGGACACCAAACCTAAGACGAGACGTAAGTAAGAAGAAGGCAAAAAAATAGACAAGAGAGACAAACATAGGCTTGATAAAGGCTAAGATATATATACTTGGTCGAAATAACTCATTGATTTGACAAAAACCCAAAACGTAAAAGGTCTGTACAAACAAGATAGGGCGAAAATTTGGGTTTGAGTGCTCTAAACCCTAAACCTACAATGTAACATTTTGGGTCCGTTTGTGGGTTACCCGACCTAACCCTACCTTACTTTTAAGATTATTACAAAAAAAAAAATTAAGAATATTTGTCGTAAGAATTATCACAAAAAGAAAAAATTAAGAATATTTGATACCTGATATTTATGAATTTTTTTTTAAAAAATAGTTATAAAATGAAAAACAATTTGAGCAACTCAACCAAAAAAATAGAGAAAAAAGAGCGTTTGAAATCAATAGTTTGATTTTTATTTATTTATTTTAAAAAAAAATATATATTTAAAAATAATTTTGAATATAAAAAATGAGTAAAACTATCCTTTAATTAGGAGTTAGAATAGAAAGGGGAGAAGCAGAGTCAAAGTGAGGAGACGGAGCCATGCCGCAGCCCTCTCTCTCGGCCACATTGTGAAATAGCGCGCAACTGCCCCCTCCCTGCGGCCACCTTCCAACCGCCATAACCTTCACTTCCGCCTCCACCTCTCTCCCGAATCCCCATTTTCCTCCTTTCCACCATCAAAACCCCTTCGCCTCTTCGATTCAGCCCACAAAATCGAGCATTCTCCACTGCGATTTATCAGAAACCACCACTAATCACTACCTCCACGACTCTATATTCCCGAATCGCATCGCAAATCGCCGTTGACTGTTCCTCACGACGACGCGGTTTTCTTATTACATCGTGCATTCCATAACCCCAGGTTCGTTCACTTTCAGTCTCAGCCGAGCGCGAATCTCAATCTTGTAATGGCGCTCAAAATTTAGAATCCCGACGCGGTAGTTTGACCTTTTCATTTGTCTCTCTCTTCTTTATGAGTATCATTTATTGTATGTATATTTGATTTGGTCTAGAACTAAATACAGACTTATGCTAATCGTTTCAAGATTCTATCTCACCGGAGGTTCGGTTCGAAGCCTCAAATTCATTGAAAGAGAGGTGGAAATCAATTTATACGATTTGATAGTTCTCTGTTAATGGAAAACATATCTTCTGAATTTCAAAATAAACTAAACTTTTATCTTCATCTTCGCTGGGGGTTTCGTAATTGGTTCACTAACCGGTGGGTGAGGGAAAGATTCTCTGCTTCTTCCACCATTATTTTATCACAGACAAGGTTTCGTCCTCTGTCATATTTTAGTCAGCAGTCGGTTGTACTTGTTGTTTTTTTCTTATATTTGTTTTCTTTCAAGGACTGCGTTGGCTGAAATTCGTATAAGCCACAACCATTCGATTATACATGGAATTATTAAGCATTTGTATATAGTTTTAATCTATCCTTAATCTCAAATCAGAGTAGTTGACCATAAATTCATTCATGGGCGAGAAAGTTAAGAAAATACAATTGAACACTGTCAGGTTCACCGCCATTCAATTCCCTACATATCTGATCCCCTGATTTTTTCTCTCTTTCGATTGCTTCCACAAAAGGGTGATGGATCATGGGGGTAGCAACCCAGAAACCAGACAAGGAATTCCACTTAATCGAGCTAGGAGTTTAGGCTCTTCATTTAGGAGAAGCTCTTTTAACTCTTCTTGTGATCAGCCTCCTCTAACTGATCATGATGCTGAAAGTGAGAGCGTTTCAGAAGCGGGGGACATTGGGGATCGTGCTCTTTACAGCAATAGATTCAGTGATAGTGAGCGCTTTAGCTTATCTCTCGATCGTGCTTTGGAGAATGGTGCAATTGCCCCAATTCCAGAGAACCCCTTCGTGCAATCCTATGGATTTCTAGGTCGTGAATCTGCAACAGTTAATACTCCTGCTTCTCTTGTGCCACCTCAAGCTGAGGAAATCGTGTCCACTCTTGCAAACTGCCCCATAGATCATTCTGAAGACACAAAGCAAGTGGGTTTTATTTTGACATCCTTTCCACGACGGCTGAGTTGAATGTTTTTTTTTTTCTTCCTTCCATTTTTCGGATAATTCATGGGTTTTGTTTGGTTTCATGAACAGGAAAGCAAGAGGAAGTTTTCAAGGCTGTTGGAGTATGTAACATGCCTTGTTCATCTTGCTGTTTTTGGAATTCTTGGGGTAACTCAGAAAATTCTACATTTTCAAAAGTTCTAAGTAGTGATATCTTCTAGTGCACTTTTAGGAAAACACCGCCGACCTCTCATTTACAACTGAGAAATCTGCTCTTTACTGACATATGTTGACAGTATTTTATGATTTGAGTGACAGAAGCTTTGGTGTAAAAAAGGTGTTCGAAGTTTAAGCTTTTCAAGAGTTGTATGAAGATTATGATTGTTGAAACCTTTTCTGGTTACAGAGCTATTTTGTGTTGTTGTGCAGGTCTTGACAAGATATGGACTACAGAAGTTGTTTGGCCCAGAGAATGCAAACGTGACGAACAATGAGACGATTCTGTATCCAGATCTGCCTTCCAATATGGTCTGCCTCTCAATTCTTCTTCTACTCATCTGTTACTGATCTTCCTTTTCTCTATCCTTTGGAATATCTAATTCATTTGATCTCAAAAGGGTGAAAGTAAAGCTTATAATCCAATTTGCTCCACCTTTTCTTGTAGTAAATAACTTCTGTATGAATTTTATGGGTAGCCTTGCATGAATAGAGAAGTTTTAGATGCTTACTTTTATGCAGAATCTTTAATAAATTTAGCTAATTTGTTATTATATTAATTTGATAGGTGGGATCATTCTTGATGGGATGGTGGGGTGTTGTTTTCAAAGGAGACATTTCAGGCATTTCAGATTATCTAGCCATTGGATTGACGACCGGTTACTTGGGAAGCCTAACAACATTCAGCGGATGGAATCAGAAAATGCTGGATTTAAGTGTCGACGGCCGCTGGCTCTTTGCCATCCTCGGTTTCTTCATAGGTAAACAATGACTCAAGACACCAGAACTCCAAAAGCACGTTATATGGGTTAAGAATCACGAATCTCCACAATAATATAATATTGTTCACTTTGAGTTTAAGCTCTCGTAACTTTGCTTTGGACTCTCTCAAAAAGCCTCACCAAGGGAGATCGTCTCTCAACTATCCTCACCAATATCAATATCTTACTGATTCTTCTGCAGGCTTGTTTCTGGTGGCCTACTCCATAATCTTCGGAATAGAAACAGCAAAGGGCTTCCGATGGATTATGAAAAGAAAAAACATAACCTGCAGCTGGTGCTTGAAAGTGGACAGCTACGAGCGTGACTTAGCAGCAATGGTGGGGTTTTCACTGATGCTGATTCTATTGTGGAGCTTCAGTGGGAGCCTACTAGAGAGAGATTTCAGCAGCGAGGCGGCGGAACTGTGGGTGGGTTGCCTGGTGGGGCCGGTGGGGGTATGGGCGCGGTGGTTCTTAGCCAGGCTAAATGGGCGGGGAGTGGGGCGTAAAGGGCGGTGGAAATGGGTGCCGATTGGGACCCTGATGGCGAATGTTTTAGCGGCGTGTGTGATGGCGGCGCTGGCGACGGTGAAGAAAGCTGTGAAAACGGAGAAGGTGGAGACGGTAGCGAGTGGGGTACAGTTGGGGCTGTTGGGGTGTTTGAGCACGGTGTCGACGTTCATTGCAGAGTTCAACGCGATGAGGCTGAGCGAGCAGCCTTGGAGAGCCTACGCGTATGCGGCCCTCACGATGGCCATTTCCTTCGCATTAGGCGTATTGATTTACTCTATACCCGTCTGGACCCAGGGATTGAATGAGTAAAATGTTGTAAATCCCCATTTTCATAATTCATATGATATTAGTACTTTATAATTTTTTTATATTTTTTATGCATAATGGTTGTACTATATATTCAAATTAAAGCTACTTAAAAATGTGAGTCAAATCATAGGAGAACTTTGGTTTTGATGGATATTAATTTTATATACTCTGAAAATCATTATGGAATGAATTTTACCATGGTAAAACAAATTTTAAAAAAATTTGATATTATGTACCCATGCTACATAATAGGAGTGTTCTTGCTATTCTAACTTTAGAGGACGCCTCGGATTATATATATATATAGAGGTTTGCTTTGGGCTTTCCAAAAATGCCTCGTACCAATGGACAGAGTATTCTGTGTTTTTCCCTAAATTAGCGGATGTGCCATTTTCATCATCCAACACCTCTCCTCGAACAAAGTGCCCCCTTAATCGAGGCTCGACTCCTTTGGAGTCTTAGTCATTTTTTACTACCTTCGAGGAGGCTTGACTCCGACCCGACTAAGTTTAGGGCATGACTATATATATATATATATATTTGAGTTGTTGGAAGACCAAAAACTCGATTGGGTTAGTAGATTGATATTTTTTGTTGTATCAACTGAAAATAAAGTTATAATTTAACTGAATACAACCATACACTACGTTTGTAAATGATGATGATGATAATGATGTTTGAATTTTATGAGATTTTAGTTGATTTTATGAGATTTTAGTTATTTGATGATGATAATGATGTTTGAATTTTATGAGATTTTAGTTGATTTTATGAGATTTTAGTTATTGATGTAATTAAGTAAAATTTATTAAAATAATTGAAAAAAAAGAACAACCTAGCTCGGTTTGAACACAGGTTCCACTGCGGAAAACCCCTCGCTACACAAGTCGTCAAAGGGTGATTCAGGCTGACAAGCACCATGACTGCATATTCAATCGAGCACATGTGACTGAGAACTCACATTTGAGAATTTCTAGTTTGGTTGGATTATGAATCTATTCGAGGTACTTGTAGAGAATTTCTAGTTAATCAAATTAATTAATAAACAAAATAATTTGAAAATACTAATTAGGCTAAAAATAACAATTAAAACAGAATTTAAAAAAAAAAAAAA
>NW_019268518.1:4005053-4052095 GCF_002738365.1 Cucurbita moschata
TGATGATGATAATGATGTTTGAATTTTATGAGATTTTAGTTGATTTTATGAGATTTTAGTTATTTGATGATGATAATGATGTTTGAATTTTATGAGATTTTAGTTGATTTTATGAGATTTTAGTTATTGATGTAATTAAGTAAAATTTATTAAAATAATTGAAAAAAAAGAACAACCTAGCTCGGTTTGAACACAGGTTCCACTGCGGAAAACCCCTCGCTACACAAGTCGTCAAAGGGTGATTCAGGCTGACAAGCACCATGACTGCATATTCAATCGAGCACATGTGACTGAGAACTCACATTTGAGAATTTCTAGTTTGGTTGGATTATGAATCTATTCGAGGTACTTGTAGAGAATTTCTAGTTAATCAAATTAATTAATAAACAAAATAATTTGAAAATACTAATTAGGCTAAAAATAACAATTAAAACAGAATTTAAAAAAAAAAAAAAAGTGTAATCCAATATGACACATAATTTATAAATAATAATTATTAATAATTGGGATTAAAGTAACACAAAAGTTCTTAAAAGCAACTGGTCCATACTGCAGTTTAGTTCTTAAAAACAAAACAAACGACGACGGAGGCGGCGGCGGCGGCGCAGTTTGGTTCAGTACAGTCACTGGGGAATTTTATTAAGCTTGCAATACGCATACTCACCGTACTTCTTCGTCTTGAACTTCGGCGGATTGTCTTCATCGACCAGTTTCGGATGAGGCCCAACTTCGAACTCCGCCGGTGGCTCCAAGAACACCGGCCACGATATCCTCGCCTTCTCCTTGTTCACCGTCGTCCTATGCAGCACGCTCTTGTACTTCCCATTACTCAGAATCTGCGAAATCAAGCTCCATTTTCACAAACCCTAGAACTTCAAAAAATGGGCATCAAATCAAACCTCAATTTTACCTCAATTTGATCGCCGATGTGGATGACGAGGGCGTTGGGGATGTAATTGACATCGTACCAATGGCCATCTTTGAACGCCTGGAGGCCTTGAACATCATTGGGCACAAGAATTGTAATGACCGACATGTCGGTGTGAGGAGCAACTCCAAGAGCTAGATCAGGGCGTGGACATGGTGGGTAGTAGTTGATTTTCATTAAATACACTAAATCATCTCCACCGGAACTCTGTTTCAGTTCATGTTCTTCAAGCCCCAGCCCCAGTGACAGGCTTCTAAACAGCTTATCCACAACCCCATGTAAATGCTTTCTGTACTCCTCGTTTGCAGCCCTGAATTCAGATCGAAACAGTTACGAATTAGAACCTTCTCCTAGGCCTATGAAGCCCTCGAACAGCCTCCTCTTGATCGAGTCTAGACTCTTTTTCTAGAGTCCTAGGCGTCAATATGGTACTCAAAGTACACCAGAGCCTCCCTTGAAGCCTATAACGCCTTCAAACAAACCTCCTCTTCATCGAGGTTCTACTCCTTTAGAATCTTCGAACAAAGTACATCGTTTGTTCGATACTTGAGTCACTTTTGACTACACATTTAAGGTTCATAGCTCTTTGTTCAACATTTGAGAATTCTATTGACATGACTAAATCAAGTGCATGACTCTAATATCATGTTAGAGATCACAATGGTATCATATTGTCTACCGGCATAAATTGTCGTGACTTTACTTTTGGTTTCTCAAAAAGCCTCGTATCAATGGAAGCGTATTCCTTTATCTATAAACCCATGTGTTAGATGAACACGACTTCTACAATGGTATGATATTGTTTACTTTGAGCATAAGCTCTCGTGGCTTTACTTTCGGCTTCCCCAAAAGGACTCACACCATTGGAGAGAGAGAGTATTCATTGATTATAAACATATGATCATTCCCTAAATCAGCACATCATCCATGATCATTCTCAAAATCACTCACCGAACCATCTCAACAGAAACAGAGTAATCAACAGAAATAGAGTAATCAACAGAAACAGAGTAATCAAGAAATTTAATAGAAATTGAATACCTGTAAGAAGGGGGTTTTTGAGGCCAGAATTTGAAGTTAATGGCAGACGGCGGCCAAATGATATGGAACAAATGGTCGACCCAATCCTTCTTTCCACCGACTTCCTTCTGGAGCTTAGTTCCATAGCCTTCGACGGATTTGGAACCAGGGGGCTTAGCGTACACCTCTTTCTCCTCTGTTGGGAGCTCAAAGAATTCCTTCCCAACGGCCTGCAAATGGGCGATTGCTTCATTGGGGATATCGTGGTTGATGATTTGAAACATGCCCCAATGGCGAGAGGCATCATCGATGGCTTGAATAACAGAGTGTTGATCCGGGTTGCTGAAATCGATGACCGGAACGGCGAGGGTTTGGCCCTTGACGGTGGTAATGCCAGGCTGCTCGGTCTCCTGGCGGATGAACTGGGCCGGGAGAGTGCCGGAGGAGAGCACGGCGGAAGCGATGTCCTGGACCTTCTCGAGCTCCATGGGTGTAGGTGGGTTTGGGGAGTGGGGTGATTGGGGGCTTTGTAGAAGGGTGCAGAGAGGTAGAAGAAACGTGGGCAGTTGTGGATCGTTCCATGTAACAACCAGCCCCAATAAATGAAGCCTAAATTACTTGTCTTTGTTGTCACATGAATGCCGATGCCCATTAAAACCAAACTTAATTGGTTACGATCGTTTTATTTCTTTTTCTTAATTCAATAAAAAGTATCATGCATTTTATTTCCAAAACAATATTCATAAATTTTCGTATTTAAACTTTTAAAATTTATAAAATACATCCAACTTTTAAATTTTTAAAAATTAAAAAATTTCTTTCCATTTTTTTATTTTTTTTATTTTAAATGATATTTATTTAAATGAGAATTTCTACTCTAATACACCACCTCTAAAAATAAAATAGATAAATGATTGATCTACTAAAAAAATATTCAAACTTAATAAAATATAAAGCCATACGTTATATTTACAAAATATATATATATATATATATCTTTCAAATGACTTAACTGAAAGGACAAAGAAAATATTTTCAGACATTTATATGTGCTAAACTATCTTTTAATAATGATCCTCGTTTAAAAAAATATTTTTATTTTTTAAAAAATTTGATCGAATATGGGAAGAAGAATTATGACTTATTAATACTATTAATGATATAGTAGGTAGGGAAGGTTTTATATGAAATGCGGACTTATTTTACCAAATCATTTATTGTGCCTAAAAAAAAAAATACTACCATGTTAATGGTCGATAAATGTTTTACCAACCACGAAACATTTTATTGAGACCATTAGTTAGAAATATAACATGGATCATTGTGTATTAATAATTTACGATTAAAAACTTATAATTTTATTAAGATTATTTATTTGATAATAATTACTAAAAAGGATGGTTTAATAAACTCAAAATTTTAATATTTATTTAGTTAAAATTATTTTAAAATTTTCCCTTAATAAAAATAAATTAAATTAATTATCTAAAATTAAATAATATAATCCCATATAATTATCTAAATAGTGTTTAATACTTGAATCAAATATTCGTATTTATATAAAATTTTGATAACAATATCTCTCAAAAACTAGGACGTTCATCTAATAATTTTTTTCGTTCTTTTGAAAATAATATCAAAATATAAGGTAGCCAACAAAAAACTTGGGTGAGGAAAAAATTAGTACAAGAAATCATTGCAAGATAATATATTAAAAATGCTTTGGCATCTTAAAATTTTATCCAAACACTACACATTTTGATTGGCAAAATTAACTTTGAGTACTAATTTATGAAACCACATCAGTGAGAACCCTTTTTTTTATTTTATCTAATGAACTAATTTATATTCGCAGATAGCATTCCATCAACATTTACAACACGGCCCACGATTTTAAATTGAAGAGTATTTTGTAGACACCCTTGTGTAAATGCACCATGGAAGCAGCCAAAAGCTTAGCCGCAGCACGAGCCACAGGCAGGTAGTGAACCTGGTTGTCATAGTTCAGATCACAGAACAGTAAGTAAATTGAATGAAAGAATAGAGGAAAAAAGTTCGAAAACAAGCATTGAACTTACTATGATCGATCCCTCGAACGTTGTCTAGACCACGAGGTGGCCCACGTGGACGACCACCATAAGGCCCTGACCCGGGACCTCCTGGGCCACCACCGTCCCATTTCTTGCCAGAACCAGATCCTTTTCTATAAGCCTCAGATTTTTCCATCTAGAAAGAAGCATGAAAGTTAATCTTTAATCCTATGATAATGGTTCTGAATACCTAACATTATTCACAAGACAACAAAGAACACCTTACCGAGAATAAGGTGGTAAAAAACACACCGATAATGTTTACAATGGCCCAAAAGAAATCAGTTATGGTTTTGAGACGCCAAAATGATCTCTGGGATTTCACAACGCCTACAAGATATCATGCAAGTGTATAGCTGGTTATTACATGCTAGGAATCAAGAGCACAGAAATACTCAATTTCATAGTTCAAAGAAACTATCAGATGAATGGTAACATGTCAAATCCACCTGGGAATAGCACACAGTTTATCAACCGGATATACGAATCGGAAAAAATGGGTCATTGTGCAATGTGAAAGCAATTTTAGCATCTCTTCAATCTCTTGAACATAAATCAATCCAAATAGAAAACAAAAAAAAAACAGTATCATACGGACAACTGTACATAGAGAAGAGGTGAACGAGATCATTAATGAAGTCATGCAAAGCAGGTGAAACTGAAAAAGGAAAGGAACACAGAGCTGTTTAATATGAAAGAGTTCACCAATAATGAAGTCATGCAAGGAACACAGAGCTGACTAGCTCCCCAATAATCTTGCCGTTCTAAGTACTCTGACAAAGATGTAAAACTGATGTACCAGGAGACAGGTAGCAGAGTGCAATAGGGATTCGCAGAGAGCTGTTTAATACTGGCAAATTTAGTATCAATTTATGCTTCGGAAACATGAACATCCCCCATGACTTAATATGAGAGAGTTCACCAGAAAGAAGAAACTAAAAGGAATTCCAAAAACAAGTTCTACCTAAATATTTGGTACATGCAATATTCACTTATCCAGAAATGGTTCTAGAGAATCCTGCTAAACGGAACAACCAAACGGAATTTCAAGCACGCATTGATACAATCAAAAGATTCCTGATAGTGTTCTCAGGTTGCACACACTTTTAAAGGTTCATTAAAAAAAATCAATATGACTTCAAGCCTTGTCCAGCACTCGAAGAGAGTGCAGAAAAACTTCCAAACCATGGAAATATATATATGTTAGCACAATGATTCAGATCAACAGCAATATAGAATAACAAAATTATAAGCTCGTGAAGATTTAAAAATCATAATATCTTCTCTCTCTACTGCTTGAAATTGTGATGATTTCACAAAATTTAATAAGAAGACACGAAGAACCTCCATAAGGTTTATAACATGGCTTCAAACATTAAGCATTAACACAACGGAGCCTGACTAACATAAAGCAACTAAATCAAATTTAAAAGAAAATATATCGATTCCTTCACCATATTTTCAAACCACTGATACTTGCGTCTACCATTATGAACTACCATCTTATAATACATTTTTAAATTTTATATTAAGCAGGTGCAATTTACAAGGAAAAGCAAAAAAGATCCCCTTAAAGCGAATGGTATAAGTTCTGCCTGAAGAAGTCAATAAGCATAGCCATTTTCCAGGCCTTTTTCATCATCGGTTCTATCCACTAAAACCGTAGAGACAGACAATAAACACGGAGTAGAACTAGAGTTGAAAAATTAGGAAAACGGTGTGAATTCATCCAAACACTCAAAGAAATAAACAAATGCCTTCATATCAGCTTATAAAAAAGGTACCATCAAAGTTGAAGTTGAAGGTTAGGATATAAACTCATACAAAAATTGTCAAGCTATGTGTCTCATCTAAGTTATCAAACGACTATAAATTTTCCGAATTTATCTACCACATTTCTCTATTTTTCCTATCATTCCACTAGATCGTAGAACCTCAGTCTCTTTCTAATATCATTCCACTAGATCGCAGAACCTCAGTCTCTTTCTAACTCGAATTCGAGAGTTTTCCCCCTCTTCATGATTAAATCAATGCCCTAGGATTATTTCCATTCCTGTGGTTATATCTTTGTGTACGATTTTTCCATTTGATAACATCAAATTCATTAAGTTTCCGGTCAAGAGATATGCAATCAGATCAAATTCTCACAGAATACCACGTCTTCCTGAAAAACCAACTAGATCTAACCTACTGAGCACAAAATCGAAATCAGAATCACCACAAAATGAATATTACCACGGAAATAGGAACAGGATTAAAAAATAAATACACAGACAATCCAAACACACAAAAACTCTAAAATGTTTCCAAATCCGAAAGTCATCAACCAAACTCTCAGAAGCGGAATCGAAAAATAACAGATTAGAAACCGAGAGAGAACCTCGTTCAACGTACGCCATGGGAGACTTTCCAGAGCCTTCTCGGAGTCGAAGAGAAAGAGAGCGATATTCTAAAAGATGGTTTTGGATCGACCGCAAAATTCCGCCCCTTTTATACGACGATTTGCGCGGATTTTGATTGGCTAAAGCTACGTCATAATTAAGATTTTATTTTCTAAAATCTAAGTTTGTTATTCAACAATCCTTGACACAGTCAACGTCGCCCATAAAAAAAAATATAATTTTTAATAATAATTTAGTCCTTAAAATAATAAAATTGATTTTAAATACTTTAAAAAAATGTAACCAATAAGAATTTTAATTAAGTAATTTTCATAAATTAAAAAAAGCATAAATGGAATTTATTTCCACCAAAATAGTGAATTGGATGATGAGGATGACCGGAAGTAGACGGTGGAAGACGTCACTCAGAGAAGGACACGTGTCAGTGAACTGGCTAATCTTACCGGTCAGGTGACTAAACAGCATTAGAAAGAAAGAAAAGGAGATGAATAGAAACGGAAAGAAGTGGAAAAAGGGCGCGAAGTGGGCGCCATTGTCTTCGCCGACCGTTCATCGCGTCCCATTCTTCTTGTACAGTCTTACCAACACTAGCGATTACTTTCTCAGCTCTCTTTCATGGCTGCTGTTTGATTCATTTATCATTTTCTTCTGTTGTGTTCTTGATATCCATTTCCGAAGTCGGAAGATTGTCTTGTTATATCTTTCAAATTCGTTTGGATTTGAGGTTTTTTTTGTGGATTGTTGCCATTTCTTGTTCCGTTTGATTCTTCTTGCGTCTTCATAATTATGAGGGGATCTGTTGAGCAATCCACTTCCGAGAGGAACGAGGATGGCGGAAAGGAGTGGAAGAAGAAGGATCGTTCTAATTGGCGGTCTGAGCAGAAGGCCTCTATTTGGAGGGCAGGTGTTCTTCTCTTTTTAACTTGTTTTGCTTGATTTTAGTCTTAATTCGTGGGATTTTGCCGAATATGGATGTACTTTGATATATGGAAATTGTGACGGGGAATTGTGAGATCTCAAGTCGATTGGAGAGGAGAGCGAAACATTCTTTAAAAGTGTGTGGAAACTTCTCCCTTGATGCATTTTAAAAACATTGAGGGGAAGCATGAAAGGGAAAGATTCTCCAAAGAGGACAATATTTACTAGCGGTGGGCTTGGACCATTACAAATGGTATCAGAGCCAGACATTGGGTGATGTGCAAGCGAGGAGGCTTAACCCCGAAGGGCTGGACACAAGGCAGTGTGTCAACAAGAATGCTAGGCCCTGAAGGGGGTGGATTGTGAGATTCCACATTGATTGGGGAGGAGAACAAAACATTCATTATAAGGGCGTGAAAACTTCCCCCTAACAAGATATGTTTTAAAAACCTCGAAGGAAAGCTCGCTCCCTATCATACTTATTTTAAAAATCTTGAGGGACAGTTCGAAAAGAAAAATCTAAAGAGGACAATATTCACAAGTAATGGGCTTGAACTTGTATTTGTTGTTAAGTATTGCATTGAGAAATAATTTCTGAGGGTGCGTTGATACGTGCTTATTCTAAATCAATAGTTTCAGATGTGTGTTTTGTTGCTCAGGAAGGTGCTTTTATGGTTTACTTTTGTTTCCCCTAAACCATCTTTCCACTCTTAACATGCCTTAACTTACAAGATATGTTGCCTCTTTTGGCAGTGTCTTGCAGTTCAGTCAATGAAATACCGAGGGAAGCATCAGAGTGCATGGAAAATTGTAGAATTGATGCTAACTTAACAGAACCCTCATTTTATTCTTCTTTGACTCAACATGCATGTCAATCAAATCAGCCAACCGAGCCTGGTTTCACCGGAAGAAATAAGCTTTCCTTTAGTTCTTTGTCCCCTCTGCATATTGGCCAACAAGCAGAATGGTCACAAAATTTGAGAAACCAGCATCATTCCATGGATACTGGTCGATGGGCTATAACATCATGTCCGGAACAGATTGCCAGTGGAAGTATGCCTTGGATACCTATGAACCAGCATTCGCCTCCTGCTGATGTAAACAGTCAAATGAAATATTTTACGTCTCACTGGTCCCTGGATGATGTCACTAGAGGCTTACAGGTCTGTTTGACATGCTGAATTTGCTTGATGCTAGTTGGTAGGGTGAGTTCTTCGTTCAAATGATATCAAATTTTGTGATATGATGCTACAATTTAGCTGTTGTTTCCACTTTTGCAGAAAGGCGACATATTTAAAGCTTTGTTTCGTATGAATGCTCACTATAGAGTTGAGGTTTGTGTCAAATCTCTCTGAATATTAGCTACTGAGTATGTTTGTTCGCATATTTCTTTTGAGTTTTGTTTGAACACGATGTATCTATTTTGTAGGCCTACTGCAAAATTGATGGAATACCAGTTGATGTCTTAATCTATGGAAGTGCGTCTCAGAACAGAGCTGTAAATACTCTCTCTTTCATGCACACATACAAACACAAAATGGATGAGTTATCCAAGAAACTAGGAATTAGTTGTAGGGTTTCTAGAAAGCTTGAAACATTTTGGTTCATTTTTAGTAAAATGAGTTGTGTGCTAGCAAGGATGCTGGGCCTCCGGATTGTGAGATCTCACATCGGTTGGAGAGGGGAACGAAACATTCCTTATAAAGGTGTAGAAACCTCTCCCTAGAAGATGCATTTTAAAATTTTGAGGGAAACCTCTGAAGGGAAAGCCCAAAGAGGACAATATCGGCTAGTGGTGGGCTAGAGTCGTTACAAATGGTATCAGTGTCAGACACCGGTGTGTCAATGAGGACGCTAGGCCTCCAAGGAGGGTGAATTGTGAGATCCCTCATCGGTTGAAGAAGGGAACGAAGCATTTGGAAACCTCTCTCTAGTAGACGTGTTTTAAAGCCTTAAGGGAAAGCCCAAAGAGACAATATTTGCTAGCGATGGGCTTGGGCTGTTATAAATGGTATCAAAGCTAGACATCGAGCCGTGTACCAGCGAAGATGCTGGGCCTCCAAGAAGGGTGGATTGTGGTGGATTGTGAGATCCCACGTCAGTTGGAGAAGGGAACGAAGTATTCCTTATAAGGGTGTGGAAACCTCTTTCTAGTGGATGCATTTTAAACCTCGAAGAAAAGCCCCAAAAAGGAGCTAGAAATGGACTTGGGCTGTTACACAGTGAACTAAAAAATGCTTGCGTGTTTGACTGCCGTAGAATTACGAATAGAGCAAATCTAAATGTACACATGGGGAGTTTTTTTATTGATTTGGAATCATTGTCCTGATCTAGGTGGAAGGAGACATAGTTGCAATGAAGATGAATCCTTTTTCGTTATGGAGTAGGATGAAAGGCACTAGTGAGGCCCATGACAATATGCATTCACTGGAAGATGCCAATGTTATGTCCGACAGTTTTTGGAGTTCCCCTTCAGTTGATCCCATTGGCAGGATCTGTGCAGTGATTGATTTATTTCCTACAAAAAGACCAACTGGTAAGGTAGTAGCCATCCTAAAGAAGTCTCGGCAGCGAGGAACTATTGTTGGCCATCTTAATGTCAAGAAATTCCTCTCCTTTCATGATTGTGGATATGTCCAATTGATGCCTAACGATGCAAAATTCCCGACAATGATGGTTTGTGCAGTCGATTTACCCGACTGCATCAAGAAGAGATTGGACAATGGTGATGCCACAGTTGAAAGTGAGCTGGTGGCTGCACGGATTGATGAATGGCTTGAAGAGAGTTCAGCTCCAAAAGCACTTGTCATGTATGTTCTAGGACGGGGAAGTAGAATAGAGTCTCATATTGATGCTATTTTATTTCAAAATGCAATTCTTACATGTGAATTCTCTCGTGATTCATTGTCTTGTCTCCCTCATACCCCTTGGAAGATCCCACAAGAGGAACTTCAATGCAGAAGAGATCTAAGAAACTTATGCATATTTACTATTGATCCTCCATCTGCCTTGGATCTTGATGATGCTTTCTCGGTTCAAAAGTTAGCCAATGGTATCTTTAGAGTAGGCATTCATGTTGCTGATGTATCACATTTTGTATTGCCAGACACTGCCTTAGATAAAGAGGCTCGAATCCGATCGACAAGTGTTTATCTTCTACGACGCAAGATACCAATGTTGCCACCATTACTCTCTGAGAATATTGGTTCACTTAACCCCGGAGTGGATCGACTTGCGTTTTCATTGTTTTTGGACATCAACCATTGTGGAGATGTCGAAGATTGTTGGATTGGCCGTACTGTGATATGCTCTTGCTGCAAACTCTCATATGGACATGCTCAGGACATTATTGACAGTTCAAAGGTTTTAGGACATTGTGTTCCCCAGTTGCATGGCCAGTCTACATGGCTTGATATCATTTCATCTGTTAGAACTCTAAATGAAATTTCTAAAACTCTAAAGGAGAAGAGATTTAGAGATGGGGCTTTGAGGATTGAGAATCCCAAAATAGTGTTTTTATATGATGAATTTGGAATTCCATATGATAGTACGTTTCATGAGCAAAAGGATTCGAATTTTCTTGTCGAGGAGTTCGTGCTTTTGGCAAACAGGACTGTGGCCGAAGTGATATCCAGAACTTTTCCTGATAGAGCATTATTGAGAAGGCATCCTAAACCTATATTCAAGAAACTTACAGAATTTGAATCATTTTGTTCTAAGCAGGGCTTTGAACTTGACACATCCTCTTCATTTCTGTTCCAACAGTCATTAGAGCAGATACGGATGAAATTTCATGATGATCCTTTGCTGTTTGATGCTGTGATATCCTATGCTACAAGGTCTACGCAGTTAGCGAGTTATTTCTGCAATGGAGAGCTAAAAGATGGTGAAAATGGGAGCTATTATTCACTGGCTGTCCCTTTGTACACACATTTCACGTCACCGTTGCGACGGTATGCTGATATCGTCGTCCATCGCACACTTGCAGCAGCTGTTGAGGCTGAGGAGTTGTATTTGAAGCACCAAAGTGATGAACGGATGAGATGTTTTACTGGCATGTATTTTGACAAAGATGCTGCTGATTCCTTAGAAGGTAGAGAAGCGTTATCATCTGCAGCATTGAGGCATGGAGTTCCATGCTCTAAATTACTTTCAGATGTCGCTGCGCACTGCAATAGCAGAAAATTGGCTAGTAAGCATGCTACGGATGCTTGTGATAAGCTCTATATGTGGGCTCTTTTGAAAGAAAAACAGGTACTCTTTTGTGATCTTTTCTGATATAATTTGAACACTATCTTGTTTTTGTTTGTTTTACATGTATTAAGGCTCAATGGATGGTAGATTCATCTGTGGCTTCTTTATATTTTCAGATTTTGTTCTCAGATGCAAAGGTATTGGGCCTTGGTTCAAAATTTATGACTCTGTATATACAGAAGCTGGCGGTGAGTGTTCTTTGAACCTGTAGTATTTAATTTATTTCATTCCGAGGTGTGGCTGCTTATTCAATGGTTATTAATAGTAAACGTCTATTTAAAGTAAAAAGCTGATAGAACTATATAGGGTAGATAGTTATATATAAAGTTATATAATAAACTGAGCTATATATCGGTGGTTTGAAAATGTACTCACGCACCAAGCTGGTAGAGTTATATATGATAGACAATTATATAGTAGATGGTTATATCGTAAAGTTATATACAGTAAACTGAACTCCATATATATATATATATCACTGTCGTGCTTTAAAAATGTACTTTCTATCTGTATTCTTTCTTACTCGTCTCCTTACTGTAAGGTTCCGTTCCCCAGTTCGTGAATCAGGCTAGTTCCCTAATCGAGTTATTTGATTGAGGAGCCAAGCTGGTAGATAGTTATATATAATAGATAGTTATATCTAGTAAAATTATATATAGTAAATTGAACCATATATATATCTCTATGATGCTTTGAAAATGTACTTTCTATCTGTGTTCTCTTTTTACTCTACATACCAAGGAGCTATATATGATTGATAGACAATTATATATAATAGATGGTTATATCTACTAAAGTGAGAGCTATATATGATTGACATACAATTATATATAATAGATGGTTATATCTAATAAAGTGAGAGGTATATATGGTTGACAGGGTTATATCTAGTAAAATTATATATAGTTATATATAGTAAACTGAAACCATATATACCTCTCAAGTGCTTTGAAAATGTACTTTTAGTCTCATTCTCTCTTATTTTTGTACATGAAGTCATCAATATAAACCTTTAACCAATATTCCTCACTACATTTTCTCTTTTGTTCTCTGTATTCATTTAGATCGAGTCTTTGCGTTATTGTGCGATCCTACGGGTTTGAATTGGTATTCATTATTTTTCTCATCCATACATTATCAGATTGAGCGGAGAATATACTACGAGGAAGTCAAAGGTTTGGCAATTGAATGGCTCGATGCTACATCTACGTTGGTGCTTAGTTTCCCTGACACTAGGCGCTCTCATGGGAGTAGAGATTCAATTAAGTGTAAGGCATTGGAAGATGTTGCATTGGTTATTTCCCCTTGCGACCTGACTGTTAAACAGAGCACGCTTGAAGGAGAAGCAAGCACAGAGGGTGCTGCTGCTTCAGATAGTGGAATCATCGAGCCTGCAGTTTTCCCCCTCACAGTGCAGCTCCTTTCAACGCTACCAGTAGCACTTCATGCCGTTGGTGGGGACGATGGAGCCATTGAGATAGGCGTTAGGCTGTACATGAGCTCATATTTAAGGTAATAATACATGGTGGTGTGGTTGATGTGGCAAACCATTTGATGCCATTCCATTGCGCCTAGCTCTGTTTGTAGATAAGGAAAATGAGTGCAAAGGCGCATCAAAATTGAAGGTGGTTTGTGGAGAAGGCCATTGGTTTTTTGTTGGCCAGCTCCCATTCACTGAAACTTATAGTTTTAAGGATGAAACTGTTAAAGAATGAGGAATAAAAGTGGATCAAAATTGCAGCTATCTTTGACCCCTTCAAATAGAATACAAATTACCACCTAATACTTGAAAATATAATATAAAAATTAATTAAATTGGTAGAATAAGATAAAATATACTACTAATTAAATGTTAAGATAAAATATTAATTGATTACGAATATCTAAGATATATTTCATCCACTCTTAAGATAAAATATTAATGAATGTCTAAAATATATTCCATAACTAATTATTATAATATATTTTTTAAATAAGATAAAATATACTACTAATCAAATTTTAAGATAAAATATTAATTGATTACGAATATCTAAAATATATTTCATAACTAATTATTATATAATATATTTTTTTTAAATATTATATTTTAATACAAACTAAATCACGTACAAATTATATAGACTTGACTTTGACAAACGATTTCACCCTTATAATTATTTGGAAACGAAGTTTTTACTAGATTATTAAATTAAAGAAAAAAGGTTAACAAAATCCTCTATCCCTTAAATGGAACTAACAGTAAAAACTTTTTAAAAATATTTTCTTTACTTTTTAAAAACTTTTTAAAAATTCTAAAAATATTTTTGAAATATGTACTAATGATTTCGTTTTAAAATTAACATTAATGTATTTTTTAACCTTTAATTTAAAAGTATTTATACACTAAAGAGTATTTTTAAAATGAATATAAAATCGTGAGAGTATTAAAATTTTTTTTTAAAGTTTAAAAGTATGATTAAAAATTTTAAAAATAATTTTTAGTATTTTTATTAATTTAGTAAAAAATATTTCTAATTTACAGAAAGAAAGAAAAAGAAAAAAGAAATAAAAATCCCTAAAAGCGGGCCCAGGCTCGGTCGGTGCAGTGGCCGAGCTCCAACCGAAGAGGGTTCAGTCGGAGGATTACGGTGTTTCTCCGCGATCAGATTTGCGTAAACAGATAGAGAGATGCGAGGAACTGGTGGACCTCTTCTCTGCATAGGCGATCTTCTGTGCGATGTCGGAGAAGAAGAAGCAGGAGAAGGAAAGGGATCTAATGAAACCCCTAAATCAGTAATATCATCAACTTCTTCCTCTGCTTCTGTTTCCACTCTTCCGCTCGTATCAGAAACCCCCGATCTCCCCAAACTCTTTCAGGTTCCCTGCTTATCTTTCGATTTTTGATTTTTCGCTTTCTTTTCTGGTTGTCCTGTAAGTCATTGAGTACTCTGATAATTGATGCTTCGATTACGGTTTCGTACGCTTTGAATGCAGATTATTGTATCGCGAATGTGATTTTTGAGGATTGCGAATATTTTGTAATGAGCTTGATGTTTATTTCATATTCTAATCTTCTTTTGCTTCAGGAAAATTACGACCAATTGAACAAATCATTCGATGATAATGACCACTCTTGGACAGCTTTGACGTTGAAGGTAGGGCGTTTCTTGTGTTTGACAATCAATTTGAATGATTCAGTGATATGAACTTTACTTTCTAACAATTTACAACCTCATTTCCTTTGATTTTGAAATACCGCTTCGTGTTTGTGCAAAGAAATTAGCATTATACTATCCAGCAAATTGGCTTCTATTTCCTTGTGACTTCATTTTTGGGGCATTTTCAGATGTGCAGTGCTCTTGATACTGCTAGTAAACTGGTTGAATCAACCAACTCAAATTCGAGATTTTTGTTGGAGAAGATTGTGGAGCTTGAACAGGTTTTGGAAAAGGGGGATTCTACAAGAGAGGCGGCCATGGCCATCCAAACCAGTTTTAGCTCTCAAGTTGCTCAGGACTCCATTTCTTCTCAGAGTCAAGGTTAGCATAAGCTTATACATTTAAGGGGTTTCTCATGTTTGTTGATGCATTATGGAAATCTTCTCTTGAGAAATACTCGTTTGAGCAGTTGCCATATTCATTGCTTTGATTCATGCAGTTTGATTTCTTATGCAGTTGGTGTAGTCGAGATAAATCTGAGTTTTAATTATTTGTAATCATATTATGATTGGATTAGATTTAGTAGTTCAAGTAAATAGAATAAGGATGGAATGTATGGTTGAGAGACATATGGGGTTCAAAGCTTAGTCAGTTGGAACATATAAGACATAGGTTACAGATGTTATTATGCTCATTGCAATGATAGAGTTTAGATTAAATTACAAGTTTAGTTCTTGAACTTTTGTTTTTGTTTTCTTTGTTTTTGTACTTTAATCAAAGGTGTTTCATAGGTTCACAAACACTTAATTTTGTCTAATAGGTCTATATTCTATAAAAATTTGATATCGAGATTGGGAATGATATGGGGATGAAAATGGCTCATGATCTATATCTAGAAGAGTTTATTCTCAATCTCAATATCAAATCATTAACGGACGATATCGATATCTAGAACCATGATTTAATATTGAGAATAAAGAATCATTGATTCAAGATGAAGAATCAAGACTTAATGATTTGATATCAAGATGGACACTGATTATTTGATAGTGAGATAGAGACTACGAAATTGAATGAGAATGCATGAATATGTCATTTGCCTGGTAACTATATGTTTATTTATAGATTTTTTTTATTATCATGGAGAACTGAAATGATATAGGCTTTCAAGATCATCGAAACATGTTATGTGAGATCCCACATCGGTTGGGGAGGAGAACGAAACATTCTTTATCAGGGTGTGGAAACCTCTCTCTAGCAGATGCGTTTTAAAAACCTTTAGGGGAAGCCCGAAAGTGAAAACCCAAAGAGGACAATATATGCTAGCGGCGGGCTTGGGCTATTACAAATGGTATCGGAGCCAGACATGGGGTGATGTGCCAGTGAGGAGGCCGAGCCTCGAAGGAGGTGGAAACGAGGCGGTGTGCTAGCAAGGACGTTAGGCCCCGAAGGGAGGTGGATTAAGGGGTCCCACATCGATTGGAGAAGGGAATGAGTGTCAGCGTGGACGCTGGACCCTGAAGGGGGGGTGGATTGTGAGATCTCACATTGGTTGGGGAGGAGAACGAAGCATTTTTTATAATGGTGTGAAAACTTCTCCCTAGCAGACACGTTTTAAAAACCTTGAGGGGAAGCCCGACAGTATCTGCTAGCGGTGGGCTTGAATGGTTACATATTACTTCTGCCCAAATCACCAGTTTGCCACGTATTAAACAGGTAAACTAGTTAATAAAGATGAAGCTCTTCACACTCAGCTTGATATGTTCAACAGAGCTATATTTGAAAAATTCGTTAACTTGAACTTGGTAATCAACCGTTCATTGATACATGAAATCCTCTCGTGGGAGGTTGTCAACGAGATAAGAGATGTGAGACCTTCGAACCGAGGGGTACCAAAGTGGTGTTCTCACAGACTTTCGTTGACAAGTTATTGTATAGGGACATGAAGGACTCAGAGTACTTCAACAAATTGGATTAGGGGTACAATCATTTGGGAGAGGGTTTTGAAGAGCAGAGAGTTCTGGTGGGCAGAATTGGTGCATACAAGTACTTCCCTTTAGTTTCAGTCGTCTGGTTATGATATTATTACGTCTCAAATCTCAAGCCCAAAAGAGACATCACTTACACCAGGACAATGTATGCAGCAAAATTTGAACCACATGCCTTCACCAAATGATGAGCCTCCAACAATCAATGTCCTGGACTTTGAACAACCTTCTGTTGCTTCTCATGCACCCTCAAGTTCACAAGCCTCCCTACAGATCTCCACGGGTGGGGTCGAGGAAGGCCCTTCCCCGTCTCCCCTCTTATTTCAATCCCCATCTTAACTACTACTATTACAACTAGATTGTCGGATAATGAGATGTAAATTGTCAGATCTCATATTGGCTGAAGAGGGGAACGAAACATTCCTTACAAGAGTTTAGAAACCTCTCCCTAACAGACACGTTGAGGCGGACGACGATACGTAATAGGCCAAAGTGGACAATACTACTAACGGTGAGCTTGAGCTGTTACAGTTGGAGAGGAGAACGAAACATTTCTTGCAAGGGTGTGGAAACCTCTTCTTAGTAGACGCGTTTTAAAACCTTGAGGGAAAGCTTGAAGAAAAAAAACTAAAAAATGACAATATCTACTAGCGTTGAACTTAGACTTCTATATTAATGAACAAAGATTTGGAATATCATGTATGCAAGTTGAATCATACAAGCATCTCTAACGCTATTTCGGTATGTAGATCAATAATGAATTTTTGTCGTTTCTTGCAATGAAGGGCATAGTTGTGGAACTATGCCCAAATTTCTAAATTTGTAAAAATATCTACACATAATGGATTACAATAATTCCATCATCTTTAATATATGTATTAAAGAATAGTAAAAAAAAATGTCATGATTGTCCTTTTCGACCATGGGAAAGAAAAAGAAACATAAGCTTGAACTTGAAGCAACAAGGGTGGATGAAAACTTAGGAAATATAAGTAATTATAAGGTTTGAATAATGTGACAAGACACTCATTTTCTTTGGTTTGTTTTTTTTGGAAACTATAAGGTAATAAATGTTCGCATTAAAATTCCCACACGCCTTTAAAATAAAAATAAATAAAAGTGACTATTTTTTCCCAACTTAGATTCTCTTCCTTGCTCAAAATTTGAAAAAATAAACGTCAAAATTGTATAATTAAGTATTTATTTCTATTTTAACTTTTAAAATAGATCATTAACATATTTAATAATTAATTTATTAGATATAAAATTGAATGTGTGTCGAATAGAATATTAAACTTTTGATTTTATGTTTAATAGGTTCAAGAACTTGCAACACAGAATCGAAAAATTAGACACTTATCAAATACGTTTTTGTCTTAAAATTAGATGTATTAGACCGAATAAATTTCAAGGACGTAATAAACACATGGTTAAATTAATGTTCACGTTCAATAATACCCTTAATATTCTAAAAAAATCTATAATTATTCTTTTACCCTTAATATTTTTTTTAAAAAAATCTATAATATATCCTTAAACTTTAAAAAAAAAAATCCTTCCTATTTTAAAAATATGCTTATTTGACCTATAAAGGTTGTATTTTTAGGGTTTGATGGGTAAATTTGAAAAACAGAGCCATAGCTGTCTATCTACCTTCAACTAATCCTTAATTAAAATTTGTAATTTAAATATTTTAGAGTCCCAAAGATTAGGTAACCTAATTCATTTTTAAGATTCTAAGCCCCAAATAATTTGCACTTTCTTTGACTTTTCACTACCCCAATTTTTTTTTTTAATTTAAAAAAAAAAACTTTTTAAAAGTTGGAAATTTTAAATTTAATTTGTTGTACAATACCCCTTTTTCTTTGTATTTATATATTTATACTTTATAATAAAGCTAACAAGATTTACTCTCTTGCTTTGCTTTTGTAACCTCTTTATTACATGCACATCGTAGGATATCATTTTTTGACTTTATCATAAAGTATGAACTTTTTATTTTACGAATGCAGCGTTATACTAAAATAAAATAAACGTCACCGCTACTAAGAACGGAAAAGGGGATTGCTTGTTATGAACTGAACTGGGACGAAATCTAGATGACGTGCGTGCCACCTTTTTAACGTTCTATTGAGTATCACGTTACCTTCTTGCATACATTAACTTTTACCAACTTTTTCACGAGTGAGAGATACTCGTTCTTAAAAAGATCATTTTTTAAAAAAAGACGGGAGAAACCCATAACATAATAATGTGCCCTAAAACATTGAAAAACTAACCCTTTTTCTTGAGAAATGGTACGAGTTTTAAATGAAGCTCATTGTAAGGCTAACCACAAACATAAAAAGAAACCTACAGCAATGAATTGAGCCATTAAAACTTTTCTATATTAATTAAAAAAACATTTGTCAAAAAGTTGATAATAAAGAGAAGGAAGCTACTTTTAGGAACGGGTTTAAGCTGCAATGATCACTTAACGAGTTATTTTGATAGTCAAATGTAGTCGAGTTTGTCTCATAGTTATCGGTGAGAATAGTATAGATACACACAAATTAAAAAAAAAGACGGTTGAAAACATGGGAATTTCCAAAAAAAACAACGATAAACTATTTACTATCGTCGTCAATCCTAGATCGTTATACCGCATTCATTGCATCTTAATAAACAACATTTTAGCTTTACTATAATGAAGGGATGAGGACGAAAAGCTCCAATCACACAAAGAGAGAGATTTAAGGAGATGAGAGATGTCATCTCGACAGTCATGTTACTCATGTCGGAAGTGACATGGCAATGGAAAATGGGAATAGATGCGACTGGTTGCTTCTTCTAGCCAATGAAATGTTGCCAAGTCATCCCCTCCTCCACGTGGCTTGGATCTTATCAGTTATGATGATGCAGACAAATCAAAGCAGAGAGAGTCATGAAAGATTAAGCTTCCATTGATATACAAGGGAAGGTCGGGGGTTGAGTTTATGTACATGTTAGCTTGTGACACCATGAAAACGCTCAAAACAAGGCAAAAAAACAGAGCTCCCCGCAGCCTCTAATGAGCTCTTTGCTCACCTGGGGGGGGCTAGCTAAGCACACTCAAGATTACTCATAATTTACACTTCTCTAAACGCCTATATCACAAAACTTCCCTTTCATTCTGTTCTGAACAGCCTTCACTGCAGCTACTCGAGCAGCATTGGCCGCCCTGTTTGCAGCCACGACCGCTTTGTTTACTTCCCCGTCCACTGGACTGATCTTTATCGCATTCGCCGCTGTCTTTCGAGCTGCCTAGTCGGGTCGATTGTAAATGAAATCAGCATAAGGTAAATGAGCACAAAACAAGAGGAATGTGGTTGGTTGGTTGGTTTACCTGGACTGCTGCAAGGACTAAGTCAGTAAGAGGGGGCAGAGGGTGCTTGAGATGGCCTGCATCCCATTCGCCGCATCGACTACTCTCGATGTTTCGGAAAGTGTACATACCGAAGCCTTGCTTACGTCCTTCGTGCCATGACCCTTCGTAACAATGGCCATTGGCAAAATGATACACTCCAAATCCATGGATTTTGTCCCCAAAATACTCACCTGCATATCTATCTCCATTCCTGCATTACACACCAATCGTCCAAACCAAATTGAGAGGGTTCCCTGAAAATAACCCATAGGTCCCCTCATTCAATGGGCTAACAACTCATAAGACAATCAATCTAAAGAGTAACAGATTCAATCTCACCGTGTTAAAACGGATACGTTAGGGAGAGGTTTCCACATCTTTATAAGGAATGCTTCATTCTCCTCTCCAACTGAGGGGATCTCACAATTCACCCCCTATGGGGGTCCAACGTCCTCGTTGGCACCGCTCGCTGTCACTAGTAGACATTGTCCGTTTTGGTCTGTTACGCATCGTCTATTAGGGAGAAGTTTTCACACCCTTATAAAGAATGCTTCGTTCTCCTCTCTAATTGAGGGGATCTCACAATCCACCCCCTATGGGGGTCTAACATCCTCGTTGGCACACTGCTCGCTGTCTAGCTCTGATACCATTTGTAACAGCTCAAGTCCACCACTAGCAGACATTGTCCGTTTTGGTCTATTAGAGAGAAGTTTTCACACACTTATAGGAATGCTTCGTTCTTCTCTCCCACCAACGTGGGATCTCACATAAACTGGGCAGTGGCCCAATTTTGAGAAACTGCATTAGCTGCAACCAATTCAGAGATATCTATCACTATAGTATTGAATTCAACAGCCACCACCAGATCCAATCCAGAATGAATGAACACAAGCATCTAAGATCATGAACGAAATAATTGATACCCAACAAAAGTTCCTAAGACAAATCAACGTCAAGCACAAACAATGGCAGATCAAACAAACAGTGTAAAGCTCAAAGGATTCACCTAAAATGGTAGCAGCCAAGGCCATGCTTAACGCCATACTTGAACTCGCCCACATAACAGCTCCCATCAGAGCAGGTCTGCATACCAATGCCATGGCTCTGTCCATTAAACCATTCCCCTGCATAAGAATCCCCTGTATAAAACCTATAAACCCCAAATCCATGCCGCAACCCCTGCCTGTACTGCCCTCTGTACCGGCTCCCTCTCGCCCAGCTCTCAATGCCATACCCATCATATCGACCATCGATCCAATCTCCCTCGTACCTTCCATTAGCGAAGTAATTATAAACCCCACTTCCATTGCACTTCCCTTTATGAAACTCGCCCTCATAGAAGTCGCCATTACTGTAAAACTCAACCCCTTCTCTTATGATCTGCCGCTTCTTCTTGGCGCTCAAATCCGAGTTCGGACTTCCAATAAACCACTTCACAGGCTTCACATTGGCGCTCGAAAACCCAAATCGCCGCGCATTGCCGTCCCACGATTGTTTCAAAATCGAACCCATTTGATGGATTAAGCCCTTGTTCTTGTTCGCAAAGAAGAGCGCAATCGCTACAAAAATCAACGCCAGGAGAAGATTCTCCGAAGTCGCAATCTCTTCCTTCCGCTTGTAAAAGAAGAAACAGAATGAAGAAATGGAGAACAGAGTGAAACAAGCAAGAAATGCCAAACCCAAAACAGGGTTAACAAAATAAGCCCTCGCCGATGACCGGCTCCGTCGAAGTAACTTATTCTTTCGATTCCGTTCGACGTTTTCCGATTCGATTACATCCTCATCGGTAACCGATGACAAACTCTGAATCGATCGGACGGTGGGGGATGAACGGAGAAGCGAAGATTGGGTTCTCGTAAGTTTCGCCGGATTTTTCTGGCCGTCCATTGACAATACGTCCCGCCGGAAAACCCAGTTCCCAGTATCAAACAGATCCTTCCCTCTTTAAGCTCTGTATCTCGAGATTCTTCTAATAACCAAAGCGATTTCAGAAGTCGCCGTCAGCAACATCTCCGGCGACGGCAAACGATCAGAGAAATGGCGCAAATTAGCGAAAGAACTGAAAGAAACTGAACGAAATTCAGAGAAGGGTTATTAGAGTAACAATCCCTTTGCTTGAAAGATCAAAAGAACAGCGAATTAAGAAGAGAGAGAAAGAAGAAGAACGTGCTTTAGAGAGAGAGAGAGGGGGAGAGGATTAAGGGGGCGGGTTTAGAAGGATTTTTATTGTTGGAATGAAAGGAGGGAGCCAGATTCAAGTACAGCCGTCTGATGGGAATCTAACGGACTGGGATTTGGAAACAATATTGGCCGTTGGATGGAGCCCGATGTTGCCGGGAAGATATGGTCGTCGGATCAAGATTCGGTCTTCTTTTTCACTTTAGTGTGACAGGTGTGGCACGTGCCACCTGTCTTTTTAACAAAACATTCAATTCTTAAACGGAAATTATCCCATGTACTCTGTGCCTCATTTGACCATTCATCGTAAGTCTTTTTCCAACGCTATTCACCGTTGATTTCTATATCTGACATGTGGGACCACTTTTGAACGGCTCTGATTCTGTGAAATGTGGGCCCTGCCAGAGGCAAAATTAAGGTTTTTACCCTATGCGCTGTATTCATGTTTTACCGCGCTAAAAATTCATTGATATTTTCTATTTTCTACCGTTTTTTTTTAATTTTTATTATCATAAATAAACTACAAAATTAATTCTCTAAGTTCCTATTTAAATATATTTTTTTAATTTTAAAATTTCTAAACATATTCCAGATAAAAAATTAAATTTTTAATAAATTTCAACCCATTCGATATGGATTCGAAAGTCCAGTAATAATTCAATGATGTCCAGTAAAAAAAAATTCCCTTGTCTAACCTCGTGTCAAAAGATCAATTACGATAGGAACGAGATCGAGTACCCTTTTGAATGGAATAGGATTACAATATATGATTAGATATATTATGGAGATGGGACCTATGGTTGATTTCCGTACCAATCTTAATCAGATTAGACTTATATGTTATGATTCTCGTTAAATGATTATAATTTTAAATATACCTTTAGCTGAAAGCTGGTGTTAAAATCTGGATAGAAAATATTGATATAAGGTTGATTTTGATGGATATTTTTAGAAAATTTTAAAATAAAGAAATTAATAAATATTATATGTGTTTTCTAAAAATATTTAATAATATATATTTTGTTTTATTAAATTAATTGGTTAAATTAAAAAATTGATATGAGAAATTTTAAAATTAGTTTTTTTTTTAATTAGAATTTTGTCTTTATTGTTTCGTGTATTTTCCAATAATTATTTTCCAGGATTTATGAAATTATAAAAATAAAATTTAAAATTTTAAGAGTCTAAATTCTATATTTCTTTAAATAAAACCAAATTTATAATTAACTAAATTATTGTGTGCATTTCATGGGGAGTTAGCCCATAGGCCCCATACTGCAATCACATGAGCCCAAAAATTATCAAGCCCAAACTTGTAGGCCCATTAAGAAATAAGATTAGTACGTGGCATGTCTCAAAGTGGGCCAGGCCCATTGAGTATCGATATGAGATTTATACAAAAATAACCCACATATAAACACTCTATATTATAATAATATCCACTAAAAAATATTTTATTTATATATTATAATTTGGAAAGTATTAAACTCTAAATAATTTATAACTGAAAAATTAATAAAAGAAATTAACGCACATTTTTTATTCATTAAAATAGTAATTAATAAAAAGGTTAAAAAAAATTACTTTTAATTTTTTTTTTCATTTTAGTCCCTCTATTTTAAAAATATCAATTTTTTACGCTAAATTATTTATTAAAAAAAAAGTAAGAATGGGTTGAATAATTAAACTAAAATTACGAGAAAACATAGTTTTATGTTGATATAATTAATATTATTATCGAGAATCAATTAGAGGTTAATTAAATGAATTATACCTTAAGCTTGTCGTAATAAGGCCAAAGCCACATAATTAATGCCACACTTGGTTGCCTCAAGAAATATATAAAATTAATCATAGATTAGGAAAGTAATTAAAATAGAATGAATTAATTATATATATATATATATATATATATATATATATATATATATATATGCTTTTGAAAGGGCACATGTGATGATGTGTAATATTGGAACATTGGAAATTGTGATTTTATTTTTCCATTTTCAGCCTCATTTCATAAATGGTATCCTATGCTTAACTATGGTTAATAGTTTGATTAACATGAAATATATCGGCGGTAAGAATTTACAGGTGTCGGGTAAAGTAAAAAAGACGCATTACCAATGGTTCTTCTCGTGCACAAAATGCACTGTGACTCGAGAGAACCTTTGCCGACCCACAAAATAACAGCCTTTGTCGACGTTGCACAAAATGACTGTCTCTCTCTTGCTAGTGCCCAACACAACATTAGGGTCATCCCCTTCAGTTATAAATCTAGTGATACGTGGAATACATCGTGTACACTAGAGAGTGAGGGTGATAGGACCGATCTATATGCTACTGGTCCAATTCGATCTAGGATTTTGACGGGTCCGATGAATTGAGGACTTAACTTGCCATTACGTTCGAATCTCAAGACATCTTTCATTGGAGCCACTCTCAAGAATATCATATCTCCTACTTCGAATTCCAAACTTCTACGTTTTACATCGGCTAGCTCTTTTGTACAACCTCAATAATAATTCAGACCAACTCGAATATATTTATGTATATATAATTCATATAAAGATTCTAATTGATTTATTTCGGGTTTTAGAAATGAAAGAAGATACGAAATGAGAAGTTATGGGGAAAGATTTCGTTCATGAACTATGAAAGAAAGTCGAGAGTAAGCATAATAGACCAGATGCATTGTAAAAGGCAACCCAACAAATAAACACATAATGGGACTCCATGCCGTTACCCAACACAAACACTACAACTTCTAAACAAACACATCATGTGCAAATCTTACAAATATTTTGTCCCATTTTCGTGTTCGATTTGACATTTTCGGGCTCTGTTTCGACCTACCCGCTTCTCTATTTGACTCGTTTAAGTTTCTAAACATTCAATTTCAAACAAACGAAAAAGTACGTATCAGTTATATCAATAACAGCTTATTACTCGATTTCCAGGTATTTGATAGTCGCTTAATATGGCTATATTTTTTTGGCATCAATTTCCATAAAAATCTGACAAAATGAGTGGTTTTTGAGTTCCAAAACCTGTCCACCGTCCAAAACACACGCATTGGGAACATAGTTTTAATACAATTATAGAACAAACATTAGAACATGATCATGTGAAACAAGACATAAATTTAATATACTCATTGATTTTGTTTTTCTATTACATGTATTACTCGATAAATGTCATGTTTGAAGAACAGAACAACAACAACATACGAAAATAAAAAATCGACCCAGAAAAATAATCTGTGGGCTTAATCTATGTATGTAAATACATCAAAACCTTTTCTTTTGTCAGTAATTTACGAAATCAAAACGGAAATTTCAGCAAAAGCTCCATAAACGAACATCGCTTTCTTCATAAAAATCATCCATAATTGGTGGATCAAATATAGTTCCATCCATCATTTGCCCAACGTACTTAGGGGACAATATATCATCAAAGTTGAACCAAGACGGCTCGGTCGTCATAAACGAATCATAATTCGACATTGTCGATTCAATGGAGGAAGAAGAAGAAGAAGAAGAAGAAGAGGAAGGCGGCGGCGACGACGACGACGGTGGGACATCGGTATATCTCGTAGTATCATCGATTTCAAAGGCGGTATTCGCAGCAGCTTCCGCAGCAAACCTTTGAATGAACTTAGGAGACATAACATTATGATCAGAGGAGAGATTATGAAAATGTGCAAACGACGAAGACGAGATCGGAAAATTGAGATTAGCGGAGGAGCCTTTGAGACAGAAGAGGGCAGCGTCGTAAGCTCGGGCAGCTGCCTCCGCAGTCGAATACGAACCTAACCAAATTCTCGTCTTTTGATTCGGAGCTCGGATTTCAGAAACCCATGAGCCCCAGCTTCTCATTCTAACACCCTTGTACTTCTTCTTGGTTGATGCAGCCATGGATTGATGGTGTTCATCAGCTGATTCCTTCTTCACCATGTTGATTAGGGCAATGGAGGAAGAGGAAAGGAAGAGGAGTGGTGTATTTATAGGGAAGGAGATTAATCATTTGGGGTTATAATAATGATTAAGCCTTTGATTATTCACTAAGATTCATAGGTTAATTTTTGTTTAGTGTGTAAATGGTTTGATTATTATTACGAATTTCGAGATGGGTGACAGATATTTTTCGGATTTAAAAAATATTATATACACACAGATTTGAACATTGATTGTTCGTCAATAGTGAAATGACGTTTTAGTCCTCGACATAAAAGTTTGATTTTCATTTGTGAGGTATTTCTTGGAGGGCAGTTACGTAATTTTATAACAATTTAATTTTTCTTGTAAATTTTTTAATCTAATGCCGAATGATTTAGACTTTATAGCTTGTAATGGCCTGATGTCATGGCCTGCGCTGACATTGTCTGTTTTAGCTTGTAATGGCCTGTGTCTCAGTCCTAGTGTGGCTGATCATCCTCTCGGACCAGCTACTGGTTATCGCCTTGGTAAGCTATTGTCTCACCAACTAGCTAATCAGACGCGAGCTCTTCCTTGGGCAGATTCCTCCTTTTGCTCCTTAGCGTACGGGTATTAGCAGCCGTTTCCAGCTGTTGTTCTCCTCGCAAGGGTAGGTTCTTATGCGTTTCAACCGATATAAGATCTCACAATCAGCCCTAAACTTTAAATTTTTGGATTGTAAGATCTTATATCGGTTGGAGAGGGGAACAAAACATATTTTTACAAAGGTGTGAAAACCTCTCCCTAGTGGACACATTTTGAAATCGTGAGGCTAGTGACGATACATAACAGATCAAAGCAGACAACATTTACTAGCCGTGGGCTTGTGCTTTATTTGTTCAGATCTATATATATATATATATATATATATGTTTGTATATGTTTTTTTTTTTAGGGTTAATAAATTAATGTAAGAAAAGGAGAGACAAAAAATGGGATGCTGTGGGTGGAGAGGCAGGTTCCAGGATGTTGCAGAGGTTTGAAGCTTTTAAGGTGTGTGCTACAAACAGACAGACAATGCTAAAAAACAAAACAAGAGAAACTGAAGTTGGGAGTCTGCTCAAAATCAAATAACAACAAACTAAAACAAAACAGCTATTGCTTCACTGGCTTGCCTTGCCTTGCCTTGCATAGCAAGCTCTTTTTCTCAACCGCGTTTTTTCATGTTCGGTGAAAACCCGAACCACCTCGAAACTTCTTCGAGTTTCTCTAATTTGTGTTTGGATCGGAAAATTAAATTACTTTACTATTAGTCATTTAGATTTGTACGTTTATGAGCGGTAAAAACCCGTATGAAATTGTAACAGTCCAAGCCCATCGTTAGTAGCTCATTACGTTTCGCTGCGTCTATTAGAGAGAGGTTTCCACACCCTTCTTATGAGAAATGATTCATTTCCCTCCCCAGCCAATGGAAGATCTCGCAATCTACCTCCCTTGGGGTCCCAACGTTTTAGTTAGCACACTGCCCGACGTCTAACTCTGATACCATTTATAACAACCCAAGCCCACCACTAGCAGACATTGTCCACTTTGATCCGTTACGTATCATCGTTAGCCTCACAGTTTTAAAACACGTTTACTGAGGATGAGTTTTCACACTCTTACAAGAAATGTTTCGTTCCTCTCTCGGGATATCGCAGGAATTAAGTTGCAAATCTTAATTAAACGTTACGTGCACATATTTTACTTCTATTAAAAATAAAAATTTGAATAAATGACTCATCAACCCAACCTAACCCAAAAATTTTATGGTTGAGTTGGATCTCGGTTGAATCTAAAAAATGTCTAAACTTAATCCAACTAAACCGAGGAACACTCCATATGTAAACGTGAATTATTTTTTACGAGTCAAGTTTATACCACTAATGAAACTCAAACAAACTTATATGACTCGAGATAACAGAGTTAAACACGTCTAACTCATACTAGATTACACGAGTCTAACTCCCGAGCAAAATACCCTTTTTCATATGACAATTTTACCCTCGAAACATAAAAGCTTATGAAATTAAAGTAACATATTTGTAACATGGGAAAAGAAAATAATGACATGTGAAACATGAAATGGACTTTGACAATACTATAATACAAATCAAATCTCCTAGAAGCTTCATATACATATACATATACATACATATATCTATATATATATATATATATATATATATATATTGAAGATAGACTACAGCTCTATCATATTTGACCATATGTCATTTAGTCTTTGATTATTTGTTTAATGAAGTTAATTATATGATTAAGACTTCTAATTAGAGCAGCTGTAATTAATATTATGTTCAACCATAGTATTGCCTTTCACATTGGGAAGAGAGTGGATAATATTTAATTAGAATTTGTTACAAAAATTCAATTCCAAGAAAAACGACGTCTTATAAAAATATTAAGATTAAGTCGAGTGTTTTTATTGCTTCAAATGGTGAAATGTTTTATTTGATTATTTGAAAAATATAATCATGAATGTTACGATCATGCTTGTTTGAGGCGTGTTGTCTATAGTCATATGTCGAACATCCCGATCATATTTGTCCATAACTTATTGTTCATGACTACATACTCGTTCCAAACCTTTTTCATATTAGATACGGTCTTTACTATTATTGTCGTGTCAATACAAGGGTATACGATTAATCATCAAAATCACGTCTATAAGGGATGTGATTAGTAGTTAATTCTTCCTATCTCGGTTATATACTATCAATTGCCTACGCGTTTTTAGCTTATAACGTTACCTTCTTCAAAACTGTTTTCAACATATTTCCTCGCTCACGTTTTCTAAAATATTTCTCTTAAATGTGACTTGAGGCTCGAGCATAAACCGATATTATCTATAAAGTGCAAATTTCACACAACTGAATTGTTCACATTTGTATTTTTAATCAATCGGTACAATCTCAAAATTTACAAATTTAATAAATAAATAAATAAAACTATTTTAAAACAAATAATTAATCAAAAATGTAAAATCTCCACACACAAAAAAAAATCTAAAATCATTTATTAATGTAGAATATATTTGAGTGATTATTATATATAATTCCAATTAATTAAAAAAAAAAGAAAAAAAAAAGAGAGATTCCTGAAGCCTCTCTTTGCTGAAACAAACCGTTTATTATATTTATATTTATATTTAATATTTATTTATTTATGTTTATTAAATGAGAGGCCCAATCAGGTGCCTGACACTATGATTATGCACCTTAATTAATTACACTAATTATGATGTTTTTTTGTTAATAAATTAAACTCACATGCTTTTATTTTATTTTATTTTATTTATTTATTTATTTTTGTAAATGGAAAAATGTCAGAAAAGTGTTCATCTTGCTTTTGTGAAATTGTAAGGCAATTTCATTCACAAAAGTTGATGGATTCAATCTCATCAACAACTTTACCTTTTATATGTCACATTTAATTCAAAAATAAATTAATTTTTTACATTTTTTTTCTCCTAAAATTCAATAATTATTAGCTCGATCGGGATAATAATGGTACTTTTGACAAAAGAAAAAATCATTGGATAGTAATAATGAAATTTTGAAATATAGAAAATCAAACTGAAATGACTGGTCATTCATGTATTGGAATTCAATAAATAAATGTACTATGTGTTAATTACGAGTAATTATAAGTTTAGTCTTTAGTTTCAAAAATTTTAATTTTGTATCAGGTAGATCTAACTTTCGAATTTGTATCTAATACATTCTAAACATATCCAAACAAAAAAAAGTGGGTTGGAGAGATGCGTTTAAAAAATTCGTTAAGTTGACGACAATACATAACGGGCCAAAACGAACAATATCTACTAGTGGTAGGTTTGAGTTATTACAAATAGTATCAGAGCCAAACACCGGGCGGAGTGCCAACGATGACATTGATCCCCAATGGGGGTGGATTGTGAGATCTCACATCGGTTGGAAAGGGGAGCGATATTCCTTATGAGGGTGTGGAAACCTCTCCACTGTGAGAATGGAGGTGATACATAATGGGTCAAAGTGGACAATATCTATAAATAGTGGGTTTGGGTCGTTATAGATGGAACAGATTGGAGAGTCGAATTAGATATCAATTTCAAATTTATTTTAGTTGCCTGGGACCCTAAGCTTTCCAAACCCACCAAAATCAATGATAATCCGATTGGAAGGCGATTTAAGGAAGATGCAATGGTTCTTCCCATAGTTCCAAATCTCCATCTCTATCCCTTTTATCCTCTTGGTTTCAGCTGGCAATGGAGCAGCTTCCGTACGCTGCATATAAACAAGAACACAGAGATCCATGAATTTTTGTTGGTGTGGTGTGGAAGAAGATGAAGTGAAAGAGGCACATGGCGTATAAGACCAATGTTTTGTTTGTTTTCTGAGAAAATAATGTTAAATAGAGAAAAGGGTTTGGATTTGGATTTGGATTTGGATTAGGCTTATAGGAGGATGGGCGAACCTGCAGCGATGGTTCTCAAAGGTGGAGAGATGTTGGAAGATGAAGAGGCAACATCCCAAGTGCTTTTGTTGCCCATTTTCAACTACAGAATCGAATCGAATCATAACCCAAATCGTCTCTTGTCGACCCTTTTCTCAACATTTTGTATGAACCGGTTTTATTCGGTTTTAGCTATCGAGTTTGTGGGAAGGTGTTTAAAAACTATGCACGGGTGTGGTGACTCTTGATACGTAAGTGTGGTAAGCTAAGTTTAGAAAAACGAGCTTTGAGTTGCTCGGAGCGTGCATAGTCTATGAGAGTTGACCTACGGTTTTCCTTTCTTTCTTCTTTAGAAAACGTAAATTTGAGCTTTGCTAATGGTTTATTAGATCGTGGGCATGCAAAATACATGCCCGGATCGACTCTATTATTAGTTTGAGATAGCCCATGGACCATTTAAGAAGACACGTTCTCTGTATCGGTTGGAGAGAGGAAAGAAACATTCTTTATAGGAAAGGATGTGGAAACCTCTCCCTAGTAAACACATTTTAAAAAGTCAGGACTAAAAAGCCCAAAAGAGACAATATCTGCTAACCGTTACAATTTCTTCTTCTTCTTCTTCTTCCTTTTCAAGTCTCAAATTTTAAGGTTGTTTCTTCGTTTGCTTTGTTGTTCATTTCTAGTTGGTCAACAATTGCGCAACATTTACTTGAAAGAACGGATAACGGGATCAAGAATGACTCGAGAACAAGGGTTTAAACAAGCAAAACAGCTCAACATCAACTCAAACAGCCAACAGTTCATCATTTGTGGATTCCTAGGTTGCTCCAAAAAATGGATAAAAAATCATCATCAACCTCCTTTAACTACAATTCTCCATTGTCACGGAGCTTCTCACAAGCTCTGCTGCAAAACCCTTCTGCTTCATCCTCAGAGCCAACCGTTGAAGCCCACCGGAGCTCTGAGGTTCATGCAAGTACGTAGAACTTATTGGCTACTAGCATTGCAATACTATAGACGTCTCATTGTTGACCTTTTAACATTGAGACCCTCTAAATAGAATCTCGACGTCAGAACTATAAGAGCCAATCTAAGCATGGTAATTCGATTCTTCGTTTATGCTCAAGCTAGCCCCTCAAATTGTCCTAGTATGTCGAGCCCCTCAAATTGTCCTAGTATGTCGAGTAAGGTGTACGATGCATGACTTCTATTTCGAGTAATATACATTTCATTGTCGATAGCTAAATAACTTCTTAGAATTCAAGAACGCATTTATACAACCTATAGAATATATCTCGTTATTTGATACCCATTTAATTTAGGAAGGATGCGCTTAGAGGAGACAATCTCAATATACTACAAAAGATCATTTTTTGTTTACTATTTACCCTATTCGAATCTCATGAAAAGGTAATAAAACGAAAGAGAATGTTTACAAGTGAATTGTGACGTTGTGTGGAAAAGAGAACTTCAGTACTTACAATAGCAGTGTTCATCCATGGGAGCACTTACTGGGATGCATCCGCTACAAAGGAACTCAAGGCACTGATTATGGACTCATAAATCTTTATGCCCCTTAAGAAGACGGTGTCCTTCAAGAACTGCAACAAGGTACGAGGAAAGGAGATGACCGATTAATACGAACATAACGCAAATCGAGCAAGAACATGGATAAAAAAGAGAGACACAATGGAGTCTAGTATAACCTCGTTGTGTTCGTGCAATAAGATAGGAGTGTTACTCATTGGGGAGAAACCAAGAACAGGAATGCCTAACTGTCTCATGAAGCGTGCATCAGTCGTCGAAGCCAAGATTTCGGGCCTAGAAAGCTTACCTCCAGCGTCTGAGATGGCTGTCTTGAAAACAGACCACCACGGATTCGAATCGTTAGTCATCGTCAATAATGGACGTCCCAAATAGTCTCTTATGGGTCCTTTCTCAATAATCTGCAGGTATCAGATCCATTATGTTTAAGCTATCAGACATTGCTAAGATAACGTACAAATAGATAGTGTGTAATTCGTAAGAGACTGCTATATGATGCAAATACTTGAATATCTAATTGCTAAAGGCTAGACATGCACAAAACAAGCATTCAATCTTGGGTACGTAGAGCAGAAGTGGCCCAAATCCTTGTCCTCTTTGGGCTTTCCCTTTCGGTTTCCTCTCAAGATTTTAAGACGAAAACGCGTCTGTTAGGGAGAGGTTTTCACACCCTTATAAAGAATGCTTCGTTCCCCCTCCAGCTGATGTGGGATCTTACAGTCCACCCCCTTCGAGGCCCAACATCCTTGCTGGCACACTGCCTCGTGTCCACCCCTTTCGGGACTCAGCCTCTGCATTGGCACATCGCCTAATGTCAGGCTCTAATACCATTTGTAACGGCCCAAAGCCACCGTTAACAAATATTGTCCTCTTTGGGCTTTACCTTTCGAGTTTCTCCTCGAGGTTTTCAAAACGTATCGGCTAGAGAGAGATTTCCACACCCTTATAAAGAATGTTTCGTTCCCCTCTCCAATCGATATTAGATCTCACAAGAAATGAGAAAATCTAATCAATTCCTCCCATGACATGGGAAAATTCGCATGCCATTGCCCGGTGCATTTTGTTGTGGATGGAGTAGACGAGTTTCATAATATAACATATAGAACAAACAAAGACATCCTCCATCAGAATTCAAATTCTTTCCACATCAAAATTGGTTTAAGATCATAATCTTACAGATTTACTCTGTTTTCAGCAAGATAAAATGACAAGTCATATGAGGACTTCTCCAAGCTTTTTTCTTTAGATTGCAGAACCATAAGCAAGCCATGAACAAGAACAGAATACTAATGATGAGAGCTAATAAAACAGGAACCAGATGGTGTTGGGAATCAAATCAGGCAGCTAGCCACTTACCTGAGACGTCAAGTTCCGTCGAGCTGGAGCCCATTCCTCCCTAATTCTTCTTCTAATGGCATCTGGGTCGGCGGTCGGCGGTATTCTGAGATCGAAACCGGCTTCCGCCTCCGAAGGTTGCATGTTCATCACAAATCCCTGAGACAAATCACAATATTAATGGCGAAAAGAGACATAGGCAGATGGGCTTAAACCCTGCAACTCATTTCGCAAGGACTACTCACAGTGGGGGAGGGAATTCCGGCGTTGACGAAAACAGGATTGACAGAGATGACTTCTGAATTAGCAGCTTCACCGGCCTTCACCATATCGAATTGGCTCTCTCTAAACTTACTGATAATCTCAACGCTCTTCATCAAATTCTCCATAGCACTGTTATCGTACATTCTAGAACCATGTCCAGGGGTTCCTTCAGCCCGAATTTTCAGCCCCCACGGCGATCTATCGGCGTAAAAAACCCTAAACTCATCTCCCGGCGACGCCTGTCCTTCGTCCATCATGAATCCAACATTCAACTCCTTAAACTCCTTCGACAAGACGAACTTCGCAGCTCCATCAAAACCCCCAATCTCCTCATCCGGCACATACGAGATGTGAATCGTACGGTCAGGGATGAAATTCCGACTTCGGAGGCTCCGAATGGCTTCGAGATACTGGATAGCTATACATTTATCATCTTGAGAACCACGGGCGAAGATCTTGCCATCGGAGGTCCGGACGGCGGAGAACGGCGGATAGAGCCATTTAGAGGGCTCAGCGGGGACAGAGTCCATGTGAGAGTTGAGTAAAATCGAGGGCAAAGAAGGATTCAATCCATTCCAGGTCACGAGGAGAAGAGGTTTACCTGGAACAAACTCAAGAATCTTCGTATGGAGACCAATTTCCAGTGCTTGAGATTCGAGAAAGGAGACAGCGGAGGCGTAATCCGGATCCGGATGAGCGGTTTTGATTCTGAGGTAGTGTTGAAAGCGAGAGATTGGAGAGTTTTGATCGGATTCGTCATCATCGTACTGCGAATGACTGAAAGAGAGAGGAAATGAGAAGAGAAAAAGAAAAACTGCAAGAGAAAAGAGCCGACAGTGGAGACGGAAGTTCGCCATGGGCGCCTCCGTTGGTGCCGCGGTCAAGCAGTTGAGCAAGTCGGAACTTCTGAAGTTGAGTAAGCCGGAGAGCTGCCGAATGGTGAAGACAACCGCCGATGAATGGATTGTCAAAACTTAGCTTTTTGCCTCTTCAACTCGCCGGCGACAGAAGACCGGTGCTGCTCCGGTACATAATTATTTACACTATATTAAAATAAAACTTGGCTGGTATACTTATGATAGGCAAATTTTCACGCAGCAACGTGGGCTTCAATTTGAATGGGACCAACCATTAGGATTTGGGCTTACCATTTCGCATTTGGGCTTTTTTAAGCTAGGCCCAAATATTGCCTGGCCCAAACCGGCCTACTTAAATTTAATTATTTGATCAAATGATCATAAGTGATCTTATAATTTAAGATTTTTCAATTTTTAATCTGTTTAAATGGAATAATTTGTAATTTTGTCGTTAATTTATAAATGGTGACGTGATAATTTATGACTATCCATAAATTTTATTTTAATATAGTGAGGACGGTGTCGATAGATTCTAGTGGAAATTGAATTCATGCGTGATATGAAGGATTGATGAACATGTTCATAAGGATTAGAACCCTCTACACCCACGTGAATGTAACCATACCTTGATGGTCAGTAACGACCATGTAGTATATTGGAGAGGAGAAATGGACATAAAGGACACCGGGTGATGTGCCAGGGGTGAATTGTGAGATCCCACATCGATTGGAGAGGGGAACGAAGCATTCTTCATAAGGGTGTGGAAATCTCTCTCTAGTATATGTGTTTTAAAAACCTTGAGGGGAAGTCTGACACGAAAAACTCAAAGAGAACAATATCTGCTTGTAGAGAGTTTGGTCAGAGCTAGACACTGGGCGATGTGCCAACGAGGAGGCTAAGCCCTGACCCAAAGGGGGTGGACACAAGGCGGTGTGCCAACAAAGACGTTGTGCTCCGAAAAGGGGTGGATTGAGAGTCTCACATCGATTAGAGAAGGGGATGAGTGTCAGCGAGAACACTAAGTCTTGAAAAGGGTGGATTGTAGATCTCACATCAGTCGGGGAAGAAAACAAAGCATTCTTTATAAGGGTGTGAAACCTCTCCTTAACTGTTCTTTAGTGTGTGTATATATATATATATATATATAAAAGCTGAGATATTGTTTATGTATGAACTGTTGAGCTTTCTTTTTGTTATTTGTTGTCTCCAAAATGCATGCTGAATGTGAAGCCAACTAAATATTATTTTTATGATTTTTTAAGCATATTCTAAGTATGATTACTCATAATTTAATTCAATCACATCAACGTCAAAGTTTATTGAGATAAATAGAATTTAAACACTTTTAATAAATTTTAATTTTCAAATAATTTAATATGTTTTTCAACTTTTTAATTTTTTTTCATTTATAATATATTTTGTAAAGTTAATATATTTTATAAAGGTGAGAGATATATAGAATATAAAATTAATTTATAATTTAAATGAGAGAAATTTAATTATTCGATATAAACTTATCATGCTATCAATCATTTTTCAGTAGTATGACTTGATAATCTGATCAACCTGGACTATTCAATCCATACTGTAAAGATTGATATGTTTTTGGTCGGGTGAATCCAACCAACCCAAAAAGCCCACTAATGCTCCGTCAAGGATTGTTAGGTTTAAGCATTTTAGGGTCGATTCCTGGTCCAATTGAGCTGAAATTCTAAGCACATATTTTTTTTACACGAGGGTCTTTGATATGAACAATGGAGATTTCTTTTGAAGTTATCTACCATCAGTTTGCAGCAAATAGTTGAATTTCACTTTACGTGAGATCAGTTTGTAACAACCCAAGTCCACCACTATCAGATATTGTCTGTTTTGGCCCGTTACATATCGTTGTCAACCTCACGATTTTAGAACACGTCTACTATGAGGAGGGTCTAGTCCTACTCCGACAGTGCCTCACACCATCCGATGGCTGGCTCTGTTACCATTTGTAACAGCCCAAGTCCACTATTAACAAATATTGTCCCGCTACGTATCATCGTCAACCTCACGGTTTTAAAACGCGTCTAGTAGGGCGAGACTCTAGCCTTACTTTAACCAGTGTCTTGCACCATCTAGTGACTGACTCTGACACGATTTGTAACAACCCAAGCTCACCACTAGTAGATATTGTTCACTTTAGCCCACTACATATCATCGTCAGCCTCACGATTTTAAAACTCGTCTACTAGGGAGAGGTTTCCACACCCTTATAAGAAGTAGTGGAATCTCACGTGCCTTATTCTTCTCTTTCAATACTGTCGTATGTTACTCATTGTAAACCTCGTAGCGTTTTACTCGCTTCAAAGAGAATTTTTCACATTAAAATTACCGATATCCTACGCTCGTAATATCCGATTAAGCTCGTAGAAGAGAATAACTAGTGATTTAAAAATTTAGGGTTTATCTAGATGAGATGAAAGTCTAATGGAATTCCACTAGCAAAAACAAAGAAAGGGAAGAGCACTTATATCATCTTTTATTTTGGCCATTACCTTTATTATAATCATTTGGCTACTTGGGACTCATAAATCAAATCACCATATAATATACATCTCTACTTTCTTCACACCATTATTGCCTTCAAAGTGCCAAACCCTATATCCATTGCTACCCACTCAAATATATTTTGTTTTCTTCTTTTTCCATATTATAAAAAACGTCCGAATTTAATACTACTTTAAATCTAAAGTTTGAGTCGTGGACGTATATCGACTCGTTCGTATTCTTATCTAATAGACCTAAGATAAGCATAAAATTTTCGTTTGTATTCTGATTAACTTTGTTCTCCCGAGCCCTCGTGTCAATAATTTTTTAAAAAACTGAAATAATGTTTTAGTTTTTATGTTTTTAGGATTAGTTTGAAGTTCATTTTTTTAAATAATTTGGTAAAATGAACGATTTCTATTCAATAAATGATACAATGTGAGAATATTTTCAAATTTTATCTACCTCGAGGCCAGCGAGTAATCCACTCTTGGTGAGTGACTCAATACTACTGTAATAACTCAAGACTACAACTAATAGATATTGTTCACCTTAGCTCGTTATGTATCACTGTGAGTCTCATGATTTTAAAACGTGTTTGATAGGAAGAGGGAAACGAACTATTTTTTATAAGCGTTTGCAAACCTCTCCCTACCCTTCGTATCAAATACGTTTTAAAATTGTGAGTCTGACGACCATACATAATGAACTAAAACGGATAATATCTGTCTATAAACTACTGATCAAATCAGGAGAGAAAAAGGGTCATAAAAGGGCACAAATCTTGAGAAAAAGACACTAAAAAAAAGAGAAGAAAATATGCATGACAATGAAATGGATAGAAAAGTTAGAAACGATAATGGTGCAATAAACCCATATCTCTATTACCACCCTTACATTTCAAACTTTTTTAAAACAAATTTCAGTGTTTTTGTTTTTTCATATCCTTTTGGTTAGACCCGAAACAAATGGGTCGATCTCGATCTTTAAGAATTATTAGACACAAAATTAAAAGTATAAAGTTGAATCAGACATAAAATTTAAATTTATTATAACAGAATAATTACTTTTTAAAATAAAAAATAAAAAATATCAACAATTTATCAAATACAATCTCAAAAATTCGAAAAAGCAATTTTTTGTTATTAATATTCGTGGTAGGGACTAAATTATAAAAAAGAGATATAAAATAGGAATTTATTGAATTTTACAACATATATACTAAATATATTTATGCTTTTAACTTTAGTTAAATCAAACACGACCAAGGTTATTCAACAAATTGTTTGGTAAAAGATTCCTTATTCTAAGCCAAATATATATTTAAACAAAAAAAAAAAAAAAGTGATGTTCCGTTGGGTTGAGTTATGATATTTTTTAGATCTAGCTCCATTGCTGATTAAGGATGTTTAGGTTATTTATTCAAATTTTTATTTTTAATAAAAGTAAAATGTTAATAGGTAAAACGTCTGTATATTTATTTTTAAATATTGAACTCATGAACTATTGTACACGTTAGTTGGGTTAATCAAATTTGACAGGTGTTCAAGTTTTTTGAGTATATGTAGTATTTTTTTTTTTTAGATGTGAATAGAAGTATATTCTCGCCCGGTCTTGTTTTGGTATATGTCCTTACTTGCATATATTCTTATACGCCGACTTCTAAACATAAACGAGACGTTTTACTCGATTTCGTAAAAAAAGTTGAAATCTTTTCCCCCCACGAAGTTGTTCCTATATAAAGGTATGCGACTCCCATGAAGTTTCTCATAAGCTCTTCATTTGATCATCACTTGTCACCAAGCAAAAGCTTATGATGGGTATGAATTCTAACTTTATGAGTAAGTTGAAGCCTTACATTCTAGTGGTGTGCTTACAATTTGGAATGGCTGGCATATATGTTATATCCATGGCTACTCTTAACGGCGGCATGAGCCGCTATGTTTTGATCGTCTACCGAAACGTTGTCGCCGCTCTCTTCCTCGCTCCCTTTGCACTAATCTTCGAAAGGTTTGATCTTGAGTTTTATAAATTCTTCGAGGTTTCGGACATGTTTGATCAACAACGATGATACTTTCCTTGCAGGAAAACAAGGCCAAAGATGACACTCCCAGTCGCTATGCAAATCATGGTCTTGGGATTTCTTGAGTACGAAATTTAGTTTTGTGATTTGTAAATATTGACGTATTAAAAATTTAAGAACTAAATTGACATGGGTTTATTGTGATTTTTAGACCGGTTCTTGATCAGGGGTTCGGTTATTTGGGGATGTCGTACACGTCCGCGTCGTTTACTTCGGCTATCATGAACGCTGTGCCGTCTATTACCTTCAGCATTGCTGTGGTTTTTCGGTAATTATTTATATTTTTTTGGTGTGAAATTGTAATTAGTGAAGAGTTATGGGACTTGAGATTGTGTTGTTTTTTTAATGGTTTAGAATGGAGCGAGTCAATTTGAAACGAGTGCGAGGGGTTGCTAAGGTCATTGGAACCTTGGTGACCTTCGCCGGAGCTTTGGTTATGACGCTTTACAAAGGCCCAATAGTGGATTTCTTTTGGACTCGGAAAACCAACCACCTTGTTCATAGTGCCTCCGCCGCTTCCTCCGCCGCCAATCAGCACTGGGTGGCAGGAACTCTGTTCATCCTTCTCGCTTGTGTGGCTTGGTCTTGTTTCTATGTATTACAAGTAATTCGTTCTATCCCTTATCAAACCTTTAACTTTTACCCTATTTTAATTTCATTTTGGATGAACATTAAAAATTTGTCGGGTGAGATCCCACATTGATGGGGGAGAAGAACGTAGTATTATTTATAAAGGTGTATAAACATATGTCTAGGAGACACATTTAAAAAATCTTAAGGAGAGCCCAAAAGTAAAACCCCGAAAGGGAAAGCCCAAATAGGACAATACCTGTTAGTGGTGAGTTTTGGCCGTTACAAATGGTACTAGAGTCAGATATCGAGCGGTGTGCCAGCAAGGACATTGAGCCCTGAAAAGGGGTGGACACAAGACACTGTGTCAACGAGGATGCTGGTCCTGAAAGGAATGTGGATTTGGAGGGTCCCACATCAATTGGAGAGGGTCCCACATCAATTGGAGAAGGGAACGAGTGAACGAGTGCCAGCGAGGACGTTGGACCCCAAAAGGAGGGTAGATTGTGAGATTCCACATTGGTAGGGAGGAGAATAAAACATTTTTTTCAAGGGTGTGAAAACCTCTCCCTAGCAGACATGTTTTATTTATACATAAGTTTGATACCGGAGTCATACCTTAATCCTCGAGTGTCAAACAAAAAAGTTGTAAGCTTGGAATAGTCATAGTAGAGATCTGTAGTAAAACTCTATCGAACCGACAAAATAGTTCACTTTAATAAGTTTTATACAAATAGATGACTACTCGAGGACAGATACATTGGTACTTTATACAAAAAGTCTACCTGCAAGGTTTTTCAATTCAAAGAACTTAATTTTTAAGCTAAATGTATGACTTGAACAATTTTTAGTATAGTTTAGTTAATCCCTAATTACAATATTATATGACTTTTCAATTACTTTTTAAAATATTACAAATTAGCTTTACAAATACTTTCTTATAAAAAAAAAAAAGCTACCCACTAAAGTTCTTCTTAATATATTAATACCACAAACAAAAGTTGACCACTTTGCTTCTTTGTGCAGTCTGTGACAGTGAAGAGATACCCAGCGGAGCTATCACTTTCGACATTGATATGCATGGCTGGTGTGGTTCAAACCACAGTGATAGCAGTGGCCTTTGAGCATCGTGCTAGCTCATGGGCGGTGGGCTGGGACTCCAGGCTTCTGGCTCCTCTCTATACGGTCTGTTTTTCAACCTAATCCCTTGATATCCATGTTGAATGGGGTTGATATTAATAATTGGGGGTTGATATCAATTTGTTTAGGGAATAGTTGGCTCAGGAATTACATATTACTTCCAAGCTCTTGTAATGAAGACTAGAGGCCCTGTGTTTGTGACGGCTTTCAACCCTTTGTGTATGGTTGTTGTCACTATCATCTCCTCCATTATTCTCGCCGAGAAGATCCATCTTGGAAGGTATCTTCTTTTTTTACTTTAGAAAGTTGAAAATGGTAGTAGATAATAGCTCAAATCTATTGTTAGCGGATATTATCCTCTTTAGATTTTCTCTTGCGAGATTCCCCTCAATGTTTTAATATGAGTCTGCTAGGGACAGGTTTCTACATCTTTGTTAGGAATATTTCGTTCCCCTTTCGAATCGATGTGGAATCTCACAATCCACTCCATTGGAGGCCCAGCCCAGCTGACAATATCTGTTAACGGTGGACTTGAGTTGTTACATATGGTATCAGAGTCGGACATTGAGCGGTGTGCCAGCCAGGACACTGGATCCTCAAGATTCATTCTTTATAAGGGTGTGGAAACCTCTTTTTAGAAGACGCGTTTTAAAACTATGAGACTGACAGTGATACATAACAAGATTGTGAGATCTCACATCGATTAGAGAGAGAAACTAAGCATTCCTTATAAGGGTGTGGAAACCTCTCCTTAGTAGACACGTTTTTAAAACTCTGAGGTTGAATACGTAACAGGATTGTGAGATCTCATATCGGTTGGAGAGAAAAACGAAACATTCCTTATAAGGGTGTGGAAACCTCTCCTTAGTAGACGGGTTTGAAAACTATGAGACTGATAGCGATACGTAACGGGATTGTGAGATCTCACATCTGTTGGAGAGAGAAACGAAGCATTCCTTATAAGGGTGTGGAAACCTCTCCTTAGTACAAGGGTTTGAAAACTATGAGACTGATAGCGATACGTAATGGGATTGTGAGATCTCACATCTGTTGGAGAGAGAAACGACGCATTCCTTACAAGGGTGTGGAAACCTCTCCTTAATAGACGCATTTTAAAACTGCGAGGCTGACAGCGATACATAACGGGACTGTGAGATCTCACATCGGTAGGAGAGAGGAACGAAACATTTTTTATAAGAGTGTGGAAACCTCTCCTTAATAGACACATTTTAAAATCGTGAGGCTAACAGCTATACATAACTAGCCAAAACAGACCATATCTACTGACGATGGGCTTGAGGTGGTACACGAAATGAGTATTAAATTCGATCTATATATGAACATTAGATGACAGTCAAATCTTAAGAAAATTATATCACAAACGTATGGAACAGGAATACTTACAACACGAAATGAGTATTAAATTCATTGAATCTCTTCTTTTTTGCAAACACCAGCGTTATTGGAGCCATTATCATAGCAATTGGGCTTTATTCAGTTGTTTGGGGCAAAAGCAAGGATTATTCCACCGCCGCTGGCCACCTTGAGAAGTCTAACGCCGCCGAGCCGGAGCTCCCAATTACGGCCTCTAAACCCCCCGCCGAACAAGATGCTAATGAACTTCATTAACATGTACTGCCGTTGCTCAAATCATTCCCTTCTAATTGTCTTTGTTTTCAAACCCTTTTTTTCAAGTTTGAAATTTTGATCTCTTAATCGAAGATAAGGGTTTAATCAATTGAGTTAGCGCTCGAGTTTGTTGGATGCGTTTAAAGAATATTCTAATATCATGAATGACATAATATTGTATTGTCATATGTTCTTGTCGGATATAAAAGTAGTAATAATAAAAATAATGTGGCATAATGGATTTTTTTTGAGAATATTTAAAGATTGTAAAATCGAATGACTAGCCTGTGTCGTTATGATGATAGTAATGTATTACTAAAATTGAACATTGTATATGTGTATTTAATGTCACAATCGTACATTTTCAACCATGTGGCGTCATGATCTTGACACGATCATAACAAGTCTTAAGGAGAACTCAAGTCCCGTTTTCATTTCTCGCTCGGTTTTGTGGCTTCGTCGAACTTTAGGTGGGGTTATCCTTCGCCGATCGAACACAACTCGTGTGGAATCTAAGCTTGTTCGGCCACACACGACGCTTGTGCATGCATGTTCAATCGTCTACGATTCTAGCTGACTTGCCTCTACAGTAGCCCAAATTATTTGATTTGACCTTGCCTCTACTCTAGACAAAGGTCTCTCCTATGCAACGTCGCATCTCATCTTATCATCTTGGTTCCCAATAGTATGATTCTCGATGTCATGATGTCATCCCAAGTCCTAAGATGTCATCAGCCTGCTCAAACATGCAAGAACTAACCCATGTGTCTTTATATCTATTGATTTAGGCTCTATTTAGACATGGACCCTCCCGTATCCATGCTAAGTCATTTGCGGACTCTGTACTAGATAGCGGGTGCATATATCAACCACCAACATATGGGCAGGGGTGCAATGTCGACACATCTGTACCATCTAACACTATCCTTGAAAAACTCATTTGAAGGAAGCTGCCTAAAACACTCGTCTCGCAACGCTCGCTCAAATTATAACACACTATGTGCCACAAGTTAGCTCGCTTAGATCACAGGACTAAAGGTGGCAGAGAGTTAATATCATGTCTTCTCCTATAGTACATTTTGAGACATCTTTGATTCTTATGGAATGATGCTGAACTTGTGGAGCATCGGTCCAATGTAATCTCTCATTCAAAGCACAAAAACTATATGCTTTCAATGAATTAAAAAGCTCAACACAAATGGGCAAAGAATCAAGACATAATTAAGAACAAGTTCCCCAAAAAATGAAACAAATTCAATGAAAGAGAACAGAATATTAGTACTAGGTTACATCAATTCCCAACAAGTGTATTATTTCCATTGTTCTATAAGTACTCCCCCATGTTCTATATCCGACAACAACAAGAACTAGAACAAGATGGAAATTTGTGGAAGAATTTGGAGAATGATGAAAATAAGGAAGGCTTATTTTGCTGTCGTGTTCCTGCAGGCTTCAATTGCAGTTATGTACACCATTGTCGCTATTTCTCTTAAGCATGGCCTTAACCATTTTGTGTTTTCTGTCTATCGCCATGCTGTCGCCACCGTCGTTCTCGCCCCCTTCGCTCTCATTCTCGAAAGGTCGATTTCTAGCTCTTTCTCTATAGAGAAGGTCATTACGATAACGTGACTGACTGTTTTACACCGTTAGATATACCTCGAGTTTGTAGGTTATAATAAATGTGTCGACCTTTATTGAATAATTTTTCGATTTTTGAGCATGAAAGCCGTTCTCTATTTTAACTATTGTTTTTCCTATCTATTGTTTTTCCTATGATAGGAAAACGAGACCTCAAATGACACTACCCGTCTTCTGGAGAATTTTGTTGCTCGGTTTTCTAGAGTAATTCTCTCTTTTCTCTTTTCGTTTCTTTGTCTTCTCTTTTCCGTGGTAAAAGTTTAGAATACAGTTTTCGTGCAATTTGAACATAATTCGACTCGATTTAGTTAACTGAGTGTACGTTTTACACAGATAAAGATAATTGTAAAATTTGGAGGTTCTCGAGTGGATAAGAACCTATTTAAGAATGATTTGAAAGGTTTTAATGCAACAGTCAATTTAAACATAATTCAGCTGGTTAAGACATACATTATAAACAAATTCAGGCCAGTTCTCGACCAGAATTTATACTATTTGGGAATGAAGTACACATCGTCAACATTTGCGTCGGCTGCCATCAACATCCTTCCGGCCATAACCTTCATCCTGGCCGTCATTTTCAGGTATACCCTATTGTACCTAAGTACAATTCAACTACGTAAATCTTTGAGCCTCGTTATTTAATTTCTATTTGTGGGGGTGTGAGTGCGATCGATCTTACTTCAGCTCCTACCATAACAATTAGTATCATAGTATTTTGGTCGTAGCATTCCACTGCAACAATTGGCATTAAAGCTTGGCGCAACAACAAGTGGTGGCATTAAAGCTTGGCGCAACAACAAGTGGTATCAGAGTAGACATTAACCAAAACCCTTTTCTTAAATAGGCTGGAGATCGTCAACATGAAGAAAAAACATGGCTTAGCGAAGACAGCCGGAACTGTAATAGCGATCACCGGAGCCATGGTTATGAGCCTGTACAAAGGGCCGGCTTTCAACTTCCTTCCGAGCACTGGCCGTAGCGAAATGAGCCACACCGAAACGGCGACAGACCGGCACTGGGTCTCCGGCAGCATCTTCGTCTTTGTCAGTTGCTTCTGCGCGTCCGCCTTTTATATCTTACAGGTAAACAAAAGGGCTGACATGAATTCTCTGTCTCTTTAAGCTGTGGGTTCAAAATTTGGGTATTAATTGTTTGTTGGTGTGGGCAGTCCATGACATTGAAAATGTACCCTGCCGGGATTTCGCTGGCAGCTTTGATATGCCTGACCGGAACCGTGGAAGGCGGCGCCGTCACTCTCGCCGCCGAACGTCACATGATGGTCTGGATTGTCGGCTGGGATTCCAGACTTCTAGCCATCCTTTACTCAGTAATTTATCCCATCCTAATTTTTTTTTTAAGTTAAATTAATAAAAATATTTTTAAAAGGCTTCTCAGTTGAGGTGGTCAGCTCTCATAGCTTTACTTTGAACTTGCCTCATACTATGAACTTGCCTTCATACTAATAGAGATAATATTCCTTGATTATAAACTCAGTATTTATTAAACAAAAAAAATTAAAAATTAATGAAATTATTAAATTTCACACAAAAATAAGATGTAAATTGAAAGAAAAAAAAGTTACTGATGAAAGAGAGGTAACAGGGAATAGTATGCTCTGGAATTGCATATTACGTTCAAGGAGCAGTGATGAAGGAACGCGGCCCGATTTTTGTGACGTCATTCAGCCCTCTCTGTACGGTCATCACGGCGGCGCTCAGCTCCATTTTCTTGGCCGACAAGGTTCATCTCGGAAGGTATTAACACTTTTCATGTTTGTTTCGTTTGTGTTCTTCTTTATAACGATGCGTTTATGGTTGCAGTTTGATTGGGGCAGTGATCGTGATGTTTGGATTGTATACTTTGATTTGGGGCACAAGTATAGATTTTGAAACTTCAAAACAATCTAATCACGTCACCCAATTGCCGATCACCGGTGACGTTGCCGGGAAGATGGTAGACGGTCCCGCCAAGCCTCCAGTTGTGTAGATATTGAGGATCGGGAATGAAGAACAAAATGATAATCTTGTCCCGACGTAAATAAGAGACGAGAGTTATATGGGTTGATAGTACGAAAAGATAAATAACATGTTCATAATTAACTATTACATATATTGATCAATGACATATTATATATAAGATACGTCGCTGATATGTTTGTAACAGTTTAAACCCACCTCCAGTAGATATTGTCAATTTTGACCCGTTACATATCGTTATTTGCCTCGAGGTTTCTGCATCATTGTAAGAAAGGTTTCATTTCCTTCTCCAACCAATGTGAGATCTCGCAATCCACTTCCTTTGAGGATCCAGTGTACTCTCTGGCACACCGCTTGGTGTTTGACTCTAATACCATTTGTAATAACCTAAGTTCACGCTAGCAGATATTGTCCGTTTTGACCTATTACGTATCGTCATCAACTAAACGGTTTTAAAACATGTCTACTAAGGAATGTTTCATTACTCTCTCCAACGAACGTGAGGTCTCATATAAGAAATTTATTCGAGCAACTTAGATTTCTTTATCTGTCTTTTCATTTTTTTTTTTTATTCCTACTTTAACCCTAATTTTTCGATAATTGAAAGCGTTTTCAATTACAACCATATAACATAGGTAGATTTTTATTCTCGTTCTTGTAATCCATATATTCTCCGCAAAATTCTTCGATATTTGTAGAAAATAAGGTTCTTTAAGCGAATCATTCACCATTATCCTTTGTCTTTTTTTTTTTTTTTTTTTTAATTTC
>NW_019268518.1:4052450-4081845 GCF_002738365.1 Cucurbita moschata
TTTTTTTTTTTTTTTTTTTTTTTTTGGAATTTCTCAATTAAATGAGATTTCTTTAAAAAAAATTACAAATAAATGATAGAAAATACCCATTTAAATAGGAAAATTCATAAACTTTTTAATAATAAAAAAAAATATATATATATATATAATAATTCATTTTAGTTCAAACATCAATAAATATTTATCCAAATAAACTAAAATGTAAATGGGAATTTAGTTCATGGGCACTATGGTAAATTCACTACAGCAAAAATTTGGATCGTACAAAAACACCCAAGTAGGAATCAAATACGAATTCCCCACGTTGATCCTTATGATTGGAACCTATCATCATCTCCCTTTTATTAATCGGAAAAAAGAAAAATCTCCCCTCCACAACCGAGCGGAAATAACAGAGACGCCGTGCTCCGCCCTTACTCCGCCACTTCCGATCAAAAATGGTGATGTGGGTATTCGGGTACGGGTCTCTCATTTGGAAAACTGGCTTCCCCTACGACGAAAAGTTACCCGGCTGTATCAAAGGCTACCGCCGTGTCTTCTATCAAGGTCCCCATTCGACCGATTTCTCTCTGTTTTTTGGATTTCTTCTATATATATCTTTCTGTTTGATTTGTGCGTGTTTTTTGTTACTAGGGAGTACTGATCATAGAGGCACGCCTGAATATCCTGGAAGAACTGTGACATTGGAGCCTGCAGAAGGGGAAGTTTGTGTATGTTCTTTAAAACCCCACTTTAATTTCTCTGCACAGAAACCACTTTAGTTATGGATTGTGATTCTTGGTGTTCTGGGATTGATGAAAAGGTTTAGAGGTTATTGGTTTCAAACATTACAAGAAACCTTTTGGCTTTGTCTATGATGTTCTTAATTCTGTCTCTTGTACTGTTTGTCATCGGCTTAATGTTGTGGTTTTGGAAGAGGGAATTGTTTCTTGAGCTTAATGTTTAGCTTTTTTGGCTTCAAAAGTTCATATTATTCTGGAATTTTAGCTGTTACTGATTGGATTCCCCCCCTCTCCTTGATTAAGTGTATTGCCAAAGATGAATGTTGGGTTTAGTTTTGTAATTATGACTTGGCCTCTGTATTGTTTATGTATGGTGGAGTCTCCATTGTTTTGGGAAGGTTGGAATAAGTTGATATCATAGCTCTATAATTAGTGGAGTACTTAAGAGAAACATTGGCGTTGCTGATCTTTTGGGTGCAAAGTTGGTACCTGGCTGACACTGCTTTGGATTCTTGTTTATTCGGAGGAATATTAGCTTTAGGGGTTTGACGGTCGGAGATGGGAACGAAAGATTCTTTATAAGGGTGTGGAAACATCTCCTTAATAGACGTATTTTAAAACCTTGAGAGGAAACTCGAAAGGGAAAACCCAAAGAGAACAATCTTTGCTAGCGGTGGGCTTGAGCTTTTACAAATGGTATCAAAGCCAGGCACCGGGAGGTGTGCCAGCGAGGATGCTAGGCCCCAAAGGGGGTGGATTGTGAAATCCCACTTCGATTGGAGAGTGGAACAAAACATTCTTATAAAGGTGTGGAAACCTCTTCCTAACAAACGCGTTTTAAAACCTTGAGGAGAAGCCCGAAAGGGAAAGTTCAAAGAGGACAATATGTGCTAGCGGTGGACTTGGGCTGTTACAAATGGTATCAAAGTCAGGCATTGGGTGGTATACCAACGAGGACGCTGGGCCCCCAAGGGGGGGTGGATTGTGAGATCCCACATTGGTTGGAGAGGAGAACGAAACATTCCTTATAAGAGTGTGGAAACCTCTCCCTAACAGACGCCGTTTTAAAATTTTGAGGGGAAGTCCGAAAGGGAAAGCCCAAAGAGAACAACATCTACTAGCAGTGGGCTTGGGCTGTTACGGTATCAGAGCCAGGCATCGAGTGGTGTGCCAGCAAGGATGCTAGGCTCCCAAAGGGGATGGATTGTGAGATCCCACATCGGTTGGAGAGAGAAACGAAACATTCTTTATAAAGATGTGGAAACCTCTCCCTAATAGACACGTTTCTAAAGCAGTGAGCTTGAGTTGTTACAAATCCTCTCAAGAATTAGTGTGGTGGGTCATTTTTAAGACGTCAAATTCCACTATACTCAAGGGGTATGTTCATGTTATAAAATTATACTTTGGATTAACAAAGCTATTAAAGTGAGGCTAATTCATTCAACTTTTGTGGCCAAAGTGGGGCGTTGCATACAAGATCACCAGAAAAGAGGATAAAGAGACTGCACTAAATGTAAGTTCTTCAACTCTTTTCTATCTATAGACGTTATGTTATTTAGTAATTTTCATCTTTGATTGATCTGCATTGGGTAGCTCGATCGTTCATCGACCGACATTGTTCATCGATGTAACGACTTTCTTGATGATTTTTCTTCTGTTTTTGTCATGTGTTCCATAGCATTTAGAAGTGAGAGAGAAACAATATGACAAAAAAGAATATGTGGACTTTTTCAATGTAAGTTTCAGTTCATCCAAGGCTGAAGTATCTTAAGCGTTCTTGATATACTTGCTGCTGTTACCTTATTGAAAGCTGCTCAACTTTTTAGGACCCCATGGCTATCACCCCTGTTGTTTCTGGAGTAATGGTGTAAGTAGCGGTATTCAACAATGTATATTTACACTTGCTTTCTAGAGAATGATATGAGCAGCGAGTTCTATGCCACAGATATATTGCATCTCCAGACAAGAAGCTAAACAAGAATTACCTTGGCCCTGCCTCGCTCGAGGAGATTGCTAAGTACGTGTTCGATTTCGATACAATGTTTACACTTCTCACGCTTATTGAGACTTAAAATGATTAGTAGAATTGTTAAGTGTATCACATAGATTCCCAACCAGCCTACAATGAAAAACGTGTGAGATCCCACGTTGGTTGGTGAGGGGAACGAAGCATTGCTTATAAGGGCGTGGAAACCTGTCTCTAGCATACGCGTTTTAAAATTGTGAGGCTGAGGGTGATACATAATGGGCCAAAGCGGACAATATTTGCTAGTGGTGGACTTGGACTGTTACAAATGGTATTAGAGTCAGTCACTGGGGGGTGTGCCAGCGAGGATGTTGGGCCCCGAAGGGGGGTGGATTGTGAGATCCCACATTTGTTGGAGAGGGGAACGTAGCATTTTTTATAAGGGTGTGAAAATCTCTCCCTAGTAGACGCGTTTTAAAATTGTGAGGTTGATGATAATATGTAACAGGCCAAAGCGGACAATATCTGCTAGCAGTAGGCTTGGACTGTTACAAATGGTATTAGAGCCAGTCACCGGGCAGTGTGCCAGCGAGGACGTTGGGCTTCCAGGGAGGTGGATTGTGAGATCCCACATCAATTAAAGAGGGGAACGAAGCATTCCTTATAAGGGTGTGGAAGTCTCTCCCTAGCAGACGCGTTTTAAAACCGTGAGGCTAACGGTGATACGTAACGGGTCAAAGAGGATAATATCTGCTAGCGATGGACATGGGTTGTTACAAATGGTATCAAAGTCAGTCATTAGGAAGTGTGCTAGCAAGGACATTGGGCCTCCAAGGGAGGTGGAATGTGAGATCCCACGTTGGTTGGAGAGGGGAACAAAGCATTCCTTACAAGGGTGTGGAAACCTTTCCCTAACAGACGCATTTTAAAACCTCGAGGCTGACGGCGATATGTAATGGGCTAAAGCAGACAATATCTGCTAGCAGGGAGCATGGGCTATTACAAAACCGCAAACCAACCAACACTGAACCGATTAAACTGTCGGTTCATTGGTGGTGGTTGGTGATCATTTAAGTTCAATTTGACAGCATCAGAACTGCATGAATGTGCAGGCAGATAGTTGATGCGCAAGGGCCCTCAGGACCCAACAAGGACTACCTTTTTCAACTTGAAAAGGCTCTTCTCGAGTTTGGTAAGTTCCTGCTACTCTATAACATGTAGAATTTAGATCCAACTTGGCTTTTTCTCTTGTTTTGTGCTTAAATGTTCTTGCTGTTCAACCATTCTTTGCTCAGGATGGGAAGATAAACATGTCATGGATCTTGCAAATGAAGTCAGAACCCTTCTTTCTGACGGGGAGCACACTGATACTTAGCTTCCGACGTCGACGAAAAGCTTTTCGAGCTCGATGATTTGTCGAGGCTTTCTAAAAGATTTGTAAGTCAAAGTCAAAAGTCAAAATCTAGTCTTTCGTCTCGTATTTTATCATTACTTAGATTTATATCGAACACTACCATTAAAAATTTTGACAGCTAAGAGAAAAAAGGTAGGAAACGAGAAATTGAAACGTTTTTACTCTCTCTTCTAGTTGTCGGAAACTTTTTTCTTAACTTACAGAATGTTTACATATTAATCTTTATTGTTTAATTGGTCGAACCATTGGTCTGATTAATGAAATCAACTCGTTTAACATGTTTCTCTTATTGTTTGTCTTGTTTATTGTCGGCCGTAAGTATTTATTGGAATTACACGTCGTGTGATTGGGTAATTAGCCACTAAGGCCATTCAAAATGCGTGATCGTAAATGACTTTATGGTAATTATACATTGTGTGATCAGACAATTAGCTACCAAGATCATCGAAAGTGGGTGATCCTAAATGACTTCAGGGTAATTACATATTCTGTGATCAGACAATTAGCCATCAAAATTATCTAAAGTGGGTAATCGTAAATGACTTTATGGTAAATTCACGTTGTGTGATTAGGTAATTAGCTACAAGGGTCACTAGAAGAAGATTACGATTCCTACTCTGATTTATGGGTTTAGGTCAGATTAATAAGTCGATTTCACGACGTGTATATATAATTTTTCTTTGGGAAGGGGAGGATGCTAGTCTCCAAAAGGGATGAATTATGATAAGTGTGTGAAAACCTCTCCTCAATAAACGCATTTTAAAACCGTGAACCGTGAGGCTTACGGTGATACCAAATAGACTAAAGCTTGGACTTTTACGAATTACCATGCCCAAAAGAAATCCTAGAACCACCAAGAACGTAGAATCAAAGACTTAATGAACCGTGTAGCCTCGAAATGGTACGAGACTTACGAATTACCATGCCCAAAAGAAATCCTAGAACCACCAAGAACGTAGAATCAAAGACTTAATGAACTAATGAACCGTGTAGCCTCGAAATGGTACGATACACGTGTGAACATAATTAAATGAGGAAAAAAAATTACCAGCATGAACAAAAATCCACCTAGAAATGGATTTATTTCAAATTTGCCAAAATTAGAAAATAGATTACAATAATTTAGGTTAAAGAAAGCAATTTCTTTCGTAATTAAAAGTCAAACCTTTAATTTTTAGTTAATTATTGATTCGAGGATTATTAATGATATTCATAGGGATAGGCTATCGATCTGATTTGTTCTCTAATTTGCACTAACACTTCAATTTTTTATTTTCTTCCGCTTGTTCTTGAATTTTGATTAGTTCTCTCGCTCGAGCTTTGCTGGTTCTTCAAAATAATTATAGTGATTGAAAAAGGTTGGTAGGTTGAAATAATTTGATTATGATTTTAGTTGTAGGTTCGTTTAATTCCTTTAATCAACGCAAGCCCTATTGCAAGCCGCTTCATTTGATTGCAATCATTCATGACAATCAAAATATATCAATTTGTGTATATATAATGATCCTTACAAAAATCCGATTTCAGGTTTTACAATAATTATCCTTCGAAGTTCCGTAGAAGAAAAGCTCTTCGAAGTTCATTTGATTGCAACCGAAGGTTTCTCCAGATGAAGGGCGGCCATGGCGCTCTGGAGGTGGCCAAGACGGTCATGGAGGTCGCAGACGTGGCCTGGACTGCGATTGAGTGTTGTCATCACCATAAACCTAGCAACGATGCCGCCGAGCCCAATCTTACAGAGGAAGAACAGCTTGAGGCTCTGCGATCGGAGAATCGGAGATTGAGGAATTTGCTTGAGCAAAATCTCGACCTCCTTCAGCAGCTATCTGAATCGCACTGCTTGTTGAAGGATTGTCCCCCTGATGTAATTCATCCGTTTGCCCTCTTTTTTCAAGCTTTAGCCTGATTTTGATTCATTTTTTTACTTTGCCTTGGATTGAAATTTCGCGCTGTTCCTAATTTTAGGGCTGGAACGATTTATTTGCCTTCTCTTTTCGGAATCATCAATTATTCTATGCCGATTATGTGATTTTATCTTTGTAAATCCCAGTTGTACGCTCGTCTCGTTGCGACGGTGGATTCTGAAAAGTTCTTGAATGAAATTAAATCCCTCAACGAAGCATCAAAAGATGGAATTACCTATGAGTTTCCTTTCAGGGAAGCTACAGGTTTTTCTTTCTTCCTTTCTTGAACCAAACATAATCCATTTTTCGTATTGATTGCTTGATGCTTTTTCTCTCCCTTGGTTGATTCTTTGGTTAGGAGCTGATTCGCACACAGCTGAGATTCTTGTGAATGTTAGCCGTGATGCGCCCAGTTGGTGGATATGGGTTACTGAAGATATGGTTCCGAGCAAAGTTGAAGAATGGAGTGGGATTGATGATGAAAGCTATGTGATTGTATCTGAAGAACATGTGGTGGATGCAGTTGCCCACTTCATGGCTAGATGTATTATGTCCAACCCGAATACCCGGGTATGACTATCACTTTGAATGCAAATTTCTGTGTAGATTTCTGTATTGAATCTTAAATATTCTAGTTTTCCAAAATGCAGAATGTATCACCTGAAGAGCTGCAGAAAAGTACGTCTTTCGTTTTGTTAATTTGACCTATGGACCGTGGGGATTACGCTCGAGCAATGGAACTTGTTGAGTTGACATGTTGTGCTATTGTGTTTATCTGTTTGCAGCAATAGCAAAAGCGCTGAAGGGTATGGGCAGCAAAATGGAGAAGATGTTTGAAATTTGGCATGCTGGGCTGCTGTTTTATTCCTTGGCCACTTGGGGACTTGCATTGGCGGGGTCAGTTTTCCTTGATTTATGTCTTATTGAAAATGATCGCATTTCGTTTTTCTGGATACCTCATGTAGAATATGAAACAGCACTTGATAGGAGAGCTTATGATTGTTGAATTATAAGAATAAACATCGCTGAGGATTGTTGGTAGAGAGTCCCACATCGGCTAATTAAGGGAATGATCATGAGTTTATAATTAAGGAATACATCTTCATTGGTATGAGGCCTTTTGGAGAAACCAAAAGTAAAGCCACAAGAGCTTAGGCTCAAAGTAGACAATATCAATCATTGTGGAGATATGTGATTTCTAACATGGTATCAGAGTCATGCACTTAATTTAGCCATGTCAAAAGGATCCTTAAATATTGAACAAAGAAGTTGTGAGTCTCGAAGGTGTAGTCAAAAGTGACTCAAGTGTCGAACAAAGGGTATACTTTGTTTGAGGACTCCAGAGAAAGGAGTCAAGCCAATTAAGGGGAGGTTGTTCGAGGGCTCCATAGGCCTCAGGGGAAGACTTTATGGTGTGCTTTGTTTGTTTGAGGGGAGGATTTTGGGAGGGAGTCCTGCATCGGCTAAATAAGGGAGTGATCATGGGTTTATAAGTAAGGAATACATCTCCATTGGTATGACGCCTTTTGGAGAAACAAAAAACAAAACCATGAAAGCTTATGCTCAAGGTGAATAATATCATACCATTGTGGAGGTCCGAGATTCTCATCACATGCTTGGATCTAAAATCCAATGTGTGAAGTTCTTGTCAAGCTTGGAGCTTGCTATCAAACTAGAAGCCCTCATCACATAGCTGGAGTTCTTGAATGGCTTATGCATATGCTCAAACCTTAAGTTGTTTTACCATTTCATACCTAGGCTGAGCTCACCTTTTTTATATCTCGACATATGTGGGGGAGGAAATGAAACATTTCATTCATTGATTCTTGAATGGGCTAATCTGGTGACCCTAGGAATAGTCACTCTCAAATTCATTAGTTTTAGTATCCCACTTCAATTTCATCCCAAGGGCAGAAAGAACTTTATCTAACGAATGGCCTTTCACACATCTCTGTCGATCTATCATCTTATCTTTCAAATAGGTTTTAATCAGATCTTACCAAGGTTGTTCATCTAAGTATAAATAGTAACTTTTGTCTTAAGTTTCGGATTAATTGTTTGATAACTTTGTCTGTTCGTCACGGTTTTGCATATTGCAGCTTGTACCAGGGTCGTGCTATATTGAAACTGGCCGCCACTGGTGTTCACCATACAAGCAAAGCAGTGATGAAGGTGCTCTGAAGAAGCTATGTTCAACAAATGTAAGATATTGTTTGGGGTTCATTTTCCTGTTCATTATTCGTTCTTTCAAGTGATGTAAATAACTGTTAACATTTCTCATGGCATTGTTTGTTTTTTCTTTTGATTATTCGTTCTTTTTAGTTGTGTTAATTACGGTTAGAATTGTAAATCTTGTACATAAACTTCATTTCCAGTTCTACATTGTGTTATTACAAGCTTTTCAAACTGAATTTAAATTAGTGAATTTATTGTTGTGGATCTTGTTCTAGATTTGAAGATCAATCAGCATTTGCTCGAAACGAGCTTCGTTCGAGTCCACTGGATATGAAAATTAACTAGGGAAATTTTGAAACTAATTATAAATATTTCTAAACTAAGTTTTACTAAATGTCTATGGCTGTGTTTATTTAGTAAGTTATGGTCGAAAGAGGCCTATTCCGCCAGTTCTGATTGGAAAAGAGTAGTCACCGACTCTCTTTTAATCCTCAAAAGAGTGATTGCCATGAATAGAAGGACATAGACAAGGTGTATGACCAGTCACCAAATTCATGTCTACAACGGTAAGGTCTAAAACCCCCCAAAATGTACTACAGGAAATGTAACCAGTAGTCAATTCTTTCTACCCAAGTTACTATCAAAACGGTTGTTGCCTACTCATTTTTAGCTTATAACATTGTTTTCTTTACCATTGTTTTCAACATATTTCCTTTCTAAAATATCTCTCAAATATAATCCCGGCTCAAGTAAATATCTAAATTGTTCGTTGGATTAAAACAAGTGCTGCACCTGACTTGGCTTAGCTTAGAGCATCTGAATCAATAAAATCTTAACATCTCTTCTCTCAAGAACCTAGTGTCCAATAGGCAACAGAATCTTCATCTCAACAATGTCTAAGAAATAGCAAGCTTGAAATGGATGAAACAAGTAGCAATCTTACATGAACGGTAACACAGACAAGCGGTATCCCCCAAGACAGATAGTACAATTACATGAAATCAAAGAAAAAGACCCAAAAAAAACTTTACAATGAAAGTGATGTTAAGAAATAGGCAACGATAAATAACATCAAGGCAGCAAGGATACTACCTAACGGATTCGCCAACGACGAGGAAGAACTGGAAGACGGCGAACTAAACCCGGTACCAACGGGGCCACTGGCTGGCGGGAGTCCGGGGAGAGATCCAATTGATGAAGGGATCAATCCTGATCTGGGTGCAGGTGATCCAGTGCCATCAGATTGAGGAGCAGGTGCAGGTGCAAAATTTGAATCTCTGATTACTGTAGTAGGTGGGGCTTTAAGCGGGGGAAATTGCTGTGGCCCTGTAATATAGAATCACCATGAAGAACATGATATGGTTGGCAGATACCGCTTACATGACAAGCGGTATCTGTTTTGGCTCGTTACGTATCACCATCCGCCTCATAATTTTAAAACACGTCTGTTAGGGAGAGGTTTCCACACCCTTGTAAGGAATGCTTCACTCCCCCTCCTGCCGACGTGGGATCTTACAATCTACCCTTCTTGGAGGCCCAGCGTCCTTGCTGGCACACCGCGCTCTAATACCATTTGTAACAGCCCAACCCCACCACTAGCAAATATTGTCCACTTTGACTTGTTATGTATCGCCGTCAGCCTCACGGTTTTAAAACGCGTCTGTTAGGGAGAGATTTCCACACCCTTATAAAAAATGTTTCGTTCTCCTCTCCGATGTGGGATCTCACGATCCACCCCTCTTGGGGGCTTAGCGTCCTCGCTGGCACACCACTCGATGACGGGCTCTGATACCATTTGTAACTACCCAAGCCCACCACTAGCAAATATTGTTCGCCTAGGCCCATTATGTATCACAATCAACATCACGGTTTTAAAACGTGTCTGCTAGGGAGAGGTTTCCACACCCTTATAAGGAATGTTTCGTTCCCCTCTCCAACCGAGGTGGGATCTCACAATCCACCCCCCTCGGAGACCCAATGTCTTTGCTGGCACACCGCCTAGTAACGAGCTCTGATACCATTTGTAACAGCCCAAGCCTACTAAAATATTGTCTGTTTTGACCCATTGCATATCGTCGTCAGCCTCATGGTTTTAAAACGCATCTGCTAGGAAGAAGTTTCCACACCCTTGTAAGGAATGTTTTGTTCTCCTCTCCAATCAATATAGGATCTCACATAGAAAACTCCGCCAAACCAAACAACCTAAAAGGTAAGCTTTTCTAAGAATCAAGATTACCTGGGCATCGAGGCTGAAGATTCGAAGACAACCTGTGAAATACAAATAAAGATTCATCAAAAAGACTGTTTGGATGAAACGATAACATAATCGAAAAGCTCGAAACCAAGCGAGAAGAAACAAGACATACGTCGTCAATATGGTGCCATTTACAAAACCACCATAACTACAAGATGTAACATTGCAACCTGCACTACTCTGCTGGGCAGTATAGTTCCCCAGCATTAGATTGCTGTTTCTGCATTGCATACTTGAACAAGAAACGGCAAAGGGAGCAGGCATGCAGTACAGACTGTTTCAAAACAAACAATCAAGCAAATCAAAATCATCAATCTTCATACCACCACAACAATTCAAGTAAAAGAGCTACTCAATTATTACTTGCGATTCCCCGGCCCACAGCTACATTGCACGCAATGGCTTGCGGTAATCGCATAGCTTCCATTTGGCACGATCAAGCCGAAGTCGGAGGAGTATCTTGGAAACTTAGATGCACAGGCTGTAGAAATGAAAATGAACATACCCTCTCAAGTTCAGGAACAATTAGGCCATCTTTGGGGTTAATTATGTAGGCATTACAAAGGATTATGAGGAAATTTTGACTGTTTTTTGTGTTTGATCCAAACTAAACCTTAGTCATGACTATGCCTGTAACAGCCTAAGCCCACCGCTAACAGATATTGTCCTCTTTGGAGGTTTTAAAACGTGTCTGCTGAGAGAGGTTTCCACACCCTTATAAAGAATGTTTTGTTCCCATCTCCAACCGACGTGGGATCTCACAATCCACCCCTCTTTAGAATCCAGCGTCGTCACTGGCACACCGCTTGGTGTCCACCCCCCTTTGGGTTTCAGCCTCTTCGTAGGCATACCGTCCAGTGTTTGGCTCTGATACCATTTGTAACGGTCCTAGCCAACCACTAATAGATATTGTCCTCTCTAGGATTTTCCCTTCGGGCTTCCCCTCAAGGTGATTAAAATGCATCTGTTAGGAAGAGGTTTTCATACCCTTATAAAGAATGTTTTGTTCTCCTCCCCAATCGATATGAGATCTCACAATTGGGGGTCTCACATCGATTGGAGAGGGAAACGAGTGCAAGCGAGGACACTGGGCTACGACAGGGAATGGATTGTGAGATCCCACATCGGTTCTAGATAAGAATCATTTCTTATAATGGTATAGACACGTTTTAAAACCTTGAGAGAAAGCCCAAAAGAGAAAGGCCTAAAGACAACAATATCGATTAGTGGTGAGCTTGAGCGGTTGTCACATTATTCAATATATTTCCTTCAACACCCAAATTGTGCAGCAAACCGAACAAGACATCATTAGCTTCTAACAATTCACAGCCTCATAAATCAAGCACTCAACAAAACATTAAACATCCCAAAATTTCTCCAAAACATACCTGACAAGGGGACGGCCAAGATGTCACCAGCCTTAATACTCGGGTTTCCCATAGCATTAACATTCATCAAATCAGTAATAGTGGTGGAATATCTAACTGCAATCCCTGTCAAAGTATCTTCAACTTGAACAACGTAAGACAAGTAAATAGCAGGCAAAGAATTGTCTGTCCCATTAAAACAAGTACAAGGAAGTGGCACAACAAGTGTCTGTCCAACATCAAGAACAGAGGGATCTGATATCGAATTCGCCTCACGAATCTGATCCGACGAGACCAAACCAGCATAGATAGTATCAGCAATCGACAAAAGAGTATCAGACGGGCGAGTCTTGTAGCGTGTCGAAACCGATTTACGAATCCCATCAACGCAAGAACAAGAAATGGGGATTTTAATGAAGAGTTTCGAAGGCAGAATGTGATTTTCAACATCTGGGTATGAAACATCTATGGCATTGGCTGTGAGAATCGAAATGGGGTCGACTTGAAACAGCGAAGCAACCTCAGAAACCTTAAGATCGGTGTAGAGAGTGTAGCCGAGAAGGGAATTGCAAGAATCGGCGTTCGAACATGGCTCGATGGTTGATTTAGCGCTAATGAAAGCTATATTGAACAAAAATGAGGCTAAAACAATAAACAAGAACGAATTTAAAGCTCTGTGAGCGCTATTCAGCGCTCGAGCTGCCATTTTACAAGCTTTGTTCTAAGAAAAGCAGAGAGAAATTGGGTTTTTCTCTACAAGAAATGGAGCTTGAAATGAACTCAAACAGAGAAGGAAATTATATTCGAGGCAAATGGGATTCAAAACACTCAAAAGGGTTCTAAGGGTTTTCGAAATTACGACTAAATTTAAAAGAAAATGATACTTTTCTTACATGAATTCAAAGGGTTTTAGGGTTTTTGAGAGAGAAATTAAAAGGTGGAGGAAAGAATCGTGTTTGGAGTACAGAGGCAGACAAAGACACTGCTCAGAATCTCGATCTTCGAGTTCTTTCTTTGGACTACTTTGCCCGCCGGAGAGCTCAAAATTCCCGCTTTTTTGCAGCTGACGAACGACGACGTTTTAATACGTTCAGAATCCCGGGAAGCCTTTGCCGGTGAGGGTATTTTGGGAATTTCAGCTTTTTAGTTTTTCCGGTGAGGCTTTCTCAAAAGAATTTTTTTATTTTTGTCTTTTGGCTGATAGAGTTCGTGTGATGATAGGCTCACGCTCTTTGATATGCGCGTATTAGAAACGCGCTCGCATATTGGTGGAGAATTATTTTTTTAAAAATTAGATTAAAAAAATGATTATTTGAAGAATTAAGGGTACAGGTGGCGGTGTCAGAGCAGTGTTGATGCTGATGCAGCAGCAAAAAGAAGCAAGAAAAGAATTTGGTAAATTTTCCTACCAATTTTCCTTTTTATTTTTCAATTTACCAAATTATATCAAATTTTATTTTTAATTTTCAATTTCATACTTTTTATTCGTTTAATTTATCAATAATTTTAAAAAAATAAATAATAAAATCTAAAATTAACTAATTTTGATAAAGAAAAAATTTCGTTACAAAATTAAATTTAATTAATAATATTTTTATAAAAAAAAAAAACCAATTCTCGTATCAATTCTTTTAAAATCCTATAAATTTTACAACACATGCATGTTTTATAAAAACATTTGTATGTACGTCATTTTAAGGTTAGAGGTTCGAACAGTTATTTATTAAAAAAAATATATATTTTATTACTCATCGTACATGTGAGTATTTTATTATTATTATTATTATTTATTTAATCAATCTATCCCAACAACGTGGAGCCACAATGGGCCAGAAATTAGGCAATAGGCTAGGTCCATGGACTCTCACTAAATGGGGCCCAATTATCTTTGGGCCAAGAAGAAACGGAAGGCCTGTATTTGAGCCCAAATAAGTATTTGGATATCAACCTCATAATTGGGCCGATGGCCCAAACGAGAGGATCTCCATTTTAAAAATTGGAAAATAAAAAAATAGAGAATATTTAATGAGTGGGGAGGGGGCACCGTCTGGCACGAGCGCAGATGAAAAAGGTAGAATGCTAATTTGTCCCTACTCTCAAATAAATAAAATAAATAAATAAATAAATAAAAAGAAATGAGTTTGGGTTAGTGGACCAATTCAATTCCCTATGCCCACACATATGGCTCAGTTAACGTGACCGTATTGGCTTACCATTATTGCCCCTCCCGTTTCCCAACCCCTCGCCCCGCTTTATTCCATTTTCTACTCTCTATAGGTTATCTCGATCATGCTTGTTTAGGACGTGTTATCTTTATCTCGATCATGCTTGTTTAGGACGTGTTATCTATGGCTGCATGTCTGTTTCAAATTTTTTTTATTTGCTTTTATATTTGATAAACTTTTACAATTCTTATTGTGTTAATACGAGAGTGTATGACCGCTCGCCAAAATCATGTCTACCCCCGTTAAGGTTAAAATGCCCCAAAGTGTGCTATAGGGGAACGTGGGTAATCGTCAATTCTTCCTATCTTGTTTATACTTTTTTCTTTTCTTTTATTTTCTTTGGTTTTACTATATACTCATCAAACGTGGTCCATACATCTAACCACCATATTTGACTTTCGTGAACCCTAGCCACTTAAGAGTTGTCAATGGGACGAGTGGGAACGAAGACCTTTTCTCTATCTCTGTCTATACTTCCTATTTTTATTTTCTATCGGTATAAAGTTATTCATTTATTTTTTTGTCGGAAGTAGGAAATCAAGTAATGGGGTGAAGCAGTGTGAAGATTGAGACGGGATGTTACGGTCATACTTGTCCAAACATGTTGTCTAGGGTTGTGTGTCAGATGTCTCAATCATGCTTGTCTAGAACATGGTATGCCTGTTCCAAATCTTTTTTACTTAGTTTTATACTAGATAAACCTTTACTATTCTTGTTGTGTTAATACAAAGGTGTCGACTGCTCACCAAAGTTATGTCTACACTCATTGGGGTTAAAATACCCCAAAATGTACTATAGGGAGGAGAGATGTGGCTAGTCGTCAATTCTCTACCCAAGTTATATGCTATCAAAGTTATGGTTGTTACTTACTCACCTTTAGCTTGTAACATTGTTTTCATTACATTTCTTTACTCACGTTTTTCAAAACATTTCTCTAAACATGACTAGAAGCTCGACCATATGTCAGTATTGTCTACAAAGTCCGAATCTCACATGACTAACTTGTTCGCTTGGTTAAAACAAGTGATACACAATCATTCTCCTATGGTCACAAAAGCGCAAATGTGACGCAAGGCTAGTATTGAAAATAGTGACGAAAAAAACTAAACATCGTCCCCAGTTTTATTTTTCTAACAAGACGAAATTCATCCCCGCTTTCTCTCTAATTCTCTATTTGAGTGGGTATTCTATGTCTCGACCCGAAAAAGTCTTCACAATTAGGACAATCTTGAAAAAGTATCTGTGTGGACAAAATTGAATAATGGTTGATGAGGAAATAACATAAACAGAAAAACACTCTTAAATTCTAATATTTTCCATCAACATTAATTAACCAAATTAATGTGAAGTACTATACTTATTCACTAATTAGGTAGGACCAGAAATAATGGAATCCATTGTTTCAAACAGCATTAAATTAGCACAAAAAAAAAAAATAATAAATTATATTTTAAAACAATCTAAATATGTGGCATTTGTTAAAATAAATGGTGTAATATTATTAAAATATGAAATTTTCAAAAATTAGAAAAATAACATTTTATCCAATACTATCAATCTTATTACCATTTTGTCCTCCAAAATGATTTCGTGGGCCCAGAACCACGTGTCAAATTTGTAATAATAATAATAATAATAATAATGTAAGAATCTGATTTTTTTAATAAATGTTAATCTGAAAAATTAAGATAATTTTATATTAAATAATAACAATCATCAGATCCCATTTACAAAATAATTAACAAAATAATTAGTAATAAAGTATTAGAATCAAGTTGAATATTTATCATTATTATGCCTATACTTTTAAGGAAAATAAAATAAATATTTTCCCAATTGGACACTGTAATGAATTCTTCGATTGTGATAGCTTCTTGTTTCTTTCTTTCCCTCCTTTTTTATTTATTGGGTAATAATTTCTTGATTTTGACATGGTTTCCATCTATTCAACTAATTTATTCAGATTGGTTTGAGATTATAAATAAATAAATAAATTTATGAGTTAAAGAGTTTGTTAGGCCGGTAGAGTCCTCGACAATCTTCCCCTCAAACAAAATACATCATAGAGTCTCCCTTTGAGGGTTCGTGGAGCCTTCAAACAGTCTCCCCTTAATCAAGGCTCGACTCCTTTTTCTAGAGCCTTCGAATAAAGTACACCCTATGTTCAACATTTGAGTCACTTTTGACTACATCTTCGAGTCCCACAACTTTTTTGTTCACACATTGAGGATTCTATTGACCTGATTAAGTTAAGAGCATGACTCTGATACCATGTTAGGAATCACAACTCTTTACAATGATATAATATTGTTCATCTTGAACATAAGCTCTCATGACTAATATACAATCTAATAATAATTTATTCTCAGATAGAAAATAAATTTTTAAATTTTTTTTAAAAATAAATACTTGCAAATCTTAATTTAATATCCTCCAACTAATAATACAATCTAAATTATTGATGGCAGAGTCGAGAAAACAAATAGTATAATATGAACGTTTAATTTTCGAAAATTCAAAATTTAAAAACCCATAATAAATCCAATTAATAAAAGTTTTGTCAGAAATAATATTTATATTTATCTGACCGTACTTACCCACTTTAGGTTGGAGATTCTGGAGAAAAGATCCAAAACAGAAGTAAAAATATTTTCAAAGAGTAAGTAGAGAGGGAATCATTTACCTTTCATCATCATACTCAGACAGCAGTGATTGTGTTTTCACTTCCATGGTGGTGTGTGTGTGCGCGCGCGCGCCGTTGAGTAAACCCACGCCTGCCCAATGCCCATCTCTTCTCTTCCCGTGACGCTTTAAAATCTGTTTATAAAAAGAGAGATCGAAATTATTATGCCTTTGCTTTGGCGTTGGCCTCAGTCCTAACCAGATCTAGACCACTGAGTTGCATAAAGTAGAAGCTGTTTCTGTTTCTGTTTCTGGTGCTGCTGTTGTTTGCAGACGTTGTGTTCGACAAAATGCCAAGGGGGGAATCGTTTCTGAGGCAGATAAGTAGAGGGGAGGGCTCGAGATCAACATCGAAGAGGTGGGGTGGGGAGTTTAGGAGAAGCTCTGCTTCTGAAGAGCGTGTCAGTGAGGGAAGCCATTGGAATGAGAAGATGGAAGGGGGTGTTAATATGTATGGGATGGACCATGGCGGAGTGTCGAGAAGGAAGAGGGTGATGGTGGTGGTGGATCATACTTCACAATCTAATCATGCAACTATGTGGGCGCTTACTCATGTGGCTAACAAGGGCGATGTTCTTACTCTCCTGCATATTATCACCAATGCCTCCACCGATTCTTCTTCTTCTTCTTCTTCTTCTTCCCCTTTCTGTGCTACCTCTCTTGGCTCCCTTTGCAAGGCTTCCAGACCAGAGGTTAGAAGGGAATTCAAAACATCCCCCATTTTTTCTTAGCTTATTTACTGTTGATAATTGTCCAGAGGGAGTCCGACGTAATCATAGATTTATAAGTTAGGACAGAACTTTTGAGATCATGAGAACTTATGCGCAAAGTGGACAATATCGTACCAGTGTGGAGATTCGTAGTTTATAACATTTACACTTACTTCATCTTTGCAGCTCAGATCTCACTTCCATTTTTTTACCAAGTGGGTTATATGAAATTTTTTCAGGTAGAGGTGGAGGTGCTGGTGATCGAGGGGCCGAGGCTGAGCACAGTGATGAACCAAGTTAAGAAGCTGGAAGTGTCGGTGCTGGTTGTAGGACAGAGAAGGCCTTCGTTTCTCAGCTGGTGAGTCGAATCCAACAAGCAAATTCCTGTTTGATTCATTGTTTTTGTAACTTGAAATGTGGTTTGCTGAATTGATTGTAGCTTTTGTGGGAGTGGTGGGGCGGGAGATCTGGTGGAACAGTGCATAAACAATGCAGAGTGCTTGACGATTGGGGTGAGGAAACAGAGCAGAGACATGGGAGGGTATGTAATCAACACCAGATGGCAGAGGAATTTCTGGCTTCTGGCTTAGTTATTGCTTGAAGTTAGAGAGTTCTTATGAATGAATGACCCATGGAAGTAAGTTGTAGTGTAATCTAAACAATAATAACCCTTCAGTCTACTCAGATCTGTAAAACAACTAACAAGCTAAGCTTATCGTCGTCCTGTCCTATGAGTTAACAACTTGTAATTGCTAACAATCTATGAGAATTCAGAACAAGTCCTTGAATCGTGTCAACGATCTCTTTGCTCCTTGTGTGTGCCTGTTTTTTGTTGGATCCTTAGAAATTGATGTGCTGGAAGGTAATAGATCTGTTTTCTGGACAGAAAACATTGGTTTTTGGGCAGGGCAAACTGGATTAAAAAATGACAATAATTTATGTTTCTAAAATGTTCATAGATGGGAAGGCAATCATTCAAATTTTCCATTAATGGTAGGTGTCTTGCATTTCATCGTTCCTCTTTTTTGTTCCAACTCAAGCCCCCTAAATCTAGGCGATCTTCACATTTTTTTCTGCATTAGTCTTTAAGCTTAAATTATACCTTTCGACTCTGTCTAGAATTTAAATGTATCTAGAATTTAAATTATACATTTCGTCTCTGTCTAGAATTTAGTCTAGATGATTTTGAAAGTCGGTAACCGCTCAAACTCACCGCTAACAAATATGGTCTTCTTTGAACTTTCCATTCCTAGCTTTTTCTCAAGGTTTTAAAACGCGTCTCCCAGATAAAGATTTCTACACCATTATAAAGAATAATTTGTTATTCAATAATAGACGCAGGTTGGCATTCCATCCTTCCTTCTCCTTTCAAGGTCTACTCGAATAGAGAATCCAGTGTTTCTTAGTCGTGAATATCTGAATAGGACGAACCGTCCCATAGTTTGCTTCGGAACAAAATAATTGAAATTAGACTCGTTGAATTGAAATGTATATCTCCCCCTAACCATTTTCTTATGGGCATTCCGAAACCATATTGACCAATCAATTATCTTGAAAGAGATGAATTTAAGCTCCAGTTTGGGCCTGTTCTATGGACACCGCCAGGATCCTAACTGAACCCAACATGTAGCAGGCTTGGACGCTTGGTTTCTCTTTATTTTCTTTTTCTGACACCTTAAAAGATGTAATTTCGCTTCTTTTTTGTTTCCTTACCATAAGAACAAACTTTTTGTGTATAAATTTGGGAGCAAACTGATATCCTAAACTAACTAAATTATGCCATTAAATCATTACTACCCAACAAAAAGGCTCCACTTCTAAGCCTAGGTTTAGACAATTCACCATCCTATATAGACCTTCTGTTTGATTCTATTTTTTCAGTCACTATCATAACCAATGGAGCAACAAACTTATCTTTCAAGCCGAAGTTTAGATAATTGACGGTGCATGTGAGTATTATTGAGACTGCAATAACACATTCATCTCTTTCTTGGGTGCAAAATTGATATCATTTTTACTCAATAATAGAAAGTAAGGAAGCAGTTGATTCTTGAAACTAGATCGATAACAATCCAAGCCCACCTCCAGCATATAGTCCTCTTTAAACTTTCCATTTTAAACTTCGTTCGAGATTCGCATCTGCTAAAGAAAAGATTTCTATACCTTTATAAACAGTGTTCGTTCTACTCTCTAATCGATATGGAATTTTGCAACATCTCCCATCTCCCATGTAAGCGCAAGACAACTTGATAGTAAGATTCATCTTGTTGATGATGACGCCGCCTACCTACCCAACCTTACTTTGAAACACAGCTTCTCTCTCACTCTCTCACTCTCTTCCCATGTGGATGTGGCCATTACTTTGCCTTTTTAAGCCTTCTAATTGGCAGATTGCTGGTTTCTATACTTTTTAAATAGCCAGCCCACACTGCATTGCCCATTTTTTTTTCTCGGTTTATCCCACGAAAGAAGCCACTCGGTGCGTGGAATCAGCAACAGCCTTGTGACCCACCACAAGTTCTCCATCATTTCTTATAATCTGGATTCCATTGCCCATATTGCTTTAAAAGCATTTACAAAATTCTGCTTCTGTCAACTACTTTCGAGTTTGGTGTAAATGCTTCAACCAGAGATATAAACATCAAAATAAAGTCATGAAAGTTTATTACTAAAATAAACCGTACCGTACCATCCATTATACTTAAAGAGTAGCATCAAAATCATATCTCACACTCATGTCCTATGAAAAAAAAAAAGGAGAATTTGTTAGAAACCATATCCCCAAAAGTTCTCGTACCAATGAACATATATTCCTTACTTATAAACCCGTGATTATCCTCTAACCCGTAATTATTCTCTAAATTAGCCAACGCGCAGCTCCCTCCCCCTCCCCCCAAAGCTTCAAAGAACAGAAAGAAATGTGGAAAAATTATAATGTGGGCCGTGTCGAAATAAATCCTTTTCAACTTGTACATGGGCCAGGTAAATTCTTTAAAATGGATTTGTTGAGGTGCAGACACATGTAGGGTTACACGGATCTTGTCCAACAAATTTCGGGCCGGGTTGCGTTGAATTCGGGTCAAGTCAATGAAGCACACGCGCTGAAATTGGGTTGAGAAGTGTCTATAGAATCGTCTTCTACTTCATTTTTGCTCTTTTCAATCTTTATCAAGGCCTTATGGGGTTGGGTCAAAATGTACTAGCAAGGGGGCCAAGGCCAAGACCAACTTTCCTACCTATCTTATTCTAGACTATAAATGACCAACGCCAACCGCACCTCCAACCCTCAATTTCTCTCACTTCACTTCACATTCTACTCCCCACTTTCTTGCTTTCCAATCAAAAAGCATGAATGTGTATAGAGCTCAAATGTCTTCCTGTTACTTCCATCCCAAAGAACTAGTGGTGGGTGTCTGCGCTTTGTGCTTAAACGAGAGGCTTCTTATCTTAGCGTCCAAACGAGGTCCCCATCGCCTCCATTCTTCAGCCCCAACCTGCCGGAAAACTCCCATCAACCTCTCTAAGATCTTCGCTTTTACCTCTTTCATCACCCGTTTCGAATTCCGCCGTTGGAAGCCGGAAAACTCGGCCGATGAAGCCTCCACCAGTCAAGAAGGTACTTCCCTTTTCACCTTTATACGCATCTATATATCCTTTCTCCCAGTTCAAATCTCAGAATCATGAAGAAAATTATTATTCCTTAGCATTATCAGCTGTCTAATACAAAAACTGGCAAAAAAAAAAAAGAACGAAAACTATTATGGGTTTGTCTAAAGAATAAGAGCTATGTTAGTAATCACAAGGCCTCTTAGCTTTGCTTTAGGTTATCAAAAAGCCTCGTACCAATAGAAATACATTACTTACTTAAACTCGTGATCATTTCATAAATTAGCTGACGTGAGATTCATTCTCAACAATCTTCTCCTCGAACAAAGCACACGGTCGAACCTCTCTTGAGGTCTATGGAGCCCTGAAGTTTAAAATGAGTTAAACGCTACCAAAAGAAGGAAAGGAAGAAGGGAAGGAAGGAAAATGAGTGGTTTGGCAGAAGGGGGCGGGGTGTCAGAAACACAGAAAGTACAAGAATAAAAAAGGAACAGAGTAAGTAACGGTGGAGGAGACTGTTTAGCAACAGTTGGGAAAAGTTCAAGTTTGAATTGTTCCAATCATAACGAAGAATGAAAGTAGACAGCTTCTGTAATCTCGAAGATTAGACAGAAACTAAACATAATTGTGGGGGGGTAAACACAGAAGCAAAGTGGGTAAGGGACAAGGAAAACAAAACACAAGTTTACATCTGGACAACACTGAGAAGTATCTTTCAAGTTCTTTGTTTTTTAATTGTATTTTTGTTTTTTTAAATTTTAATGTTTTGATGGGGGCCACTCAAAAAATTATGTAGACTCATTCATCTCAATCAACTTTGGGAAAAATGGAGTTGGGTCATGGGAACAGAACAAGGTCTCAGAGGTGTTCCTGGAGAAGAACTGTAGCCTGTCATGGAATCACCACTTGACCAAAGACTCCAAGGAGACCAAGACTGTGATAGAGCATGGCAAGACCCGTGCCTCGCTTAGGTGGCGGAAGCGGATCGGCCATCTATTCCAGCTCATCAGAAGGAAAAGGCCCAACAAAGGGACAGTCTGCCACGTGGAAGGAGTCAAGACAAGAAAAGGCTGGATAAAAACTCTGACAAGGTCAAGGAATTCTGAATAGGCATAAAGGAAAATCTATCCCTGAATTGGAATTCAAATATGACATGTAAAAAGATTCAAGTCTAATCAATAACGTTTTTTTTATAATTTATTTGCCTATAGTAGTCTTAGTGCTTCAAATTTTGAACGGTACACCGTCATTACCATTAAGAATCACAAACCTCCATAATGGTTAATATTGTCCACTTCGAGCATAAGATTTCATGGTTTATAAACTCATATCAACTCCTTAATTAACCCACGTGAAACTCCTCTCCCAACAATTTTCAACAATTACCGAACGACTTCTTATTGTGTTTTCGACATCCATTGTTCTGTACTCATGTAGAAAAAGAAAAGGAAGAAGAATATATATACAAAGACAAACCAAATGAAAACAAGACATGTTTCCGAGTCAAAAAAGAATAATGTTGAAACCAATCTCACCAGCCTAGATATTCTCTTGCCATGAGCAAGCCTGTATGCATGTGGGAAGAAGATTAGAATTAGGCAGGGGCTACATCTTTTAGCAGTGTCCTTCACAAGGGCAATTTGTCACAAGTGCCCTATCAAGCAAGAGGACCATTGATTTGGAAAAAGGACCACAAATTAAGGTCCAGGAAAGAAACGCTTATAGTGGCGCGGTCGAAAATGACAAGACATCAATCTTCACCCAACTTCATCAACCAAAAACCAACACCAACGCCACTGATTAAACATTTTCAGCAATGTATGCATTTCCATTTTCTCATCCTATGATTTTATTATTGGTGGTAGGATACAAAGTGAAGAGGGTGCTTGCTTACACATGCCACTCCTCCCAAGTCAAACTAACTTTATATAAGCATCTAATTTCGGGTCACACAATCTATAAACAATGAAATTATTTCACAGCTCAAAGAGGATTTTATATGAATAATAGCCTTTATACTCTAACTTTGGTTGGTCTTTGTCTGTACTTTCCTTCATTTCTCACCTTCTTTTTTCCCTCTCCTTCTCTCTCCTCTCTCATACAGACACTGCTCCCTTCCAACAGCCGATCTCACATGTCTTGACTTTCTCTCCCCTCCCTTGTAATTACTCTCTCTCTCATTCTAACTTAAGTGAAAGCAAAGATAAAGCAAGATGGATCACACTCATAAACAGAAATTAAATAAAGAGAGGCACAAATTTACGTGGTTCGAAGAGAAGAAATTCTCCGACATCTACATAAATTTTTGTCTCTTTGTTTAACCTATGTTCGTGGGTGTGTGAGTGCAATCAATTTTGCTTCCGCTTTCGTTACAACATCTCTCTATAGGGTTCAATTTCCTATATGGTCTTCCAACGAGGTTGTGGCACCCTTAACACTTTAGGTTCTAGCTCTATTGCCCATTTTCCCTTTCACAAACAATTTCCCGAAGGTGAATTTCCTAGGAACTTTGTTAAGAATCTGTCTTTTTTTCACCCTCTTCAAATCCAATAAATGATAATATAAAGCACCTTTGATCCACGCTTTCACATAATTTTTTTTTTTTTTCATTTCAAAAGAAATATTACTGATGCATTCAACAGAGAAGGAGATTTAAAAGAAATAATAATAGTAAAGAAAGAGAGAAATGATACTATATATTACTCCAAAGACAGAGAATGAACCAGAACTTTTTTATTATATAAGATAAATTTAACCATTTAATATATCCAATACCCAAATTACGATCCAAATAAATTTAAATAAGTATTATTTCTGTATCTAAGTTGTCTTTTGTAAATAAAATTTCGTCTCTAATGATTCAGAAATTTAAAGGATTAGGCAAATTTAATTATGTAATAACCTTAGGGGATGATCTTGAGTTCATCTAAAATTACCCTATCTGCTTAGATGTGACTACTGATGTGACGAGTTTTACCTCACCGATCAGCCGAAAATAAAAGAGAGGAAAAGAAAATTTCCCCTCCAGAAATTCTGTGGACTGAAAGAACAAAATAAATGACATGGAGCCTCCTTCATGTGGGTGTGTAAAAGGCACAACTAAAGGACACATAGCACACTGGACAGAGAAATATGGTAGAAGAAAATAATGGGTGGTGATTGAACAATTCAAAGTGTCTGCTGCCCACATGCATCTTAACCGACACTCATTCACTGCGCAGCTTCTTCCATTCATTTATACAGTTCTCTTCCTTGCTTTTGTTTCTTAAGTTTTATATTAAAAAGAAAACCAAATTCTGCTTAATAATCTTATTCACTCCTTGAATGCAAATTCTGCTCAGTAATCTTGTTTCTGAAACTTGTTCTTTTTGGGCTTCCTTTGTCAAACCTTGACAATTGAACATCATAGAATATGTTATGATCTACGAGGCTCGAGAATTATTGTGAGATCCCACGTCGGTTGGAGAAGAGAAGAAGCATTTCTTATAAAAATATGGAAACCTCTCCCTAGAAAACGCATTTTAAAAACTTTGAGGGGAAGTTCAGAAGGGAAAGCCCAAAGAGGACAATATCTGCTAGCAGTGAACTTGAGCTATTACAAAATGGTATCAGAGCCAGACATCGGGCGGTGTGTCAAAGGACGTTAGGCCCCCAAAGGGAGTGGATTGTGAGATCCCACGTCGGGTAGAGAGGAGAACGAAATACTTCTTAGAAGGGTGTGGAAATCTTTTCCTAACAAACGCGTTTTAAAAACTTTGAGGAAAAGCCCGGAAGGAAAAACCAAAATAAGACAATATCTACTAACGATAGACTTGAGCTGTTACAATTATCCTCCCTAAAGTTTGGTTGGTCTCTTTGGCTTGATTAATTTTGCTTCTAAGAGTATATCCAACAAAATTTCAACAACTTCGAGAAGTAGAGATATCTTGAATTTATGATGAATAGAGGAGTCTAAAAGTAAAACTGCATAGGATTAGCAACAAACCTATGCAAAAGAACAATCTGAACCATGAGACAAAACAATCTAAACACTCCAATTTTTCCTCCAGACAGACACCTCCCCAAATTCACAGGATTTCTGGGCTAAAGCGGACAAAACTTCTTAAACAAAGTCCACGACTATTACTTCATAGCATGATCTCTCGAGTTCTTACAGTAATATTAATCGCTATTATCATCAACCAACTGTATTGTTTCTACTAGAAACAGGGTCAAATATTTCGATGTATTTGATGGGGCCTAAACATTGAACAAGCAGTGTCGCTATTCAGAGAACAAGAGAAAAGGTAACCATTTTGGCCCAGTAGTTTTAAAGAGTATAAGATTTTAAGAACCATTGATCTCCACGAAGGTATTATATTGTCCACTTTCAGCATAAGCTCTCATCGCTTTACTTTTGATTTTCCTAAAAGGCCTCATATCAACGGAGATATATTCCTTACTTACTAACCCACGATCATCCCCTTAATTAGTCGATGTGGGACTCCCCACCAACAATCCTCCCCTCAAACAAAGTATACTATAGAGCCTCCCCTGAGGCCTGTGGAGCTCTCGAACAACCTCCCCTTAATTGAAGCTCAACTCCTTTCTTTAGAACCCTCAAACAAAGTATACCTTTTGTTCGACACTTGAGTCACTTTTTTACTATACCTTCGAGGCTCACAACTTCTTTGTTCGACATTTGAGGATTTTATTGACATGACTAAATTAAGGGCATGGCTCTTATACCATGTTAAGAATCACAAACCTCCACAATAGTATGATATTGTCCACTAAGAACATAAGCTCTTATGGCTAACCTCTGCCTAAGTTACTAAAACAAACTACTAATTCATCTCTATTGGGTAGAGTGAAAGCTATCCATAAATAGATAAATACTAAAAAAAAAGAAATGCATCATGTTAGTAATCCGCAATTGTTCATAATTTGAATGGCGAACAAACAACTCCCCATCTACATCCCATAGTTGAAGTTATAAATTAAAATGTCCGGTAAACGATCCACTTATTCAAACATGATTTGAATATGACATCCATTGAGAATACATCAACACATCAGAGAAGAACATGATTCCAAATCCCTAACCCTAACCCTACCAACGAAACAGGGGATGCCATTATCAGAAACCAAATTATTAGGAAAGATTAAAGAGCAATCAATCTTCAGAAAAAAGAGAGCGTAAATATTAAAAAGCAATCAAGCTTCAGAGAAAGAGAGAGAACCTGTAAGAGACAGCTCCAATCTACGAATGTGACCATCTTTCACGGTCATAGAATCCCCATTTCTCTCGGCGCAATCGATGGAGGCTTCGACGGCCATGAGTTTGCGAGTAAATAGACACTTGAAGATGTTCTTCTCCTTCATCTTATTGTAGTACACGTATCGCTGATGCTAAAATGGTTGGATCTAACATAGCTCCGACGTTGAAGGGTCGGATCATCAGTATTCGAAGAACCCGCGGGAAAGGCATATTGGGAAAATTGGAGGGAACGGAACTGGGTGAACTCAACGGGAAGTCTTGTTGGGTTGGCTTGGTATTTTAAAAGGTATTAGATATTTTATAACATTTTAGGAAATTATTATATATAAATTGAAAAATATATACTTTTTTTTAGAACAAAAAAGGTAAACAAGTTCAAGTCCTAGACAAACGACTCTCCGAATGATATGACATTGTCCACTTTGATGACATTGTCCACTTTGAGCATAAGTGGACATGCTTTGCTTTAGGCTTCCCAAAATGAGAGAATATTCTTGCGTCATAAACTCACGAGAGAATATTCTTGCGTCATAAACTCACGAGAGAATATTCTTGCGTCATAAACTCACGACCATTCCTTAAATTAGCCGATGCCGATGTGGGACTTTTATGTAATATTTTTATAAAATTATCCAAAATCGATTCGTACCTATTATTGGATGATAAAAATCTCACATCAGTTAATTGGAATGGTCATGAGTTTATTACGAAGGAATACTCTCTCTATTGGTGTGAGGTGTGAGGCCTTTTGGAAAACCCATAGCGAAGCATGAGCGCTTACGCTCAAGGTTGGACAATATCATATCATTGTGGTTTATATATATATATATACACCATGATCATAATTTATAATATTTTTAGAAATAAAATCAAAATCGATTATCTTATCAAGTTGTGCCTCAAATTTAAAGAAATATTGCAGGTTTCCTACAATTCACTAGCCAAGGTTTGTTCCTTAGATTCGTTGTTTTTGGGCGCTGATGCAAAATAAATACGCTAAAACTGCACAAACTCTAAGTTCATGTACAGAGAAACTAAAGCAGAATCGATCCATTCATTAATCCTCTTCCTCGTCAGTGACGAATTTACCAGTTCCAGGATTCACAGCAGCAATGAAGAAAAACAGAACGTTCAACAAAACCAGCGGCTCAATTTCATTGATCGGCACTCCCGTCTCAATGTTCAACTGCGCCAACGCTCCCTTACCTGTAATAATTTCTCCGATCAGCGAGAACGCAAACCCTAGCTGCGCCAATCTTCCGACGAACAGCTCATTTGCCTTCGTGAATCCGAACAACGGACCTATACAAAAACAGAGCCGTCGTGAATTTGATGTTAAGATTTGATTTATCGAGATTTAATCGAACAATTCGTTTGCACTGTACTGCAACTCACCTCCTTCTTTGAGACCTAGCGCCGATCTGAGGCCCTTGCCGGGAGGGATAACGGCGCGTTCCAGTCCGGTGGCTGGTTCTGGATCGTCGATGAATTTTCCACGGTCTCCTAGCGCTCCAATGGCTCCGAGAAGAGTGAATAAGATGAAGAACAGAAGAAGAGGCTCCGCTTCGTAAATCGGAACTCCAGTTTCTAAATTCAGTTGAGCCAGAATTCCCTTTCCGGTGATTCCCTCTCCCAGCAACGACGCCTGCAAATTTTAATTAATTATTTTATTTAACTATTCCTGATATTTTAATAAATAACAAAATTCTAACCTTTTTTAAATTTAGGGTTTACAATTTAACAAAATAATTAATTAAAATAACAAATGAAATTAATTACACTCATATTTGCCATAATTAAATAATTTATCCCCACAAAAATATGACAAATATTTATGCAATTATTTAATAATAGTATTACAAAAATAACTATATATAAAATGGGTTTATTTTCTCATTATTTCTCTACCATGATTTTTAATTTCTTAAGAAAATATTTGCTCTATAAACAAAAATACTCTCCTTAAGTTATATATATATATATATATATATTTTTTTTTTTTAATTTGAGTTAGTTAATTAATTAATTTTTTTATTATGAACTTCACTTTTCTAGAGAAAATATTAAAATTCTTAATATACTTCAAATATCCATAAATAATAATTACAAGTTCAATTATACAAAAGAACAAAAACAAAATGTATATCCAATTGGAATTAGTTTTTTAAAAAATAAGTAAAAATAGGTTAAAAAAATTAAGAAAAATAATGAGTTAAAAAGAAAATTCACAAAAAAAAAAAAAAAAACCCTAAATTTCATAATCATGAACATAGATCCATACATTTCTAATTCAATGTGCTTAAACCGAAAGAATTCGAAGCGGAAAAGCGTGGAGAAAGAACTCACAGCAAAGCCGATCATGGCGACACGGCCGACGAACAGTTCATTCTGCTTAGTGAAACCAATGCCACCAGACGTCCCGAAAATGCCGTCTTCAACCTTCTCCTTCGGCTTCACAACCTAAACAAACCAAATCAAACCAGAAAACCTAAATTACTTCTTCTCAGATTCATAAATTCCTCTGAAAAAGAAAACGCGACAATTACCTTCTTCGCCGGCACTTTCGCCTTCGATTTAAAGATCGCAAGAGTCCTAAATCCACGCGCAGGTAAAGAAACGGAACTCGAAGGCAGAGGATTGAAAAACAAGCGACTAAATTGGGCGTTAGGTCTAAGCCTCTGCGTCAACGAAGCGATTTCTCTCTTCAACGCTACGCCATGGCTGGCGCACACACCGGAGGAAAGAACCATGGTTTGAGCCGCCATGAATGCTGTGCTTTTGATGCGAAACAATGCAGGGGAGTTCGTTAAAGCTTAAGCATATGGCTTGGGATTTTGGATGGGTTTTAAAGAAGATGGATCTGAGGAACAGAGGGATTTTGAGTGTATGGTGAGTGTAGATTTGGTGGGAGATTTAAACGATCGGCGAAAAGAGCGACACGTCGTCGTTTTATTTTTGTGATGGTAAATTGGTTGGGATGGGTTTGGAGTACGGTTTTTTTGGTTTTTGTCACAAACCTTAACAACTGGTTCATTCAGGGCCACTTGCCATTAAGAGTTTTTTTTTTTTTTTTTTTTTTTTTTTTTTTTTTTTTTTGGGGGGGGGGGGGG
>NW_019268518.1:4082148-4115793 GCF_002738365.1 Cucurbita moschata
TTTTTTTTTTTTTTTTTTTTTTTGCTAAATTTTGTAATTTTTCCTACAAATTTAAAAATTCTGATAACACCCTTAAATTAATATATATATATATATATATATATATATATATATATATAGATATATATATATTCTTACCGTTAATTTTAAAAGAAAACTATCCTAAATGAAATTAAATCAAAACTATCATAAATGAAAATGATGAATATTTTGTTTTAAAAACATATTTAAACTTTAAATAATTTTAATAATAATCTCCCACTTTTTTGAAGACCTAAATAATATCATTTTTGTTATACTATGTTTAAAAAAAAATACTATAAAATTTAAAAAAAAACCATTAATACTTAATGATATTGTTTAATCCTTTAATATATATATTTAAAGTTTAATATAGTTAGGATTTTTTTTAATAATTTGAAGAGTATTTTTTAAAATTATTTTTATTAATTTAGTTTTTTTCTTTAATTTTTTAAATTGTTTTATTTGTGAAAAGTACATTTTATTATTTTAAAAGTTATAACGTTATTTTTAATTTTTATTTTTATACGGCATGGGCAATTCAAAGTAAAACAATAAAATAGTAGTCATGTTTGTTTGAACTATACTGTAATTAAATAATTAAAATCAACCCTAAAAAAGAAGTTGAAGACTAATACGAAAATGGGATTTAAATCAAAATTATACCGTTGGAAATTTTTATGTGGTCTCCATCAAAATTTGTGGATGTTTCTAGAAGGTCCCAATCACACATATTCGTACAAAGGAAATATACCAAAACAGCACAGCTCAACACGTGTTCGGTTGTCAGTAGAGTGGACAGGGACCGGGCCAGAGCTCAGTATCTCAGCCCATATATTAAATGGGCCTTTTGGCCCATAAAGCCCAATAAGACATACAAAAACGGCCCATCAGAAAATAGCTTTATTTTATTTATTTCAAGTGTGGGAAGAGAAATTAAATAAATCATAATAAATAAATACATAACAATTGGTCCTTGACTTTATAGCTACATCAATGATTGGGATTTAAAGGGAGAGCTCAATAATTGGTATCATAGGACCTCATGGCTCCCATTGTGCCCCTCGCATAGTCAATCTTATTCCTAGCCCCTCTTCCTTAGCCTTTTTGCCTATTTTTCTCAAATTATCGATCCCGACTAAATCTCCCAACTTTACCTCGAGGATTTTACGGGAAAGGGAGTACATAATTTTTCAACATTACTCGTTTAATTGACATTTCAAACTATCTCGTGGAATGATTTGAATCACGAGTTTTCTTTATTATTGATCTTAATTATCAAGGTAACTCGTTTCAAAAATTTTACTTCGGTTGATTCCTTATCGTTTTTTGGTTATTGAATAGAGCTAAATGTCTCGTTTTTCAACAAAGTTTTTAGATCAAATTGTAAGAGTTTCATAATAAATGTGATGCGAATGAGAAACGACTCTTCTTTCGTGTCGGTTTATTTACTAACCTACAAATTTATCACTTGTTTTGATAAGATAAGGAATCAGTACAAGGAGAGTAAGATTCAGATTACTTTGTTGATCGAATATCTCAAGACAAAAATATTGTTTGAGATTAAAATCACTCCACAAGCAATATCGATTATGTCTAGCTTTAAATAATTCTTGTTGATCAAATATCTCAACCAAGAACATTTATTTGAGATTCGAATCACTCCACAAGCAAGATTGATTATGTCGAACTTAAATGATTCTACATGCAACCTAAACTACATAAAATTACAAAGAAACTTAGTTATTAGAAAGAAAAAAAAACTATGCTCCTTTTACTATATTTTCCAAGTCTCCTTACAAATACAATACTGACTATAATTAACCATTATGTAATTGTAACTTATAAAGTAAATAAAAAGTCTTAAATATATTAATGAAATACTGACTCAAAATTACTCTAAATTATATTCTACCTAAAATTTATAACCTTCATTATTTTTTAATATCTTTTGATAATTTCAATAGTTCCCATTTCATAGAAGTATATTATTTGATTGATGTCTCTTAATTCATATCTTATTTTCTATTGATTACAGGATTATCGACGTTTTTAAACGAGTTCGAGACGAGGTGCCCAATTCACTATTTAGTGGGATATGAATGCGACATACTGCTTGTACAAATAGACCCAAAACCTTTTATTCCATTATTTAATTTATTTTTCTCACCTAAAAATGTCTTATTGTTTTATTTCCACAGAATCCACACGTCACAAAATAACTTTAACTCAAAGCAAGCTGTATCCATAATCTCACTCCCACTTTTACTTTTCTGCCCCGACCAAAAAAAGTAAATTAAATAATAAAATTTTGCATATTAAAACCAAATTTAAAATCCATAGTAACGACAAAATTTGATAATATAATTTTTTAATCTAAGAAAAAAAAAATAGTGTTCAAATTAATTGTGTTACTGTAACCGCTCAAAATGAAGTAATTAAAAAAAAAACTAGTTTCAATGTAAAAAAAATTTAAAAGTCTATTTAAAGTAAGTCCGTCAGGACGTCTCTGACCTCTTTTATCTGATGTGAAGAAATCTCTCTCTACTCTTTTTCTAATTTCCAATTTGAACAGAACATCTATTCAATAATTAACGAGCTTCAATTTTTAAATATAAAATTTAAATGGGATTGCAAGATATTTTGGTGATGGGAATTTGATTTAATATTTAAAATATTATGATTAAGAGAGAGGGTCTAATTAGATGTGGATAAGTTAGTTGGAGAGAAACCATTGGGCCACGTAGATGGCGATGGATGGGTAGCCTTTGAAATTTTGTTATTTTTAATATACCTTTTAAAAATAATATAGTTTCAAAATATTAATAAATACATCTTACTTTCTGTCACTTCAATTCAAATAATTATTTTTATAAGAAAAATCATAATAACCTAAATTATCTTTTAGAGAAATAATTCATCCTTTTCTAAAATAAAATTTTAACGAATTTAAAATATATATTACTACACGAAATTTTTAAAAGTAATGTGTATCACATTTTAAATCATTTTAAATTAAATTATATAAAATGTATTGTTATTATTATTATTGAAAATAAATAAATATGATTTAGAACTAAGAGCCATTTTTTTAGCTATTCTATGTTCTCAGGTGAATTTTTACGAGATGTACGAAGACTCGTGTTGATTTGTGGGGATAATCTTCTCTCTTAATAAGCAAAAAGTAGGTAACTTACTGTATCATAGGAGATGCAAAGAAATGTCGGTGTCATCATGTGTCAAATTTGGATTCCAAAGCGTTCAGATTTTTAAATTAGACAAGATAATTGAATTGGGAGAGACTAGGATCACACGACCTTGGGGCGTGCGAGGTCAACTAGGGAATTGGCTTCAGCACAAGTTTATCTCATATGTATTTGTTTAATATATCGTTCCTTCATGCATTGGATCGTTTTAGTCCGTGTTGATTTTTTTTACCATTGATTTTTCTAGACTATATTTGTAGTCCAATTTCACTGACACTGAGTTACTATTCGAAAATTAAAAGACCAAACGATAATTTTTTTACCATTAAAAAAAAATACTCTTAAAATTTTAATAATGCATTTATGACGCCAATTATTCAGGCTACACTGTAACTTGAATGCATCAATAAATTCCAATTTGGATTAATTAATTAATGATATTTAAAAAGAATAACTGAAATTTATATAGAAATTCGAACTGGTTTTTAAAATTCAAATTGCATTTAGGTCTCTAATTAATTGGCGTCCTCTTTCGCTTTCAACGGCCAATCCTACACGCTCCGCTGCCCGCTCTTCGATAATAATTATGACATACTTTTTTCTTTAATTAATATTTTTCTAATATTAGTTTCAAAATATTCAAATTTAAATAACACTTTCAAAAACTCAAAATTTAAATTTTCTACCTAAAATTTAAATATAATATACTTTTTAATTAATTTTTCAAATAACAGTTTTTTTTAAGAAATTAAAAATTTACTGTGAAAATAAATATATATCTAGAAATTTTAAGATATATTTTGAATTTTTTCCAAAAAAAAAAGAAAAGAAAAACTATATTTATTTGAAAATATTGGAATTTTGTTTTGTTTTTTTGTACTTTGTTTGGTAACGTCTTAGTATCATTATTATTTTTTATATACAAATTATATTTTTGGACTTTTTGCAACTTTTTTTTATTTAATTTTTTTAATTTTGAAAAATAATAATATGGTTTTCAAATTTATAAATATATTATTAAATTTAAATAGCGAGACTCATTTATTTTACTTTTATTTTTATAATAAATATTAAATAAGTAAACATCCTTATTTAAATTATATTTTTTTTTATCTAATTCATACTAATATAAGTATCGATGAATATTTAAAAAAACATTATAAAAAAATAAAAAATTAAATTAAGAAACTGATTTTATTCACATTACTTATTTTTTTTATAAAAAAAAAAGTGGGATTTTTTCAAAGGAAAATCTGAACTTTTTGTCTAAAAAAGGGAAAGAAAAAATCACTTTTGGTCACGTAATCATACTTTAAGCATTAATGATATTTTAAGTTAAAAAATAAGGCAATTTCAAAATTAAAAAATATCACATAAATAAAGAAAAATTATATTTATTAATCACTATTATATACATGAATCAGAAAATAAAAAGATTAGAGAAATTTAAATTAATTTACATAAAAAGAAATAAGAAATAAAAATTTGTTTTTTACGATTAAATTTTATAAACAGTAACAGTAAATTACCAAAAAGGCCAAAAAATAATAATTGCGGAAACCCAGATATTCATGCGCGGGAATACCGTCCGCTATATTTCAAAATATATAAATCAAAATAAAAAAAAAAGAAAATTTGTCTTTTTTTTTTTTAGTTAATTAAAAATTAAAAAAGAAATAAAAAAGCTGACTATTGAGTTTCTTTTGAGGTCCCATTCTTGAATTTCACACTATCATATGCCCCAATCACATGCTCTCTCTCTCTCTCTCTCTCTCTCGCTCTATCCCTAACCTTTTTCAATTTTTTGAAAGCTACCATTGTGACAAGAAGTTGAAGAACAAATTAAAATTGAACCCTTCATTATCTGCATATTTTTGCAGACATTCCTCAGATTCTTGCAGAGATAGCCGTTCGTTTATTTTTTCCCCAATTCTTCAAGCCAAACAGCTTCCTGGGATTCTATTTTTTTTGTTTGTATTTGCAGTGCAGTGGTCTTGTTTAAATTCTCGATTTCTGTGTTTCTTTTCTGGTTGAAGGTAAAATTTCTCCCATCTATGAATTTCTTCTACGAATTCTGCTGAATCCTTGAATTATTTTGGATTTGAGGGGTTTTTTTTGGAGTTATTTCGTTTTCTTCTTCGATTTGATGGATTGCTTTTATGTTGAAATACGTGGTTTCAGTCACTATTTCATCAATGTTTTTTGGATTTTGTTCTTGAGTATTGAGGGATTTCGCGATTTTTTTGTTCTTCATTTGGGTTTCTCTTCTCATTTTATCTTTTGATTCTTATTTCTTTGAATCATTGATGGCTTCTGAAGCTTTTACCTACAAAATAATTTGAAAATTGATGGGTTTTTGGCTTAGCAGAAACCCTTTTCTGTCACTTACTAGGTGTTGGTGGGATGATCTTGGGTGGATTTGAAGCAAAGTTGAAAGAATGAAAGCCCAAGTCATCTCTCTGTCTGTAAACTTTTGTGTTGTTAGATAAGATGTTAATATCTTTCTCTTTCTTTCTCGCTTTTTTGCTACTTTGCTTGAAATTTCCATATAAACTTCAAATAATTTTGTACGCATGTCTGCAGATGGCGCCTTAACCAGTGGATTGATTTTGAAATAAGGCATCAGGATGGAGAGAAGAAAATGGCCATGGAAGAGAAAGTCATCTGATAAGAGCCCTGGAGAAACTGAGAGTTCTGGTTCAATGTCGTCGTACTCCGAGAGGTTTTCCGACGAGCAGGTACACTAGTGAATCCTTAAAGCTAGATCTCCCTGGTGATTGTATGTTTCAATCTTAGTTATGTTTCTTGATATGTTTGGATGTGATCATGCTGGGATATGTATTCTGTTTCCTTTGATTCGACCGATCGAACTTCCTCTTGTAGTCGAATTAATCGAGCTGCAAGTGTTTGGGAATTCGAACATATTACACAAACCTTTGAACTTGTCGAAACTAAGGTAGAATCAGAATGTTTTATGTTCTTAGCTGACAGGGTAATGCTCTGATGGAGCTGCTTTGTGGAAGATAAAATGAAATCCTTAGGTTCTTATCTTCTAGGCAGAGTGTTTCCCTTGACTATTTGGATTGTCCTTACCTTAGATTAGTTTCCATTTACAGTTTTTTCCTCTGAAAAATTGACCTTTTGAATGTGTTTGGCTCAAGAATGAAGTGAACTAATCTTAAATTCATTGATTTCAACTTATAAAATCTACCTCTACTGCTTACTAACTCTCAGTTGTGCAGTTCCATAATTATGTAAACTAAACCCATTTCTATATAGTACGAGCTCAGATGTTTCTGTTGAGTTATGGAGAGTGCTGCTTATTTATAGCTCAATTAATGGTTATATACCGTAAAACTTTATATGGTAAATGACAGGGAAAGTAAATGGTAATAGTAAACAACTATGTATAGTAAAAGGCTATACCTGGTAAAACTATATATGGTAGATAGTTATGTACAGTAGTATCTCGTAAACTATATATACTAAACTGAATCATATATATACCCATTTAGGCAGTGATTTGAAAATGTACTTATCTGTCTTCTCTATATTCTCTGTTATCGTATATACTTAAAGTCATTAATATAAAATTTTAGCCTATATTCCTTCTTGTATTTCTTCTCTCGTCTGTTCTTTGTGTTCATCTAGATTGAGTGTGTGCGCGTTGTTGTGCGATCCTAACAGAAGCTTAATAAAATTATGCTGATTATTTAGACCATGAGCCGAACATTCTATCCAAGTGCGAGATGAGAAGCACCTACTACTTTTGGCGTTCACTATAACTCTTGCCACTTTCAGTGAACAAATTAGTGTTTTCATCTTTGAAGTACGGACTTTATGTTATAAATATACTGTGCTGGCTGCAATCCCCTCCTCTTTGAAATTGACATGCCAATCCTTATTGACAAGCAGGACGCAGTCAAGTCATCTCCGACTCACGAGACTCTATCGCCTGAAGTAACGTCGAAAGCAGTATGTAAGGAGGACATTGATGACGACGACGACGATTCGCCAAAACAAGAAGATATCAATGATAGTGTGAAAGATCTCACTGATAGATTATCTGCTGCTCTTTTGAATGTGAGGGAAAAAGAAGACTTGGTAAAGCAGCATGCCAAAGTTGCTGAAGAAGCCATTGCAGGTAGAATTAGACAAATAAATTGTTCATGTAGTATATCTGTAGATATTAGCTGAATTCTGTTTATTCTAATGTGAATTTAGGATGGGAAAAGGCGGAAAGCGAAGTCGGACTTCTTAAACAGCAGCTCAGGACCACGGTTCAGCAAAAGTCGGCATTGGAAGATCGAGTGAGCCACCTTGATGGGGCACTCAAAGAATGTGTTAGGCAGCTCAGACAGGGAAGGGAGGAGCAAGAGCAGAAGATTCGTGACGCCGTGGAGGAAAAAAGCCGCGATTGGGAATCGACCAAGGCGGATCTCGAGAGGCAGCTCCTTGAGCTCCAGAGCAAAGCAGACACTGCTCAATCTGAATCTCCTAAAGTTGATCCTAGCCTTGGCAAGATACTGGAGTCATTGAAGAGAGAAAATGCAGCCCTTAGGCATGAGCTCCATGCTCAATATAGGGAGCTAGAAACCAGGACTATAGAGAGAGATTTGAGTACACAAACAGCTGAAACAGCCAGTAAGCAGCATCTTGACAGCATAAAGAAAATGGCCAAGCTCGAGGCCGAGTGTCGGAGGTTAAAAGTAATTTCATCCCGACCATCATTGATTAATGATCACAAATCCATGGCTGCTTCGACAATGTCTATTGAGTCACTTACCGACACCCAATCAGATAATGGAGAGCAGCTTAATGCAGTCGATATCGATGTAAGACGAACTGAACGAAACAAATGTGAACCTAGTTGCTCAGACTCGTGGGCATCAGCCTTACCTAGTAATCTTCCTTCTTCTCTTGAACTGGATCTCATGGATGATTTTCTTGAGATGGAAAGGCTTGCTGCATTACCTGAAACTGATAAAGGAAACCGTCACCAAGAATCAGAACCTTCTGCTCGCCCAGCTGCTGAAGAAAGTGCCATGATAACCGAGCTCGAGACGATGCGGCACGAGAGATCTTTAATGGAAGAGAAGCTGAATGAGATGGAAGAAGCAAAGATAGAATTGGAAGAGAAGCTGAAACAAATGGAAATGGAGAAGAACGAAATGGAAGAGCGGCTCGAGATGATGGAAATCGAGAGAGATGAAGTGAATCAAATATTAGCAAAAATGGAAACCGAGCGATCTGAATTGGGGCAAATCTTACTGAAAATGGAACAAGAGAAGGTCGAAATGGGAGATAAGTTAATGAAGTTAGAGATTGAAAAAGATGAACTGGAGACTGCTTTATCCCAGAGTCAAAACTCTGTTGACCTTTCACAATGTCAACTCAAGGAAACAGAAATGAAACTGGAAAACTTACAAACTGAGCTCACCATTGCAAATGAGTCAAAGCTAAGAATTGAGTATCAACTTATCAGCATGGAAGCAGAATCCTTGACCATGTCTGCAAAAGTTGGCATGTTAGAATCTGATATCCAAAAAGAGAGGGCTTCGGCATTGGCATTGACAGTCAAGTGTCAAGAACTTGAAGAACAGCTCTCAAGAAATAAACAAGATGAAAAACAATCACAAATCGAAATCTCCAAGAACGAAATGAAGATAAAACAGGTAAAAACTTATAGCTCGCCTGCCTTAACTCTCTACTTTATTTGTAATGGCACAAGCCCACCGCTAGTCGATATTGTCCTCTTTGAAATTTCCCTTTTGAGTTTTTAAAACGCGCTTACTATAAAGAGGGTCTAGTCCTACTCCTACCTTGAAAGGAAGCCCTTGAAGGGAAAACCCAAAGATGAGGATATCTGCTAGTAGTGGGCTTGGGGTGTAAACATTATTGATCGTCCTTTGAATACTAATAGTTGGAGAGGGGGTGACATTGTAGGAGGATCTAGCTGTAGCTGCTGGAAAGCTTGCTGACTGTCAAAAGACGATAGCTTCTCTTGGGGATCAGCTCAAATCTCTAGCAGCGCTCGAAGATTTTCTGATCGACACGACGCAGCTATCGGAGTTCACAGCCAGTGAATCGCATAACGTCATTAGAGATGGTGAGGAGCAATGGCAGCACTCGAATGGGGCGTTTTCGCCCAAAAGAGATTCAAACTATAGTAAAGTAGTTGATGACAGTTCTGAACCATCAATGAGTAAGAATGAAGACAATTCGCCCCTGTCTTCGTCTTCGTCGACTTCATCGTCTGTGATTGCAAGTCATGTTGTCAATTCTGAGAAAAACCGAAACGGTTTTGCGAAGTTTTTCTCTCGAACCAAGAGCGGGATAAAGCTAGAAATTTAGTCAGGAATGGATAATGGTGTCTAGAGATTTAGTACAGTATAAAAAAATTTGACTGTAAAACAGCTTGTTTCTTCTTTCTCTTGTTGAGTGTTTTAAATCTTCACTTGGATGGACTTTGTAGATCTTTGTAACCAGCTTCAGAATGGCCTGAGTAATTTTGTTTACCCTCTGGCCTTCATATTTATTTGTTCTTATTTTCGGTCTCGTAGATCATCTCTCTTCAATTTTAGCACGAGCGGTAAAATTTCTTAGAACCGAGCTCCTAACACGATGTAAAGTAGATCGAAACGCCCACTAATATAGTCGGGAACAAGCTTTTCTCCATCAAACTACATGATTCTCTTATTTAACCGGCGACAAAATCTTAATTTTTTTTTGGTCTATAAAATCAATAATCCTATTTAAATTTTCAATTTGCTATATAATAAAGTCATTCATTTTAAACAAATATTAAATATGATAAAAAAAAATATTAATTAAACTAAACAAAAACAAAATAGATTTGGAATGAGGTAGATTATTTGAGATGGACGGACCAGATTTGACTGTGACCAAAATTACATACTCGACAGGTGCACCAACTAAACACTCAAAAGAAGCGTAATGAAAGGACAGCCACGAAGTTGGAATTGAATTTTATTATTATTATTATTTAATACTCGAAGTTGAAATTAAATTGGATAGAAAAATTCAGAAGGATTAAGATATCTCCGCAATCCGAGCTGGCAGGATGTCGGGGGCCCACTGAAGGAAGATACTCGCTCTCACAAAAAAGAAGCATGTGGATGTTGAGGATGCCACGTGTAATAGCATTTCGTCCACGTGGCAGAACGTGGAAGGCCAGCTGAGATCGCGGAATACAACCGCCTCTTATCGCCAAAATCCACAAAATGAAACTCTTTCGCACCAAATTTCTCATTTCTCCTTCTCTCTCTCTCTCTCTTTCTCTTTCAACTTCTCAGTCCAAACGCGATGACCGTCGTAGCAACGGCTGCAGCTCTCTCGTTGCCGATCTCATTTTCTAAATCTCCGAAGTTCAATTTCAAGAAGGTGCGTGTTTCTTTTTCCTTCCCTGATTTGGTCGTTTGTATCTTGGTATCGATTTCTGTTCGTGGAAAAGAAGATCGAGAGTTCATTTTGGTCGTTTCAATGTACATTTTGCTGGTAATTTTGCTGCAAGTATCTTACGGAGTTTATTGAGCTTAGTTTTTGTATCTCTTTTGATTACCGAACTTTGTGGCTATTTTCTGTTCATACTTGTGGTCACTTGCTTTAGTTGCTGTAGAAGGAGCGTTTAGGTGAGTAGTGGAATAAATTAACGAATTGGATGGGCGTCTGCTACCTAGCTGTTTGATGTAGTGTTTCTGTTAAACTGTGGTGTGGATTGTTGGCCCTGTGGTTATAGATTTTTGGCTCCATTTCTATGTTGTTGAGATTCATTTGAATGTATGGCTTGATGTTGTGGAATGTTGAATTTTCAGAGTGTGAAAGTTGGATTTAGAGTGTTTGCTGTGTTTGGAGAGGAGGGGGCTATAGAGAGGAAGAGTGGTTGGCAGACGCTCTTTGACGTAGAAGATCCAAGGACAAAAGTTCCTCAATCTAAAGGGAAATTCTTAGATGCTAACCAAGCTCTGGAAGTGGCCAGAAATGATATTCAATACTGTGATTGGCGAGCTCGGCAAGATGTTCTTACAATCATGCACCTCCATGAGAAGGTTCCTCCAATCTCATGCTACTTCATTTGTTTGTTTTTAACATTCCTTTCATTTCATACTTCTATGGTTCCTTTTTGCCATCCTCCTCGTACTTCATTTAGTTGGTTTATCTTACATCAAATTGCCTTTAGGCTAATGAAGCTGTGCAACTTGTTGATCCATCTTCTCGAAACATGTTTTATGCTGAAAATTTGTTGCTTAAATACCGGTTTAGGTTGTGGAAGTCCTAAATCCTCTAGCCCGGAACTACAAGTCTATTGGAACAATGAAAAAGGAGCTTGCTGAATTACAGGGGGAATTGGCAGAAGCTCACAAACAGGTCTGTAAAGTTTCTAGTCAGTTCTTGTCACTAAATTTCCTAAAACGTAGTTAGCTTAGTTCATCAAGAAGAAGATGGGTCAATGGCATTTAGTTGTTGGATCTTCAACCTGGTGAGGAGATTATTCTCCTGTCTATAATATTATCATGTTTGACCACCTATGAACAACAACAGGTTCATAAATCTGAAGCACGGGTTAGCACTGCCTTAGATAAACTAGCTTATATGGAAGAATTGGTGCATGATAGGCTGTTACAAGACAGAAACGCAGCGGAATTGGATAGCCCATCTACCTCGCCCGGTACCTCAACACAATCTCATGATTCCATAACTAGAAGATCGCCAAAGAAAAGCTTAAATGTATCAGGACCTGTCGAACCGTATCATCCTCGATTGAAGAACTTCTGGTATCCTGTTGCTTTCTCCAGTGATCTGAGAGATGACACAATGGTAGGGTAATTCTATGGATCGCCTCGTCCAATATCCTTTAGATTCAACTGTACGTTGGGTGCCCTCTTACTGATTCATCATCTATTTCAGATCCCATTTGATTGTTTTGAAGAACCATGGGTTCTTTTCCGTGGAAAGGATGGCAATCCTGGATGCATACGAAACACATGTGCCCATAGGGCATGCCCTCTTCACCTCGGTTCTGTCAACGATGGTCGAGTCCAGTGTCCTTACCATGGTTGGTGTTGAATAAAAGAAATATGGACTAAAATCTCAAATTCTTGTATTGATAAAAACAGTCATTAAGAAAAATAATCTCTAAGGGTTGGTTTCATTTGTTGAAAATTTCAGGTTGGGAATACTCAACGGATGGCAAATGTGAGAAAATGCCATCGACGCGACTACTAAATGTGAAAATAAAATCATTGCCATGCTTCGAGAAAGAAGGAATGATCTGGGTTTGGCCAGGTAATGATCCTCCAGCAGCTAATCTTCCTTCACTCCAACCTCCTCCTGGTTTTCAAATCCATGCTGAGGTAATTGTTAGAAACATTCTGTTCCTTTTAGCAGTCGAGTTGTAAATGAAGCTGTCTGAAATCTCCAACTGAATTATCTGTGGCAGCTTGTCATTGAAATTCCGGTGGAGCATGGATTACTTCTAGATAACCTCCTGGATCTTGCTCATGCACCTTTCACTCATACTTCCACTTTTGCAAAAGGATGGAGCGTACCCAGGTACGTTTGGTTTGAGTCATCATCATTCATAACTATGATTTTTGTCCATTCATAACATGGGATTCTGTTCGGAGTGAGTGAAGGAAAAAAGGGCAGAGCACAGATATTTTTCAAATGAGTGGCAGATGGAATTTAACTAAAACCATTCAAAATGATACCCAAATTCTAGGAAAAACTCATGCCTAATCTCGGCAACAAGGATGGACTTCCCCATTTTTTTGCTGGTTGCTTGAGATCTTAGTCTAAAAGAAAGTGATCTTTCATAACCTCAGATGGAATAAGATGGGTTTTATCATATGCACAGAAATCAGCACACCTGAGTTTTGTTTGAAGTAGTTCCTTCAGATGGATCTAAAGTAATCAGTTAAAAAACTAATCAAAACTGACACCTCTTATCATACTCTATGCAACCCAACAGCTTGGTGAAATTTTTGACCCCTGCATCTGGCCTGCAAGGATACTGGGACCCATATCCAATCGACATGGAGTTTCGACCACCTTGTATGGTACTATCAACCATAGGGATTTCCAAGCCAGGAAAACTAGAAGGCCAAACTACAAGGGAATGCTCAACACATCTTCATCAACTTCATGTGTGCTTACCTTCAACAAGACAGAAGACAAGACTACTCTATAGGATGTCACTGGATTTCGCTCCCATATTGAAGCATATTCCTTTCATGCACTATCTCTGGAGACATTTCGCAGAACAGGTAAAATTCTCAACTTCTTTTCAGAACAGTATTAAAAGCCCCAGCATTCATGATCATACACGTCCATTTTACAACCAACACCAAAGGCTTTTCTTTGTGCAACTCATGCAGGTATTGAATGAGGACTTGAGGCTTGTCATTGGACAGCAAGAAAGAATGCTCAACGGAGAAAACATCTGGAACATGCCAGTTTCTTATGATAAGCTAGGTGTAAGATATAGGCTATGGAGAAATGCAGTAGAGGAAGGAGCAAAACAACTACCCTTCAGCAAATCAAATTGAACAGTATCCAATCGTAATTTTTGAAACACTTCTTAGGACCCATAAACAAGCCAAGCCCCCTTCATTTTTAGAACTCAAAATTGCAGATGAAAGACCCATGAGGCTGAGATAAGACCAACCTACCTCCCTTTCAGCTTCCACTTTTCATAAGAACACTTACACTCAAAACTCTACAGAAGCTGAAGAAGAAAATCATCTGAAAACAGAGAGAAGCCAGCTCTTGCCCCCTACAGAATCCCCTTGTAAATTAGAAACTGCTATATAAATTAAATCGGCTTTGTAAAAGTATTCGAGTAATCTTTGTTGTAAGCATCTTCAATGATAAAGTAATGTTCAAAATTCATTCTCAATCAGACAAAAACCATACAAGATCACCAGACGATTTGAGACAAAAGTAAATGAGAACGACTTGCAGGGTATAAATTATTCCAGTTTTCTTTAACTACAGAATTGAGATTTACAGAGAAGAGCCACAGAAAGGGCAGAAGCTGAAATCGGGCTCCACTACTTTGTTACAGGAATGGCAACGAAGGGCCCTCAAAAGAGCGGCTGACGGCGGCAATTGATCGGAAATAGGCGGCGGTGAGAATGACCGAGGGAAAAACAGCTTACAGTTGTTGCAGTGCATCAACGGCTCTTTTCCCGGCCACCGCCACACTGGAACAAAGAAGAGCTTCAGAACTTTTTCGTAGTCTACGAGATCGGCCGGTGAGTTACAGCTTATGCATCGACCGGCACCGGCTTTCAAGAGATGGCGGACTTGTTGCTCTAACCCTCCGACGAAGAAGAAGAACATTTTGTTTTGCGATTTGAGATTTTGGTAAAACGATGGGTCTGTTTATTCGGAGGGAAGATGCGGCTTAATCGGTTGGAGGAGAGTCTGGAGGTTTCGAAAGGGTTACTCCATTTCATTTACTTGTGCACCCGGTAGCCAGTTCTCTCTCTCTCTCTCTATTTTTACTGGGCATTTTCGAACCTAAAAATTGACAGGTTTATGTTTAAATTCCAGTATTCTGTGAATAAACTTAAAATTTATTAAAACAAGCCAAAAAAAAAAAAACGTGTTTAAAAATATATTTAAATATATTTATAGTAAGGAAGGCAAAACTTGGAACCGGACAAGGAATATAATCTCATTCCCGTCTCATTTATCTAAAAGAAATAATCTCAACTCTCTCCTACATTCTCCATCTAAACAAGAAATTCTCTTCTCAAACGAGGAATCCTCTTCCCGTTTAAGAGGGTCTTCACGGATCCCCATCCCATGGATAACATGAAAATCTCTATTTACAATATGTGCTCAAATCTTCACTCATCACCATCCCATGGATAACATGAAAATCTCTAATAACAAATATGTGCTCAAATCTTCACGCATCCCCGTCCCATAGATAACATGAAAATCTCTAGTAATATATGCTCAAATTGTATGTCTAATAAATTTAAATTTATTAGTTTTTTTTTTTTAGCACTTATCAAATGTTGACATAAGGTTGATATATTATATATTTGTAAAGTTTACAAATTAAATCTTAATCCATTTTTCAAAGTCAACTATTACACAATCGAACGTGGAATGTTGATGTGTACCTCCTAAATTAATTGAAGTATGTCTAGGTGAAGTTTTTTTATGCTAAAATTTTATAAAATCTACTAGCCCAAGCATGATTCTAACTCTTTGATAATATCAATTAACCTCTCTTGGTCGGGAGTTTCAATCCCACCCTTCATGACTTTTATCTCTTTCCACCGAAATCCTTTAAATTCGAACCATTTACACTTTAGTACGACCCCAAATCATCATCTTATTAAGAGGAAACTTGGTTGTGACTGGTTCAGTGGTGGCTCAGTTCAGTGAGTCGGACCACAAATAACTGGTTCAGTGCTGCAGGTGAATTTCTAAGGAGCTAGAAAACGCCCTAGTTTGCAAACGCTTGACACCAAAGCTGGTGAATTTGGAGGGTTTCAGATCTTCAATGCCAAAGATTTGGAACTGAGATGAAAATGGCCATCTACTTATGCCTACTCAAAACTCCCCACGACAAGCAAAGGGTTCTGAAAAATGGCAAAAGGCTGCTTCCAAAGAGGATACTGCAACTTCACAGACCCAGATTTCCAATATGCATCTTTCTGGGTTCATTTCCACCTCCTTCCATTGGCTTGCTTCTCGAGGAAAATAGCCACAGCTTTCGGGAGTATGGTTGGGAGTGTTGGGGGAAAAAACCATGAGAATTAGAATTACGATCCTCATTCTGAAAATGCCTTCGAGAAGAGTGGTGAAGTTGGAAGTATGGTCGTCCATGGGTTAAGAAACTTTGGTACCTATCATTTACAAAAGGCACCCGGATTTCTACTATGGATGATGGAAACTAAGGTATGTTCTACAAGACTGGTATCCTCATTCTGAAACTGCAGAGGAAGAGTTACAGTATGGAGACTGGCTAAGGGGGATGAGAAGGGAAATGGGTTTGGAAAGGGAAAGAACTGAGAATTTGAGAGGAAAGAGGAGCGGTGGGAAGAGGACTCCAAAGGCAGTGATGACCAGAACTGCAGGTCGTCGATGTCGGACGGCGAGGAGAGAGAGGTGGTAGAGGAGGAATGGCGCCAAAAATGGAAAGGAGAAAATAGGGGGAAGAATCTGTAGGAGTGAGTTCAGGGGAAAGTAGGGAAGGGGATGAGAAAATGCAGGAGTCTACAAGGAAAGTTGTAAGAGTAAAAAAATGGAGATGTCAGGTTAAAATCCTGACTCTTTGCAATGATACGATATTGTCACTTTGAGTATAAGCTCTCGTGAGTTTTTTTTTTTGTTTTTCAAAAAGCTTCGTACCAATGAAGATGTATTCCTTACTTATAAACCTATGATCAAATTCTTAATTTCTCGACGTGGGCCGAGCAGAAAAGTTGGAAGGAAGGCCGGGAGATGGGTTTGGACCAAATGGAAGCTGAAGGAACGAGAAGGGTTTCAATGTGCCATCAAGAAAGGAATGGAGAAGCCGAGGACCTGCAAAAGAATGGAATCCATAGGATGCAAGAAGATCACTGTCCACAGAACAAGAAAGATTGGAAGAAGAAATAAGCATGCAAGAATCTCAAGTGACCCTTTTGAAAAGAACAACTATCCTTTAGTTTTTTGTTTCCTAAGTCATGTCATCTAAATAGATTGATTGAAAGTTCTACTCATACCAATTTGCCTTTTCTCACATGATTGTCTTCTGCCAGTTCTCAGAAGGAAAGGACGTTCAGTTCATTTTGGCCATATATGTTTCTAATCCTAAAATTTTCTCCAACCAAACAGAATTCCAAATATATCTATTTCAACTAATTGATCAACTACCCTGACTGCATATCAAAAAGTAAAGGAAATTCAACCTCATCTATAAAGAATTGTTCTTCATTTATGACAAAAAAGTTATGAACTAACCTCGGATTCCCATGTATTGGCATAGACATTTCTGATGGAGCCAGTATGCAACCAGTGATATTCCAGCTTCCTGCTTTCTCTGTCTCTCTTCCAGCCATCTCCATTTTACTGTGTGAATATCCTCCAAATTTCCCTTGGCCAAAGATAATTGCCATTCTGGTTGTTTGCTCCATCAAAATATTCTCTGATTCAGCTATCTTCGAAAACACAGTCGACGATTTGAAGCGGTTTCATCAGTCATCCTAAGATAATTGCAAATCTCCAAAACGAACTTCTATGTCCCATCCAGTTATCTGTTAGATTCTCAATGTCTCAATGTCATGGTGTTTCAAGAACCAGTCCACCTTATTTCCCTACTCCTCGATATCAGCTAAGTTGAAAAGTAACAAAAGCTAGCTTGGTTCATCATCTCCTGTCAATTCATTTCTTCTAAATACTCAACAAGCAATAACTAAGTATACACTATCTGGTTAGCTTCCCCCTTTAAATTGAATAACAAGTTCATTAAGAATTTCAAAATCTTCTTAACATTTTTGGTTGCTATTACTAGAAAGATAGGCTATGGAATGGAACTGTAAGAGGGTAATTAGCAATAAATGATGCAGTCCATTGACAGAAAACCATCAGATAGGAGAAGAACTTAAATGTATCGTGCGTGGTTGTCATATTGCTAGTGAACTTCAAACTTAAATTTAATTTCTGCTAATTGAAGATGTCATATGTGTAAGATGCATGAGTAGCCCTCATCCATCGATGTGATTTTGGTATAGAACAGAATGTTTACCAGCTAGGGTTCAAGAATTTTGCTCAATTAGAAAAAAAAATACACAATCAAATTTAATACGGAAGCAAAATTTTACCCTGCATTTCCTGTTGTAAATTCAATTCTATCATGTACGACCACTGATCCCGGAAAATTTTGAAACCGATCAGCTTAGTGGCATTGCGTAGCGACACAACGGGCACAAATGACTCGTCTCCAGCCATTTGACGATACAGTCTCTGTGGTAAAAATGAGCGCACGGCAATCGCGTAACTTCCATTCCGTTCATTAGTTCATCCAAACATATTCTGCATTCTCCAATCAACAACTCTCCGCCGACATCAATCTCCACCGTCTTCAACCCTTCGATTGCCGACTCACTAGCCGGCGACGTTTTAAACTCTTGCGGCGAGGATTCCCGCAAAACTCGCCCAATTTCCTCGCGTTCATTGTACGGCGAAACGGCTAAAACGGACACCGCCAACGGAAGTACCCGACGGCCAGCATTAAGAGGATTGCATGCTATATCGGCCGCGACGGACAGAACGTCCGGTACCGCCGCGTCCAAGAAGTCTTGAGCGACGCCGGTGTCGGAGAAAACCGCGATCAGGATACTGAAGCCACTGGCGAAAAATGCATCACAAGGTATCAAGAACGAAGATAGAGACGAGTTTAGGAGTCTCTGTAATTCTTGAGGATGATTTGACTGGAGAACATGGCGAAAGTGAAGGTGGAAAAGGAAACAGTCACATGGAAGCAAGTGAGAATTGGAAATGGTAACATTAACGTCATCTTCGTGTTCTTCAGGTTGCCATATTTGGTAGTCGTAGAGAGTATCCATCGCCATGCGAGATCAAGTTAAAGATCAAGAAGTAAAAACCAGAGAGCGATCATACGAAGAAGAAAGAAAGAGAACTAACTCGAGCCAAAAATTCTGACTGGAGGTGGGCGTTGATATTCTGTTATTCAGCTTCGGATCCAAACGAGGTAGGTTTGGGTGGGCCTCAAACTGTATTTTATTTTTTATTTCTTTTGTTTTCCTAAATTCATTTAAATAACCACTTTTATTATTATTATTATTATTTTTTAGTTTTTTAAAAACATTTGTGAATATTAATGATATTTTTTTAACTTAGAAGTTTATTTATATATATATATATATATATATATAATTATCAAGTATTTTTATTTTTATTATTGAAAATTTTCAAGGAGGTATTTTTAAAGAAAGTAGAAAGTTGATGGATATTTTTATTAATTTAATCTTTTTGTAAATTAAAAAAAAATAATTCTCTTTTTATACGTAGATGTTCATTTACCCACATTCGGAACTCAGTAGAGACCTACATTGAATGGGATGGAGAATCCTCACTTAAAGAGAGGGAATGAAAAGAAGTTAAGAGAGATTTCTCTTCGTTAGATAAATAGAGTTAGAAATGAGAATTGTATTCCCCGTCCCTATCCCCGCTCAATTCTCCAACCCTTTTGGCACCGTCCCTTCTTTTTATCTAAGGTTTTGAAACCATAATTATAATATTTTAATTATTATTATTATTATTATTTTTGGGTATGAATAACATTGTATTTATATATTTTTATTTGTGGACCTTATATTAAATTTTTGTTTACATTTTTTTTTAATAAAAACTATATTGTAAATTTGAAATTATTAGTTAGAATTTTTGTTTAGAGAACTATTTATAAAAAACTTTGTGGAGATAAGAAATTTTATACGGATAGAAATGTAAAAGCTTCTCCGTCCCGGCCCCACTCCATAAACATCTCTACTCATACCTATCAATTATCATTTTTTTTTAGTTTATAATAAATTAGACTCCTCGATCAAAATACAAGTTAATAAAGTGAATTTAAAATATAATAATTGATAATAAGCCATTTTTTCAAAAAAAAAAATTTGTTTACCATTTTTATGAGGTTGTGTGACATAATATTCTAAAAATTATATTTTAAAAAATGATTTTAAGAGTATTTGAGTATTTTTTTTTATAGAAAACACCTCATTTTTTGTTACCATTTTTTTATTTTAGGATTTGTTTAAATTCTATTTTATTATTTGTTTGTTAGAAGTCCCTATTTGGTTTATATCTATATATATATTTCAATTTTAAAAATTATCTTTTTTTTTTTTTTAAACAATGGTATTTTTAACCAAATTTAAAAAACAAAAACTACTTTTTAATTTTCAAAATATTTATAAGCTTTTTAAAAGCAATAATATAAAATAAAATAAGAATGTTGCCAATAATAGTTTAATAATCTAAAAATTTAGGATTATGATTTAATTTTTAGTTTTGTTATCCATTTTTTAAAATATCAAATTTTAAACCCTAAAAAATTCAACTCTCTTATTTTATTTATATATATTCCACATATTACAAGTTTATCATATATATACTCTCAATATCTTTAATTATTTATAAGTATATATTCGATATATTTGTTTTTCACCGCTATCACGTCGTTATGTATCATTATATATGTTGTATGTTGGATGATAAAAGTTCCAACTAATTTAGGAAATGATCATGAATTTATAAACAAAAGAATACTCTCATTGGCATGCGGCCTTTTAGGAAGCCTAGCAAAGCCATGAGAGTTTATGCTCAAGTGGACATACCATTGTGAAGAATCGCTCAAGTGGACATACCATTGTGAAGAATCGTGTTCGTCTAACATGATATCAGAGCCATGCCCTAAACTTAATCATGCCAATAGATTGGTAAATCCTCAAACGAAAGACTCCAAATGAAAAAGGAGTCAAGCCTCCTCCTCGAAGGCACGAAGTCAATAAAAAATGACTAAGACTCCAAAGGATGCATTCTTTGTTCGAGGGGAAGTATAGGGAATGATCGTGGGTTATAAACAAAGAATACTCTCTCCATTGGTATGAGGCCTTTTGGGGAAACCCAAAGCAAAAGTGGACAATATCATACCATTGTGGAGAGTCGTGTTCGTCAAACATTATAATTAAAAATTTATACAAAATATGTACCTCATTAAGTATACACATGGTATGAAATCACACCATAATGACTCGTTGTAGAAACACCATCATATCATCACCCTAAAAAAGAAAAAGAAAAGTGGTTCCAAATACCCTTCACATATATATACATTTACTTGTACATATTTATGAGTGTAAGAGCAAAGCTTCACACTTGATGGGGATGAAAACTTACACCTATTAAACTGGTTTCCACACTGTAAGCACTTCTTGGAACATCTCGACCAACAGTTCCCGGTCCGCTTGCCTGAAGAAGTTATTTATTTCGTCACCAATGTCGTAGACCTTACCGAAATCGAACAAGTATGCCAAGCATCCTTTCTTCAGTTTATGCAGCTTATAAAGCCATGCTTCTTGCAGCCTCTCGAGGACGTTCACCGAGTTTATGTCTTCCAAGAGGCTTTCCTCGCACGCATCTTTTAGGTCTGCAATATCGTACTTGTTTGCTGCCCCGAGAAGCGACACTCGATGCTTCCAGAAGTCCTCTTCTTTTATGGTTCCATACAAGTAACGTAACATAGTCATGCAGGCATCTAGAGACATGTCTTCTATGTAGATGATGGAAGACTCTTTTTCCTTGAGATTGTGATGGAACATGCTCTTGAATACAGGAGAACTTGCTGATAAAATGGCTTTGTGAGCTCGTAAAGTGCCATCGATCGTGTTGATGGTGACATCGGCATGGATAGCCTCGTCCAGCATGCGCGAGAGACATTGAAGAGTGCTTTGAGACGATACAGATTGCATCATTCCCTCCATTGGCCATATAGAATTCGGTTCCCCTCCCTTTAAACCCTTTTAGATTCAACTGTTAGATAAACTGTGGCTAGCAAATATATCCAAATCAAAACAGTCAAGACTACATGAACGAAGAATAGACAGATTTTCAAACTAACACAAGAATTAGGATTAGATCCTACAATAGTTAAATCTACCGAAACCAATGAACTTAAGTCGATCGGTGATTTAACATAATATATCAGAGCAGAACATCTTATATTCAAACCCCTATATCGATTCTCTATCCAACATTAGAGTATAAAAATAGTGAAATTTACTATTTATAACTCATCAACTTAAACTTTTGGGTAGATTGGTGATTCGACGGAGCCAAAAGAGTTCCCATAAATTTATGATAAGAAATGGGTATCAAATGAAATGTCGAATTGAAGTTCAGTTAAATCCATCGCAGAAGATGACATCTTAAGTGCATCAAACACAGCTATGTATTGGAAGTTTGGAACTCACATTCACAGGGCAGATCTTCAAATCAAGAAATTCGACATCGACAATGAAGCGACCATGGAAGGTGGAATCAACAGCCCAAACAAAGTCTTCACTAGTTCGAAGAACTCTCTCATTAACTGCAGGAGGAAAACAGCAGTTCATCAACTGTATAAATAAGCCAAGTAATTCAAGTATCATAAAGCATCAAGCTATTTGACCCAAAAAGAACAAGATTTGAACATAATTGGTGGGCCGAAGGCTCCAAGTGGTCTAAACTAAGCAACAGATTTCTCATAAAGAAAGGGCTAAAAATATATCAATTAGATATGAGATTTTGACATATTTTCCCGTTAGATTTGTTGCATTTTCTCATCCGAAAAACAAAAGCTTACACAGGGCTTCCTCAATGAATCAGTAGTAGTGGTAGTAGTAGATGTTGGATGATGAAAGTCCCACATCGGTTAATTTAGGGAATGATCATGAATTTATAATCAAGGAATACTCTCTCCATTGGTGTGAGGCCTTTTGGGGAAACCCAAAGCAAAGCCACGAGAGCTTATGCTCAAAGTGGACAATATCATACTATTGTAGAGAGTCGTGTTCATCTACCAGTAGAAAGGATATCTTATATTACATGTAAAATGGCTAAGAACAATAAGGAGAAAAAATAACAATTTACAACCAATAGTTATACATATTAACAGATTTAACAACAATTGCAGTTATCTAAATTCCTTTGAGCACTCAATGACCTTTAAATGATAAATGATAAATTATTGATGTATAACAAATGAAATATGGCACTAAGTATCCAGTTTCGTTGATGAAGTTTACAAGTTGTTAATTGCTTCACGTGTATTATTTAAGAAAATGATTCATGAATTCTGCAGAACAATTTATGAAAAACTCAATAATTATTGAAAACTATTAAATGGTTTTACATTTTTCTTTTTGATATTGTGAAACTATATGTAATTTTCAATTCTAAAAGTGACCTTATTGACTAGCACTTCAACAAAAGTCAATAAAAAAGTTCTAAAAGGTAAAATCATGAAGAGAAACAGAGAAAGTTACTCTCACTGTTCTTCCATCCCCAAATTCCCAATCCTTTTCCTCAGCGGATACAGCTTAAAGAATTTTCAATCACAGGATGCAAAGCTCAAAGTAAAAACGCAACATAAGAATCAGGCAAGCGGATAAGAACACATACTGGGAGATATAGCAGGTCTACGATTCGGTCCAACGCTAGAGACTCGAATAATAAACCGAGCAATTGGAGGCTGTTCCTTCGAGATCTTCGACGGCTCAGGGAACAAACGAATGTACAGATATCGACTCTTGTCAACCGACAAATGCCTCAAATCCAGTACATAAATCCATTAACATAAAATTAATGATGTTCTTCTAATCTGAGTAAAAATGAAATGAAGTGTTGAGAGAAGAGTACCAATTCCAGATTCCGACCTTGAAAGGATCGGATTTCTTGATGTTGCAAGGGCCGAGGCTGTCGATTCTCCATTGCGCTAACCTCGAAATTGTATCTACCCTAGAATCCGCCATAGCTCTGCAACTCGATTAGGAAGATGAATGAGCCAATGGACGACTTATAATGGGAGGGACTCCGACTCCACGCCAAACCCCAACTAGCTAAGTACTTCACGACTAAGCTAATAGGCCTTTCAATTTTACTCTAAAATAAGATCGACTTTTGTTTTGTTTTTTTAGTTGATATCTTTTAAAGTTTTTAAAAATTTTAATAATATCTTTTAACTTTAAAAAAAAATATATATATATTAAATTGACAATGTAACTGCCCAGATTAGTAGATGTTGTCTGTTTTGGGTTTCACATCAACCCTTTAAAAGTTGGGGGAAGATTTCCACACCCTTATAAAAGGTATTTTGTTTTCCTGCCCAACCAATGTGGGACAACATAATCCACCCTTTTTGGGGCCAGCGTCTTCGCTGTCACTCTTTCGTTTCTTCAATCGATATGGACCTCCCCCCGCCAAATCCACCCCCTTTGGGGCCAACGTCCTTACTGGCACACCGTCACGTGTCTACCCCTTTTAAGAAACAGCCTCCTCGCTAGCACATAGTCTGGTGTTCGGCTATGTCCACTTCTAACAGATATGTGTTGTTTGGGGTACATATGCGTTTTAAAGCTTTGAGGAAAGCCCGAACCGAAAAGTCCAAAGAAGAGAATATCTGCTAGTGTGGATCTCAACCATAACCCTCTATTTCAAAAATAATTTTGAATTGTGAACATTTAATTTTTTAAATATTTGATGAAACCATTAATACTATATTTTAAAAATATTAAAATAATACTTTTACATTTTTAGAAAAAAAAATTTATTTGTAATATTCCTAATACTAAAGAAAGAGATCTGTGAGGTGTAAACGGACCGCAATCATGCATTGACCATAATAATTTTTTATAACCATGTTAATGGTTTTTTAAATTTTATGAATATATTTTTTTAAATATGTTACTAATATTAAAAGTTTTAAACTATTATAAAAAAAATGAAGGGTATTAATAAAAAAAATTAAAGTTTAAGGTCGTTTTTTTTAACCTCTAAAAATTTAAGGTATTTTTAAAACAAAGCGTAAGAATTTAAAAAAAAAAATTAATAGTTTAAGGCTATGAGTTTATTTATTATGGTAAGAACATTTTTATAATGCTATTCTCCTATAAATTTATTTATATTATAATTTATTTTTGGCCATTTTTGTTGCTTTCCCTTTGTTTGATTGGGCTATTGGATCCAATATCAGAGACACTCGCAGTTGGGCTGGTCTTGCGTATACTCCTAATTGGGCCTAAAATCAGCCCATTCCCGTACAAAAAAACATTTTCCACCACTAGTAGATATTTAGTAGATATTGTTCGTTTTAGGGAGCCCAGAGGTTTCACAATCTTGTAAGGATTGCTTCGTTTTCTTCTCTAACCAACGTGGGATCTCACAATCCACTTCGTTGGGGGCCCATAGATTTCCAACCCTTGTAAGGATTGTTTCGTTCCCTTCTCCACCCAATATGGGAACTCACAATCCACCTCTTTTTGGGGGCCCAACGCCCTCGCTGACACACCGTCCAATATCTACCTCTAATATCATTGGTAACAGCTCAAGCCCACCGCTAGTAGATCTTGTCCGTTTTGACTCGTTACATATCGCCGTTAGCCTCACGATTTTAAAACGCATATGTTAGGGAGAATTTTCTAAACACTTACAAAGAATGTTTCGTTCTCCTCTCCAACCGATGTGAGATCTCACAATCATTCTCAAGGGAAGATAACATAGATTAAAAAATATATATATATATATTTTATTTTAAAGAGAAACAATCTCAAAGATTTATAAGACGTGGAGCTGAGATTCAAAATTTGACCTCTCAATTGATGACAAATGTCAAACGCTACTTTAACTTTATTTATAAATAAAATATATTTTAACTAATTAAATTATATTCGTGCGCAAGGTTGGATGTAGATATTTAGAATATTTCCAAGAAGGAAAAAAACAAAAGTGAATTAAGTGGGAGAGGGAAGTGAAGTTTCCATGTTTGGATAATACAAGGCTCACAAATTGATTGCCCTATTCCAATAGGGCATGGCTAATGGCTATGCTCTCCTGTGTACAGTACTACCCCCACTTACTGTGGACCCTACAAACGAACACATTTATTGATGCTATTCATCTTGATTTTACAACCAACCAAACCATGTCATAGTCTACAAAAATAATTTTTTAATTATTATTATTTTTATCTAATTTTAAAAGTTATTTATGTTTAATAAATTTTATTTACTATTTTTGTCGCCTAACTTTAATAAATGCTCATTAAAATTTAAAATCAAAATTTTATTATATAGTTTTAAAAACTATTAAATATTTTAACCATAAATATTATTAAAAAAAAAAAAGAATTGTTTATATAAGGACGTCCAAAATAAATAAATTCCCATAAATTGACATCGTGGGGCGAAAACTACAAAGGCTGTATTCATTTGTGATAACGCCCCACGTTTGAATAATGGTCGGGTGGCCATAGAGTAATTGAATAATACCCACACCTTTTTAATTCATTTAACCTTAAAAGAAAACAAAAATAGTTGGATAAATAATTTTAATTCAACCCAACCTCACACAATAATTTAAATATTAAATATAATAAAAATGAACTAACAAAATTTGATCTCAAATTAATAATTGTATTGTGGGTAAATTAATTTAAATCCAGTAAATGAAATGTACATGAATCAATTATTATTATTTTCGGATGAAAACAATTCTAAAATTCATGTGAATTGGGACAAAACGTGTTGGAAGAACTTCTGGTAAGTAACGTGACAATATCAACACTTGTTCTAACTCAGCAAACAAGTCAACCATGTAAAATTCGAATTTTGCGGACAATATCAACGTAAGCTTGAGTTTCAAATCACGTTTGAGAAAAATGTTTTAAAAACGTGAGTGAGAAAATACGTTGAATTCAAGTTTAGATAAAGCAATGTTATAAGCTAAAAGCGGGTAGAAACACAAGTAGAAAGAATTGACAACTAGTCATGTTCCCCCTGTAGTACAGTTTCATCATTTTAGTCATGGAGTGTAGATATGATTTTGGTGGCCATACACACCTGTACTTATCTAACATGATAGCAAGTAAAAAGAGTATGGAACGGACATGCGAGCATGAACAACACGTCCTGTATAAGCATGATCAAGATATCTGACATACGGGTCATAGACAACACATCTTGGATAAAAATGACTGGGATGTCGAACATATTTAACATGCAGTTATAGACAACACGTCCTAGATAAACATGACCGAGACATCGACATGTAGTCATAGACAACGCACCTTAGTGTTCTGTACACACTAATCGTTTTCTTTTTCCCTCAAATTTCAACCGTGGCCACGAATTATTATTGGATCTCCTTTTTATGTTCCAACTATTAACTCATAAACCAATAAAGTTAAATCAATAATATTTTAAAATGTAATTTTGGAAATTTTAAAATAAAAACACTCATAATCAACGAAGGGACTCTTCTCCCTTTTCATTGATTTGATATTTCCCCCCTGATATTATTGTAAATATGGAATTTTCATAATTAATTATTAGCGAAATAAATAAATTAATAAAATGTCAATTATGATGAACATACAATATTAATTATTAAAAGATATTATAGGCTGTCACCATACTTTCCCAACATTTATAGAATCGGTTATCCAAGGAATTATTGATCTTTAACTTAAAAAAAAAGCATAATTTTAATAAATTTAAATAAATTTGTGATGCTCAAGTAGGTGAAATATGCATAAATAAATTATTAACATTTTTAATTATCAATTATAAAAACTCAAAAGTTCAGCATGTTACGAAACATGTGAGAGATGACAAAATATGCTAAAATTTCGTCACATAATTTAATGAATTATGAATTTAACCGATGACCATAAAAAATTATTTAAAATATTTCAACAAAACTTTCCATAAAATTAAATAAATATGAAGTTATTTTATATCATTTAATTTATTTTTTATGAAATTAATTATGATGGATGTGATTTCTTGATTTGTAGATTACTTTATACTTTTTAATTATTACTTAAAATATTATGGCTATTTTTAGATTTAACAAAAATAGAAATATAAAGAAGCACGTTTTTTTCTATTTAATTTTAAATGAAAAAGAAAAATTTACTTTTTAAAATATAAAGTTTAAAGAAATTCACTATTAAACGTATTATCTAAATAAAAAATGCAAACTTTTTATCGTCAATGAATCTTAGTCTTACTTGAAATCATTAATAGAGAAATTAACAATGATAATGATGACAACAGTGAGAATTATTATAGTTATTATTATTATTATATTTTTTTTGGAGTATAGAACAAAAAAAAAATACCGACATAGTAAGTTGACTTTTTTTGACATATTTTTAGTCAACCATATTTGACCGGTTTGATTAAGGATAAATTTGGATAATCTTAAGTGATAGAAGATAAATAGAGTATAAACATGAATCCATCTAAATATGAGACGAGATTGGCCTTGATGAAGTAAGAGGGCCAAAAAGCATAATATCGACTCGACTTAAGCCGAAGTCGAGCAGTATGCCCACTACCTAAAAGCAAAAGATCAACTCGACTCGAGCCGAAATGTATTGTTTAATTCGGGTACTTCCGTTTAAGATCGATGCATTTCTCGAAAAAAGTTTGATGTTGACAAAAAAAAAAAAAAATTGATTTAAGCTTATGGACCCGATTGATTGAAAATGCCAACCAATAAAGGAATATTCCTAATTTATTTTGTTATTAAAAAATAATTAATAAAACTAATTTGTGTCCAACTTTAAAAAGCAAAAATTGGTATAATCAATAATAATCAATAAAGGGATATTTCTAATTTATTTTGATATTAAAAAATAATTAATAAAATTAATTTGTGTCCAACTTTAAAAAGCAAAAATAAATGGTATAATCAATAATAACGGATATTTCTAATTTATTTTGTTATTAAAAAATAATTTATAAAATTAATTTGTGTCCAATTTTAAAAAGCAAAAATAAATGGTATAATCAATAATAATCAATAAAGGGATATTTCTAATTTATTTTGTTATTAAAAAATAATTAATAAAATTAATTTGTGTCCAATTTTTTAATTCAGAATGAAAGGGTTGGCTTTGACCGATAAAGAGGCAAAAATAAATGGTATAATCAATAATAATCAATAAAGGGATATTTCTATTTTATTTTGTTATTAAAAAATAATTAATAAAATTAATTTATGTCCAATTTTAGAAAGCAAAAATAAATGGTATAATCAATAATAATCAATAATGGGATATTTCTAATTTAATTTGCTATTAAAAAATAATTAATAAAATTAATTTGTGTCCAATTTAAAAGGCAAAAATAAATGGTATAATCAATAATAATCAATAATAATAATCAATAAAGGGACATTTCTAATTTATTTTGTTATTAAAAAATAATTAATAAAATTAATTTGTGTCCAATTTTAAAAAGCAAAAATAAATGGTATAATAATAAGAAAAATTAAAGTTCAATATTGATATTTTTCTTTTTAAAGTAGGAATTAAATTAATAATGTCCTATATTTAGAAATAATCGAGGTTTTTTTATTTATTTTCTGTTTCGAAATTTATATTTTAAAAAGTAATTTGAAAATTATGTAAAATAAATAATAATATTATTTTTTTAAAGTTAAAATTTATTAAATAGGAAATAAAATTTTAGAAATAAATATATAAAAAAAAGAAATGAAAGTGGTGGTCCTACGATATGGGCAGCTTGGATTCGACGCCCTCTCCCTCCTGGGTAACAAATATATTCTACCACGTGCTCCAAATTCGCGTCCTTCTTCTTATTTATAACCTCCTTTCCATTCCCACGTGCTTAAAATCCTCCCTCTTTCCCTCCCTTCTCCCCCACCGGCCTCCCCTCTTCTTCTACTTTTGCCCTCTGGAATCTCTACTGCTCTTTCTCTCTCTCTCTCTCTCTCTCTCCATCGATTGATTCGTTTCTCTGTTTGTGAGAATGGATTCCTCGCTAAACTTTTGCATAATTTTTACTATCGTGATTCAATGCTTCTCAATCTCCTTCATCGACGCCATATCCTCTCCGGTCGGCGGTGATCATGACGGTTCTGCTCTAATAGGCGCAGGCAGCGGCATCAATTCTGTGCCGGAGTCTAATTCTCTCAAGAATCAGAGTGTTAGAACGTTGATGGCTCGATCAGACTCTCAGAGCTGCGAGGTGTGGACGGAGGCATGCTCTGAGGCGATTCTCAGTTTGGCGAAGCGGCCGGATGTTGTTGATTGGTTGAAGAAGGTGAGGAGGAGAATCCATGAGAATCCGGAGCTTGCGTTTGAGGAATTTGAGACGAGTCAATTGGTACGCGATGAGTTGGACCGGATGGATGCTAGTTACGAGCATCCGTTTGCTAAGACTGGCGTTCGTGCTTGGATCGGGACTGGCGGACCGCCTTTTGTTGCTCTTAGGGCAGATATGGACGCTCTTCCAATCCAGGTTCTTCTAGAAAATCGGATATCGCGAATATGATCTTGATTTCTGTTCTTTCTTTTTTCCTCTGGCTTTCGCATTTACGATTGATTGATTGCCTTGATGTTTCTGTTCTGCCTTGAGATTGAAAACTACGAGCGAAAAAAAGAGAGAGAGGAAGAACACAAAGATTTAGAATTAAAAAAACTCTGCTCTAAAAGCAATTTCTGGAAATGCGTTCGAGCAATGGATTTTTTTCTTCTTTTGAAATCAGTTGGAATTTGTTTTCAAATATTCCATTACTGAACTTCCACGATCTCACTTGTCACTTTTACAGCTCCTTACGCACAGCTATCTTTTCAGAAATGTAGAAATGTATATCATGTTTTAACTTCTACTCTAATTTTTGGATCGTCATAAAATTATATCGTCAAATGTTTCTTCCTCAAATTTCTTTTACACTGAAATTAGATTTTAAGAACCAAGCATCATTCTCGAAGAACTCAAACGTTTTTATTAATTTGGCATCATTGTGTCAGGGCATAACAATAGTGGTCCATCTCTATTTCCCTCTCTATTACTTGTCACGTGTTTGAGTTCCCTCCTTCAAATAAATAAATTAATCTAACTTCCAGGAGAAAGAGTAAGCGGTCTAGAGGACATGGTTTACAAATACGATATTTTACGTTTTCTTTAGAAAAAGTCAGTACAATTCTTAGCCCCATAATTTTTCGTGGATAAAGGATAAGTGCAAGTGGTTGGCGTGGTGTCTGTTTGTACTCCCTCACAGGTTGAGGTGGGACATAATACTTTTTAATTCTTTAGGTATACTTGACATTTTAATTGTATTTGAGTAATACAAAAATCAACTAACAATTGGGGGAACTCAGTCCTACACGCTAAACATCTTGACTTTAAAGTTTATTTTTATCCTTCAGCTTACTTTAGGATGATTTTTTCATTTGGAGTGTTTGTATTTCTTTTCTAAATGTTGCATAATTAGTTATTTTAGTCTTAAAGTGAGTGATTATAAGATCAATTAATTCTTTTTTAGTTCAACCATAGCTTGTACGTGGGTTGAATTATTGACTAGTTAATGATTTTATCTACTTAAATTGACTAGATAATTGTTATGAGCTTTGTTATTTGTTTAAGATGAGTGTTAAGTTCATACTTTGACATTTCAGCTGTATTTGAGTTATACATCATCAATTAGATTAGTTGAAATCAATCATTCACGTTAAACATTGATTTTTTTTTTGTTTTGAACTTTGATGGCGATTTTAGGATTATGCTTAAATATGGAGTGTTTAATTTTACTTTTCTAATTTTCTGGGGTTGATCTTTCGTGAAGCCGATTGGTTTCAATATTACTTATGAGATCGGAAAATGTAAAATGGCATAAAACACTATGCAGGAAGCCGTGGAATGGGAGCACAAAAGCAGAGTACCAGGCAAGATGCATGCTTGTGGGCACGATGCTCACGTTACAATGCTTCTTGGTGCTGCCAAGATCTTGAAGGATCGTGAACATCTCTTGAAGGTTTGCCTAACACCCTCAACTTATTTTGATTTTCTGGAAACAAATAATTTTAAAAGAGTTAATACTATAAGGTTCTCTGATTCCAAGCCTCCAAGATGATGGAGTTTTTTCTTTTTCTTTTAGGAGATGAAATTAAAGAAACGCTAGCGTTAAAATAATGGGTAAATTATTTTGCAAAAATAAAGATGGACAAATTAGGCAAATTTACTTTTATAGTTGCAGAAATTTATAATATAGACTACTTATATTGTCACTGACCGTAATAAATATAAACATTTATGATACAGGCCACCATAGTTGTCATCGACCATAATAAATATAAATAGACCACTATAATTTTAATTATCAATGTCCATAATAAATACATTTAATTAATTGCTCTCGAAGTCTTCTCGCCACAGGTAGAATGTTTTATATGGACAAGTGGCTTGTCACGGAAGACTTTTTAACCTTACCAACCAAAACTATAGTTTGGTGGTTGAAATTAGCAAAAATTACAATTACTATTTACTCACTATTTACACGCTCATAACTTAGATGCAAGATGTCATCAACGGTAAAAGTAACATACTGAGCATAATTAAAATACATTTAGAGTACTCTTCTGTTAAGTTTTTTTAATATGATACTCCGACCATTATTCCCAACCACTTTACCAAAATGAAATAAAGAAAGAGAACAAAACAAGGATGGTTCTGACACTGTTCAAACTAGTAGACCAGCTGGCGCCATGATTTTAGATTCTTTGTTGGGTTGCTGCGATGTTTCTCGAGTTTATCTCATATTTGTATTCTTTTATCTGTGTGGAGTACTAAAATCCGTGGCTACCCATCACTCATTTTGAGTTCTAAGTACTGTGTTTTACAGGGAACAGTGGTTTTGCTGTTTCAGCCAGCTGAAGAAGCTGGCAATGGCGCAAAGCGAATGATTGGCGATGGAGCTTTAAGAAACGTTCAAGCCATTTTTGCTGTTCATGTTTCTCATGAACTTCCCACCGCCATTATTGGGTCCCGGCCTGGTCCTCTGCTAGCTGGCTGTGGCTTCTTTAGGGCGGTGATTACCGGCAAAAAGGGCCAGGCTGGGTCGCCTCACCGGTCCGTCGACCCGGTTCTGGCTGCCTCAGCCGCTGTTATCAGTCTGCAGGGGATTGTGTCTCGTGAAGCAAATCCTTTAGATTCGCAGGTGCGGTTTTTCTTTTTTCTTTTTGGGGTTTGTTTGTTTCTTACTTGGGACTTTTTCAATACTGAATTATCAATTCGTTGCCCTTATGATTTTTTTTTTTGGACTCAGGTTGTGTCAGTGACTTGGTTCAATGGAGGGAGTAATCTGGATGTGATACCAGACACTGTCGTCATTGGCGGTACTTTCAGGGCTTTCTCCAACTCTAGCTTCTACCAACTTCTTCAAAGAATAGAGGAGGTAATTTCTCCCTTCACTTTCAAGCCCCACCGTTCCATTTTTCAGCTTCAAACTCACCTTAAATGTTTCTTAAAAGATTAAAGAATTATCTTTGTTAACTAAATGCTTTTTTCAAAGTTTTTTTTTTCTTCAGAGGTTTGATGGGGAAAATTCTGAAAAGTTCATCAAAAACTGAAATCCCAAGAATGAATTTGGAATGGACTTCAGCCCATTGAGCACTTCTTGAAAAAAAATTCAATGTTTGGTTGCTTTAGATTAGATTATTGATCAAAATGATTTTGGAAATTCTAAAACCAAAAATTGCTTTGAGGAGAAACGTTAAATTAGTGCATTTCTCCAAAAGTACTTCTAAAAGTGCAGCCTAAATCTGCTTTTTTTTTTTTTTTTTTTTTTCCCCGAAAAT
>NW_019268518.1:4116101-4184498 GCF_002738365.1 Cucurbita moschata
TTTTTTTTTTTTTTTTTTCTTTCCCCGAAAATTTATCTCAAGATCACATTACTTAATAATCTAAGTCTACCGCTTTAAGATATTATGTTCTTTGGGTTTCTTCACGATTTTTAAAATGTTCTCTACTAGGGAGAGGTTTCAACACCTTTATAATGAATGTTTCACCGATATGGGATTTCACAATTCACCCTATTTGGGGTCTAGCATCTTCGTGACAATGGTTCCTCTCTCCCATTGATGTGAGATCTCACACCGCTCGGTGTCTACCCCCTTCAGCTCAGTGTCCTAGTTAGCACACCGTTCGATATCTGACTCTGATACCATTTGTAATAGCCCAAACTCACCGTTAGCAGATATTATCCTCTTTTAAGTTTTTCTTTCAGATTTTCTCTCAAAACGCATATGCTAAGGCGAAGTTTCTACACCCCTGTACATAATGTTTCATTTTCCCTCCCCTTTTCAATAGACGTGCATCTCTTGTACGAAAGTTAACTAAAGTTTAAATTTTGCTCATAAACGATCTACCCTACAGGTTATTGTGGAGCAGGCCAGAGTTTATAGATGCTCGACAACGGTGGACTTCTTTGAAAAAGAATACACCATATACCCTCCAACCGTGAACGACGAAAAGATGTATGAGCATGTGAAGAAAGTGGCCACCGATCTACATGGCTCACACAATTACAGGGTGGTCCCACCAATGATGGGGGCCGAAGATTTTTCCTTTTACTCGGAGTTTGTTCCTACAGCATACTATTACATAGGAGTCAGGAACGAGACCTTAGGCTCCATCCACACAGGCCACTCTCCCTATTTCATGATCGACGAAGACATGCTACCCATTGGCGCTGCCACTCATGCAACCATCGCCGAGAGGTATCTGTACGAGCATGGAGAATGAGAAGCAGCAACAAGTTCAAGAAAGCAGTTTCTACCACTCTTCCACTTCAATCAAAATGTCGTATTGCAAGTACCTGGGGCCGATACGTTGAGAAGGGAAAGTTCGTTGTGCCCCCTTCCTGTTGTATATGATTCGGGACGTCACAGCTACAGCTACAGCTACAGCTATATGATTCATTTTTGTATGATTTTTTTACGTGTATTACGTCTGGTAGATGTTATTATAACGTGTAACCTTGAACGACCTAAATCGAACTTCACCACAAGCAATTGCATTGATGAAGATAAGAGAGTTGATCCGTGAAGGACTCAGGAATCCAAGGTTTGTGTAAAGTTGGTAAAATATGGTTTGGTTTTTACCTCTAAACTAATGATCAAAATCGAGCTACGGACGAGATAGAACGCCCTGCCCGATTCATTCCCTATCACCAACGGCCTCCAAAACTAATATATTGGCAAACTGGGCATTGAATTAAATTACGAAACAGAATTCTAACAATGTAACAGATTTTATTACGAAAGAGATAACTCACTCGGATTTGAAGTTTTGACGACTTAACATCCTCTAGAACAGCATATGGTTTAACAAGTTTCACCTCTTCTCACCGCACAAACATCTAGCTGCCTGTAGAGCAAAATATGTGAGGATTATGTCTGCTCCTGCCCGTCGGAGACACATGAGGGACTCCATCATGACCTTTTCTTCATCGATCATTTTGAGAACCCCTCCGGCCTTGATCATCGAGTATTCACCCGAAACCTAACGAAAACAACGAAAAATTGTTTGAAAGGATTACATATACAGAGTCAAACTATGTTGAGAATCTCCCATTTGCTTGACCAATGTTTCCATGGAAAAGTCAACTCAAGGAAATCAAATTACGACTAGTGTTAATTCACGGCGGCATTAGTCACTAGCATCAGCGGCAAGACGTTTATTTATGTGAGCTAATTAGCTAAATACATCCTTTAGTACTTCCTAGCAGGCATTCTAAGATCTAAGAACAAGGACTAAATTGATTCACAAAGATGACTTTCAATGATAGTTGTTTTGATTTATATAAAATGACTCTCTAGACTAAAGTGCTTGAGGGTTATCTAGAATGTCTAAGATTACGAGACTTGTTTCATCTTCTCTAAGGTTAGTGGGAGAACATGTTGGATATAGAGTATGCTCTAAGACACATGTCTCACAAAATTTAGTGCAAGTGGGAGACTATTGGGATTTATGCCTAAAACCTTGTAATTAATTATTTAATTTTTAATATTTTATTTACAATTTAATATTATCTATGGTATGAAAACTCAAGGTTATTGATGTAATCTTGCACAGTATGTGGTTGACATATAAGAGGATCATGTTTAAGTAATAACTTAAAAGGTCTATAGTATATCGATAAGAGGTTGGGCGTCTTATCCTGGTAACACTATTGATATAACTCACTTTGTAATCATGTGGTTGACATATAAGAGGATCATGTTCAAGTAATAACCTAAAAGGTCTATAGTATATCGATAAGAGGTTGGGTGTCTTATCCTGTAACACTATTGATATAACTCACTTTGTAATCATTACAAGTATTTAAACCTGACAAAAGTTCTCGTTCTACAAAGTAAGACTCGAGTCGTGCAATCTCATTTGATATTTAATGCCAATGTTACATGTGAGGACGTATAAAAAAATAGGTAAATCATAGATAATATTTGACAAAAAAACACTTAATAATACCTGATATGCTGCAATAGGTAAAGGAGAATTATCCCTGAGAAGTTTTATGATATCCAAATAGGGTAGACCAGGTTTCACCTGCAACCAATTAGAAGTAGGTTTAGCCAAATTGGAGTCTGCACCAAGTAAACTTTTGCAAAGGGTCCAAGAAAAGACAACTGACCAGAAGAATATCAGCTCCTTCAGATTCATCTTCACGGGTTTCAATCAAAGCCTCTCTATAATTTGCTGGATTCATCTGGTAACTTTTGTTAAGCAAGCAAGATCAGTTAGCTAAGTAGGAACCTAGAGAAAAAAAAAAAACAAAACAAAACAAAAAATTCAGTTCGTAATACTGTAATATATTACATACGTCTTTTTGTCTCCAAAACGAGGATTCGAATCCAGTGCTTCACGGAATGGACCATAAAATGAACTTGCATACCTGTTCAAAAGAAGCAGAAAAAACATTATTGATATTGATAACAGAAGTAATTGGAGCGTTCATAAATTAAAAAGAAAAAGAGAGAGAGTGAGTAGGGGCAGCAGTGTCAAAATCTATACTCATGCCAATTGGCTTGACATATATAAACTGGGTTAAAGTATTGGCTTGACATATTGTTCAATTTTCACCCTTCTAAGTGACAAGGAACTGGAAAACATTCAGCAATATTAAAGTAGTTGATCCACATGGAGATAAAAAAATTCGGCATCGGGTATCTCATTGAAACGTTAACTTAGCTTCAGGGTTCTGTTAGGTAACTGAATCCTATCGGCGAAATGTAGCTCATTACAATAGACTTCCAATTTTGTAACATATTAGAGGCAAAATATGATCGAAGCATCTGGTAATTCTTTTGTCCCTCTCAATGTTGCAACAATTGTAACTCATAGCTTTGTAAAGCATCCAGGATTAAACATCATTTCATTTTTATTTTAACAGGCAGCAGCTCGAGTGTATATATTCTAATCAAATTAAGTAGAACAAAGCTAGAATGAAATTTACATATTCATGTGGATTAGAAAAGAAAACAAGAAAAGGGAGAAAATGCAAAATAGAAGATAGTAAATTACTTTGCTGTGTAAGACATGATGGAGACATGATAAAATCCCTCAGCATCAAGAGCCCTTCTAATTGCTCCTACGCGACCATCCATCATATCACTAGGACTGACAACGTCTGCTCCAGCACGAGCCTAGTGATGAAGGAAGTAAGCCATAAAATAAACCAATAAATCTCCGGTAATAGGACATAAGGAAAGATGTTGTGTACGTGTGGGGGAAGTTAGTAAGGTAAATACTCTATGCCTGTGTTTAATAACCCATTCAACAAAGGCAACATCCACTCGTCTCAAAAAATTTACAACCACGTGATACACCAATCTGGAACTCATGACACACTGCCTTAGATCCTCCAAATATTACTGATGGAGCTCTCTCCTTAAAACTTTTCTAATTCTCTGGATTTGCATCGTTTTAATCATCCATTAGCTTTAGTTCCAAAGAATTGGGAGCTTGAAGTTGCTAAGGGAGGGATTGTTTTTCGAGATGCATGAGTTCCCTTTTGAAGCATCCATTAATACTCTCAAGTCCTCAAGTCTTTGTCTGTTAAAGAGGTTAAAATGTATTACATTGTTACTTATCCCTTACACAATACTCAAAGAAGTGAACCAATCATTTCTTATCAATCACCTATTGCAGATAATATTGTGAATCGTAATTTAGTTGAAGAGAATTGTTCATGTCTCTTGGTTTCCTCTGTAAGACAAGGGGCAGTTTGAACTTATCAACATTAGTTCCATCAAAACCTTCAATCCCTTCTAGTAGCCATAAGATTTTATTGCCAGAAGTACATTTTATATTCCTGAGGTGATTCTCTACGAAAGACCTTACAGTTCATATTTTTTCCTCCCATTGCGATGCCTTTGGTGGTGACTCTGTAGTTAGCCTAAGCAGTATGGAATTTCTTGTCCATCCAATGATTCATCCCTTTGAAGATATGGATTGAAGACTCCCTTTCCAATGCTTTTGAGATTCTATTCAGGAAAATGATAAGGAGATTGTCCCTCATCCATCTTCGGTGTCTGACAAATTTGTATCTCTTATCAAAACTTATGGTCATGAATTACGAGAAATTTCTTCTTCAACTTCATAAGAATTAGCTTTTTTTTTTATCAAGTTTCCAGAGAGCTCTTCTTTGGTTTCTGAATTCTATTTTGACAGTTCGATTTTTGGGGCTTTCATTCTCGGAGTTTCTCAGTCGGATTGCTAATTTTTTTAGGTTTTTAGTCAGCTTCTTTTTGTTCTGGTTCTTTTTTATTTTTCTCTTCAGTTGTTGTGGTTGGTGTTCAAGTTTTCTTTTGGAACTGAGCTTCGGTTTGATGGATCCTTTTTGTTTCCTGGTTATTCTCTTTTGTTTGAAGTCGTTTTATGATCTTATCTGTTTTTTGGTTCTATTTACTTTTTCACTCCGCTTGGGAGCTTGTATCCTTTGAAAAAAATTCCTTTTCATCACTGCAATGAGAAGTTGTTTCTAAAAGATAATTGGGCATATTTGTCTAATTTCAATACTCAGTAATTCATATATGAGCAATAAAGCTATAGCATTCGAAGGATGAATTTACATAGAGAACGATCCCAGAAAGTTACCTGGGAGACAGCCTGTTTGCATAATTGATGTACAGTCTCATCATTCATTATAACTCCTGCAAAATTTGAAATAAACTCTGTAACCGTATATACCTACTTACATTGAGAGGTCAATTCTGAATTAGAGCTGATGAATGGTAAATGTAACATTGATCAACATTGGAATATTGGGTATAAAATTCTAACAAATCGAATTTGGAAGAAGAGTCCCAATAACAGCTTCCGCTGCTAAAGAGATATTTTCCCCTAAAAATTACAACCGTTGTCATAACACATCAGAAAATAGATCTTATTTTGAGAGAAGTTCAGCAAAGAAATCTACCTATATATCATCACAAAGCAGTTCAGACATTAAATACACTAACACATGCACGTCGGCACATTTTCACACGATTATTTTGACATTCAAGTTTCTTCTGTAAAAAGATTAGATTTGGAGAAACTTTATAGAGTCATGGATGCATCAGCATAGATGCATAATCATGTACTTTCAAATATTTGATCTGCAAACAGAACCATAGTTTACAAAATATCTATATATTTTTTACATATTGAGATTGTGTATGGAAAGATGGAAGTTCTAATATCATTAAACGTTTGCAGTTGACCAAGTTATCTCAACTCTTAATGTAGATATTTCCATCAAGTTTGTATATAATGCTTCTACAAGTATAGTATCATCTACGAAAAGGTATATCGCTCTTACCATCCTCTCTAACTATACCATCATGGCCATCAGAAGAGTACGGATCTAAAGCAACATCAGTGTAGATAACCTGAAAATGATAGATTTGTACAACATACGATTATGATATTTCCACACATGAAACCCATGATAATTCCATAGCTTGAATAATCAAACAGAATATAGTTCACTTACAAGATCAGGGTATTTGTCCTTGAGCAATCGAATTGTTCGAGGCACTAAACCATTATCATTGTAAGCTTCATCCCCTGTTGGATTCTGAAACAAAAGCGATCATCTTATGCTTCTTAGTAGCACACAAATGGAATAAGAATGAAGAGTGAAAACCTTCAACGCATCTGGAACTTTGGGGAATAGCACGACAGAATTGACTCCAACATCCCGAGCCTTTGAAACCTGCAAGAAAGATTTCATCCAAATCTTTTTACCCTGAAGTACCAAAAGGAAACTTTCCCCTTTACTTTCAAGTATTGCTTAGACAAAGTCAATTCCTTCTAGGAATATTTCCAGAAGGTTGAAACAAAATCCCAGAGTCCATATGAAAAGCATATATTGTCGCTAAATATAAACCTCAAAACTATCCAAGCAACGAAGACTCGGAAAAAACAAGGGCAAACACCTAAGCAACGTGCAAAAGTGAAAATTCCAACAATGTAACAACCTCCTTTATGATCAGAGATAAGTAGAGTCGATACGGTTAAGTTACCTCTTCCAAAAGTCCATGTCTCCATCCAAGTCTATAACATCCAGGCATAGCTCCAATCGGTGTGTCCTCCTCACCTGCAAATTTCCTAATTTTTAGGCCTGCATTACCTACAAACTAATAGAGGTCCGTGCAAACAACGCCATGCCATAATAGAGTATGTAAATAAGAAAAGAATGAAGGTATTATGGTTGCATTAGTGCGTACCTTCATGAATGAAAAGTGGATATACAAAATTAGCAGGTGATAGGTTGGTTTCCTGAAATGATGCTCTGAGTGCTGGGGATCTCCGGTTACGGCGGGGACGACGGCTGAGAGGCTGATGGAAAATTCATTGCAAGTAAGGAGAAGGGAGCTAATTCCAAAATTTCAAACATATTAATTCTTGAAAGACTGGAGGCAACTGCAAAATTCTTTAAACTTCCATAAAAGTGAAGTGTGTGCAGATTATGTCAATCATTTACTTCAACATTTCTATCACTTATAAAATCCAAAAATAAGTTAACTAGAGCCATTAGTTTTTTAATTAAATTCAATGTGCCGTTAAGGAAAACATGATTGGAATGTCAAATATCATTTCGAAAACAACTATGACTTGCAAATTTCACCGAGTTTATAATGTTACCTATCTCTAAAACTAATTTCTCCTGCCTCGTCTACTTCTAGTTTTAATTTATTTGAAAATCCAGTTATATCTTTAACACGAACCAGCAAAGGAACCACTGGAGTTCCAGCAGGCGATGCTGGTTTTGGCGGCACAGGAGGCGCTTCTGGCACGTTGCCAGCCACGACAGCGGCTTCACATTCTGCATCACTTCGTCCTAGCTTCTTCATAGGTGCATCCCCCCCATCGCTAGCTCTAACAACGAAAAGACGCGGAGGACGCACATTGGCCGAGGTCCGGACGCAGAGGAAATTTGAATCTGGAGAATGTCTTAGGCCGACATAGGAGCCGCAATCCAAACCGTTAATTCTTCGAACACTACTCGGCACATTCAGAACTGTTGAAGCCATAAATTAATTCCAAGCACCAGAGAGGTGGAAAAAACCTGCACATCCAAGCAAAATAATTAGAAGCAACAAAACAATCCAGAGTGATAAGATCATGCACACTAAAGAAGATGAAGAAATCATCATACCCTTCCTGATTACAGAATAGATCACCGCGACAGCAGAGTGTTAAATAGAATCCAAACAGAAAATCAACAAAAACGAAAAAAAAAAAATCTCAAAACCGAAAACTGAAAAGTCGCTATCAACAATAGCCGGTGAGCAGAACCAAGACGAGGAGGACCAGAATGAAACAAATTCAAGAAAACTCAGACCGAATTAAATCAGAGAATCGTATATTGCTTTTCGATCGGAATCAAGAAAAAGAGACACAAAAAAAAAAGTAAGGAGAATAGGAGAAGAACTCTCACCGTGAAGCTGAATCAAGAAGCGGAAGGATTCGGATTGAGAGAGAGAAAGAGAATGACGGAGGAGAAGTAGAGACCTTATCGGATTGAGTATTTGGTAAGGCGCGCTGAACAACCAATCAGGATTCTAGAAACGCTGCCGTGGAGGAGGTGGCAATTTTTTACCAAGATTTCAGAGAGAGAGAAAAAAAGAGAGAAGGAGCATGAACTTGGACAAATTCAAATTCGGCCAATCCGTGACTTTTACTGCGTACAAAAGAATGATTCTACGATGGTAATTTTACTCTGGGCTTGTTACTCGTTCGATAGTATTATAAACTTATGATCATTCCTTAAATTAGGATTTTCATCGTCCAACATACTTATATGTTGTATAGTTAAATTATAATTACTTTCATAGTTTTTAATTATATTTAACATACTAGAGTACGAAAATTTGTATCTCTAATTTTAAAATATATATATATTATCGTTGAGTCATATTTATTTGAATTGATATTAAAAATATTTATAGTCCTCTATATTTTTTATTAGACCGCGATGTAAAAATCAAATAGATTGATATATATATATATATATATATATATATATAATTGAACGTAAGGTACCCTACAATGCTTTTCTAGCCATCGAAAATGGATTCGTAAGGTCAATAAAGCTTGGAACCGAAAACTATCTAAACAACTTTCAAGATTGGCATACAACTTTGACTTTTATCTATATTTAAAATTTTGTTAATAAAATAACAATTGAATGTGTTAGGTAACGTAGGTATCCAAATATGTTCATATTATAATGATTCAATAAAATATCATTATTTTTCAATGAAAAAAAGTGGATAGTTTTAATACATTAGGAGTAAGTCGATAATTTAATTTGAAATTTTAAAATTATCGTAATTTAATATGAACAATTAAATATCATTAATTATTAGTATATGAAAAATAAATATTATGTTTAAAGTATACAAAATGTAAATTATAATTTTCTTTATTAATTGTTAAAATCCTTTAATTAGTCATAACTGAAATTTATTTATTTCGTGCATTAAAAAAATTGATTTTAATATATGGTCGAGTAAAAGAGATTTGAAGGTAGTGTTGAAACAAATAAATAAATTAATTAATAAAAAAAAAATCAATTATGACTCAATTTCGTTTTTTAAATAATTGGGCCATACAAACAAACTGGGCCAGATATCTATTCAATCAGCTTCGGCCCGATCTATAATGGCATTAGTTGGGCTTCTAGGCCCAAAACTTAAATGTTTTTAAACTTATAAATAGTCATCTACAAATCTTTATTTAACAATGGAAAAAATATATATTTATTTAGTTACTTTGCGTATAAAATATAAAAATATTTGTAATATAATATCATATAAATTTATTCATTATTTTTATTAATAAATACAATTAAATTTGGGGAGAGATGACTAAAGCGTCGATTGCTAATCCGATCTCTAACAGTAACTAGCTCTCAAACTTGAGTCGTTATAATTAAAATTTAAATGAGACAAGATATGTTAAGCCACGAGAGCTTAACAATATCATACAATTATGGAGAGTCGTGTTCATCTAACATGGTATTAGAGTCAAGCTCTAAACTTAGTATTATGAGCCTCGAAGGCATAGTAAAAATGACTAAAACTCCAAAAGAAAAGGAGTCCCGCCTCAATTAAGGGGAGGTGCCTAGATACGCCGGACTAGTTGCAGTTCCGGCGAGGTCGCCACCTGAGAGCACCTGCCGGCCGACAGCGTTACTCAAGAAATTGTGGTCCTCAAATGATTAAGAAAGGAATAAGAAAAGAATGGCTTCACGACAAATTGATGCGTAAAAGAATGATAACACTTGTGGGGGCAATAAATTAAATTTTATATTATATAATTATATATTTAATGTTAAATGACAAAATTGATTCCATTAATTTTTGGATTAGGTGGATTTGAATTTCATGATTTAAGATTATTTTTGTAGCTTATTTAGTATGATACAGTCATTTTAAAATTAATTGGGTAAGCATGTCCTTAATAAATATTTAATCATAATTACAATCGTTAAACTAAGTAGGTTTATTGACTTGTATCAACGTCTAGTTAGAAGGACCACCATAGCATCCCATTTAATGTTATTTTCCTGTTAATTTTAATTTTTTTTTTTTGTTGATCAATGTGAGATCGCACATCGCTTGGAGAGGAGAACAAAACATTCCTTATAAACGTGTGAAAATTCTTCTATAACAGACACGTTTTAAAATCTATAAGGCTAACAACGATATGTAGTAGGTTAAAACAGACAATATCTATTAATAATGGGCTTAAGTTGTTACAAAATGGTATTAAAGCCATACACGGGGCGGTGTGCCAGTGAGAACGTTAGGCACCTAAGGAAGTGGATTGTGAGATCTCACATCGGTTGGAGAGAAGAACGAAACATTATTTATAAACGTGAAAAACTGTGAGTCGAACGGCGATACGTAATGGACTAAAGTGGACAATATCTATTAGCGGTGAGCTTGAGCTATTACAATTAACACACGTCAACTAAAATTATCGCTCAAACGAACATGAAATTGAAACGAACTCGAGAATCAAATAAAAGTATTAAAAAAAAAGTAAAAAGAGAAAAGTAACCTTAATTATGGAAAAGTGTTATCTGTGGGCTACCAAACGTGGAAAAAAAGTGGACCCCACAAGATTAAGATTCATCATAGAGAAGAGAAGACAAAGTGATGGATTCTGTTTAATGTTTGTCAACCGATCAAATCTTGTGTGATCATCATGCTTCTTATTTATTTATTTTATTTATTATTTTATTATTTATTATTATTATTTTGTTTAAAGCGTAAAAGAATTAATATGGATTTGATTTAAAGTCGGTCGTCTCCTTGCACGGCTTTCATACTTGGGCTTTCCCATTTTGTCAAACCCCTTTTTCCCATGCTTTAAGCAAGCTAATTAGGGTTTCTTTTTCTTTTTTAATTTTTTAATTTTTAAAAGATTTTAAATTCTTCCTTCTCCTACACTTCTCTTATATTAATATTTTTCTTTAAAACGCGTTCACACAAAAATAATAAATATATTGATTTTCTCTGTAACTTTTAAGTTTTAAGGACATATACTCTTAATTCGTCGAGTGACGGGTATATATGAAGTGAATTATCGATTTATTATAGCTTTTTATTTAATTGTATATCTCGTGTTTCTTAATAAATGAGAATGTTTGCTAAACCCTAATTAATTGGTATACGCAAGCCATAGCGAAAGGTGATTTGGAGGTCAAAAGAGTGGAGTCAAAGAGTAATCAATTAGCTTCGTCTGCGGCAGCTATGAAGACTGCCCATGCAGTGTCAAAGCCAACAATGGTGGTGGAGAAGAACGGTAGATTCAAAAGCTAATGAAAGAATCGAAGTTGCTAAATCGAAAGGGTTCTAATATTATGAGAATGTTTGATTAAACCACGTAAATGATGTGAAAGTCATTTATTTATAATCAAATAAATTACCAGACATGGAAAGAGCAATAAATGAAAGATACATACGGTAATATGTAATAGAAGTAAATATCTAGATATTATTTACTTATAATAAAATATCAAATATGATATATATACGGTAAACTGTAATTTAGTAATAAATATCCTTAACAATAAATTTGTATACCATTAAATTTGACCTTTTAATTAAAATTTTTGAAAACTAAAAACATTTTTTTATTTTTAAATTTTGGATAAAACCTCATTTAATAATTGGTATTTATTTTCTATCATTTCTATAAACAAAATATTTGAATTTTTAGACAAAATTTAAATAAAAAAAATTGTTTTGAAAAAATATTTTCCTTTTTAAAAATTTGGCTCGATATTTAAAAGCATAGGTAAAAAATGAAGAATACCGAATAAAAATAGAATTTTAGGCATAATTTTAAAAAATAAGGTAAACTCGTAAATTGAGCTAAAATGATTTGAGGCAATCCATCCTTTCACCAAATTAGGGTAAGCACGAGGCTAAGGAATCACTTGTTGTTGAAAACGACGTCGTAGTGATCATGAAGAATAGAGTTGACCAATAAAAATGTAAATGCAAGGAATTGTGAAGAGTGGAGGATTGAGGTGGGGCCCAGAAAGTAGATGGAGTGAAATCTCTGAATATGATTCTTGGATGACCTTATTAAGAAAAGATTGGTCAATAAGATCTTGATTTTGTGTACGAATGGGCCCCACCTTTCTTTTTTTCCTTAACTGTCAATAACTTTAAAAAATTTTAAAATAATTAAAAATAACCAACCTTATTAATACACTTTTTATTTTTATTTTAAATATTTTGCGATCACCTACTTGGATTTGCTTGTGTATTTTATTAATATATGGTTTGATGGCAACATAAAATTTCTCCTATTTTGACTATGACGTGGCTAAATGAATAATTATTTTCTTTTTTTTTATATAAAAAGTCGGTTGTCGTTATATTTATTTATTTTATTGATATTTATGGAATATTTACTTTATACGACTAGACTAGTATCACATGCATAAGTTATTAATGTAAGGTCAATTCGAGTATACAATTTATTTAATAAAATAATAATATTATCCTAAATATCACGGCTTCAATCTCCTACTCACTTAGTCAAATTGATTAAGATATATATACCCGAAATTGAACTAAAAAAAAACATTATATTTAAATCTCTAGCATAAATTTGGTTTCTGTTTAAGTTTTGTTTACGTTTTCCTTACCCACTACTAACCTTTATTGATACTCACTTTCTCTCACACGTCTTTATTTTAATTATGCTAACACAAATACGAGTATAGTTCAATTGACACTGTAATTTCAAGGTTAGGTCTATAAGTTCTTTAAAAAGTGAATAATAAATTTTTAAAATTTAAATTTTGTTAAATTATTTATTTATTTATTGTTATCGTTTGAAAAGCAAGACAAGAAGGTTGCTGTACGGAATAGAATAATGAGGAGGGAAGAGGATGATAAGATCCAGTCATGAGGTATTGAGATCGATCCACGTCAGATAGCTAATTACTGGCTGACAGACGTATGATTGAGTAACAACACATGGGAACAGTAACACGTGGCAGACAAGAACGAGGAACCCACAATTGGGAGCGTGAGAATAATATATATACATATTTATATTTTCTTTTTCTTTTTACAAAAATCATAATCGTAAAACAGACTTTTTTCCTCTTAAATATAAAATATAAAAGTCTATTTACATTTTACAGACAATCGCCATATGAGGCGGAGAATAAGCTTCAAAGAAATAAATTTACCCATTTTATATTTTAATTTTTAAAATTCATAAATCTAAATAATAAGTTTAAAAATTTTGAATTCGTTACAATTTATTTTTTAAAAAAATATAAATTAGGATAATTTTTTAATTTTAATATTTATCATTATTATTTTTCGGCCAATTCGAAAAAAAAAAAAGAAAAAAAAGAAAAGAAGAAGAAGGAAATTGCAGGGCCCACCAAAGATCTTGAAAAGTGGACCCACAAGAGATTTTTCATAGATAAAAAGGAAAAAACCAAAATCGTGAAGGAATTGCAACATAGAGCAAGGTGAGGTGGAGTGGACCCCACTCCCCACACCCAAAATTACCTTTATTTATTTCATGTCTCCGTCTATGTTACCGTCGGAGGTCCCTCCCACGCTTTGTCCCTGTAGAAGAATTTATATATATATATATATATATATATATATATATATATATAAATATACAAATAATGCTAATAATTATTATAATTAAAAAATTCTACACATCATTCTAAAAAACCGTCCTTTTTTTTTTTTGCCTTTCCGGTGCTCAAAATTCTAATAATTATGTTGGGTGTACGTGAATTTGCCTGTCCAAAACACGGCTTTTTTTTTTTTTTATGCTATTTAAAATTGAAAGAAAAAGAAAATATGATAATATATTTATTAGGAAAATGATTGAAAATGTGAGAATTAGTTGAGTTATTATGAGGTTTTGTAAGATTGGGGGTTGAAAAATGGGAGGACCAATTGAGCCCCAAATAGTAGTTGTCATTAATTGAGGTAAGCACTTTTGTCAATGATTTCAATTATTTTTGTTTGAGAAGTTAACGGGGATTGTATTGCTTGTGGTTTAAGCCACAACTCCAATAATGGGTCGAGGGCAACGGACTTGTAGGTATATATATATATATACACATCTTTTTCATCAAGATTTGGATTTGGCATGCCCATTTAAGAAACCCCTTCTAGAATTTTCACCAAAAGGTTGTGTCTTAAAGTCAACTTCAGAGATTTGGTGTGGATTTTGTTCCAGATGTCATTGGTTTATGAATTTTTTTTTTTTTACGACAAATTTATGAGTTTAAAGAAATAAAATTGATGGTTTTAATTTCACAACTGTGAAGTTATTACCTATTAAATACTGAGAGTTTAATAAGCTAGTTTTGTCTTGGACACTCTTTTAAGAATTTTCATAGCAAATTTGTTTTTGAATCAAGTAAAGAAAGAGAAAATAAGTAAATCCTAAAGAAAAAAATGAACTGGCTAACCTTGTTACGTTACAGTTCAATGGGCTAACATATACATTCTCGACCTAGAAATCAAAATTTCGAATTCACATCCAAACATGTTGTAAATTGAGAATATTTGTTAAAATTACCACCTAAATAGTGGTGAAATTCTCTGTTTATAATCATTTATAAAATCAAGTAAATTACAATATATATATATATATATATATAGAATCAATCATAAATGGATACAATATATTTTGCCTATAATAGAAGAGCAAATATGATATATAGGATAAACTAGAAAACTAAATATCATACCAGATATTTATCTATAATAAATAGTCAAATATGGGACCTATGATAAACGGGAATGAAAGATAAAATATCCTCAATCATACAACATATTTGCTTATAATAAACGGTCAAATATGATATATATGATAAACCATAATTCATGACTAAATATCGTCAACATAAACAACGACTTCATTGAAAATGGTCTAAAAAGTCAATTCTATTCGACCCCAACAAGTTAATATCGATGGATTTATGTTGGAAGATGCTAGAAACAAAAGTCAATTCGTTGATGGATTTATGTTAGAAGATGCTAGAAACAAAATAAACACCTAGTTGTTAGGCCTACTGATAAAAACAAAGAACATATATCAATGTCTTTGGCAAACAAAGGTCGGTGTGAATTAAAGGAAAATAAAGATGATATGGTGGCACTTGGTAATGTAGAATGGCTCCTAAAATGGGTCACATCTATCATTTCCTAATAGTTAGAGAGAGAAATTCATAGAAGACAGGTAAAGGGTATGTGTTATATTAGTTAAAATGAAATTATCCGACCTAAGTTTATAAAGAAAAGCCAACCTTCCAAACCCAAATTGCAAGTAATTAAGCAATAGTGCACTAATTACAAATTAGAAAAGAGGGAGAAGAACCATGGGAAATGGAGGGGAATCCAATTCATTGATAGTTTGATTAGTTAAGTACGCTTCTAATTAATATCAGAAAGGTCTTTAGTTAATTGATTCAAATCCAACTAACACCCAAAATCAACTCTTTTCCATCATCATGATGACCGAATGGGAACAAAGATCTTGGGATTTTTCTTGGCAATCAAACAAAATCTTAACCAAGAAAGTAAAAGTGGAAAAAAGAGCATAGGAAAGCAAAGAAAAGAGAGAGAGAGAGAATAGAGAGTTGAAAGAAAGAGATAAGTGGTTGTTGTACCAATGGGGTATACAGAATCTAGAGAGAGATCTCAGCATGACAGAAAATACAATCCCCCACCCCCCCACACACACGACATCTTCTTCTGTAACTATTCTTTAACTTCTTCTTCTTCTCCTCTCTCTCTCTCTCTCTCTCTCTCTCTCTCTCTCTCTCTCTCTCTCCTCACCCACTTCATAAAGACCTGCAATATTACCCCCCTCCCACTCCTCTCATCCCACCTCTTTTTTTCTGATCTCTCTCCAGTTGTTGAAACTGATAATGGCAAAACCATTGTAATTTTGTAAATAGATCAGAGGAAAAAGAAACCATTCTTCTCTAATAGCTGGGTGTTTTTCTTGGGGATAATGGAGTTGAAAGCAGCAGATGTAGCGGAAGTTCAACAAATACAGCAACATTTCCATGTGTTGGCTGTCGATGATAGCCTTATAGACAGAAAACTTTTGGAAAAGCTCCTAAGAATTTCTTCATGCGAAGGTAAACATATAGTTGCCCATCTAATTACCAAATTTTCTTCCTAAATTCTTACCTCTCGCATCTTTTTCTATAACTATTTTCTTTTTCCAATACCCAGCAGTGACCTGCGTGGAGTCTGGAGACAAAGCTCTTAGATACCTGGGTCTGCTTGATGACCTTGACAAATTTTCTTCCTCTGCTGCTTCATTTTCTTCCCCACAACTCTCCCACCAACAGGTAATTTTCCCTTCTTCTCTCCAGCCAAGATCCTCTCTCTCTCTCTTTTCATTTTCTTCAACTCATACTAAAGAAGACAAGCAACTTAAAACTATGAACAAATTTCTGCATATAGCAACACCAATTTCTGTCTCTTTCCTAAATGAACTTCATGTCCAAGTGAATTATCTATATATCATAAGAATTGATTGATTAATAATGAATCAACATCCCAATCGAGATCATCTTCAAAGGGAAAAGAAAGAAGAGGGGAAAAAACAGCAAACAATGTATTTCTTCTAAAATTGAAGTTTCTGTTATTTGGTGCCTTCATCAAGCAGAGTCTTGGAGGGAAGTCCTGATAAAGACAGTGCAAGTTGCATACTTTTACGTGCATCACATGTGAAGAAAATTTTAGCTACAATACAATTTAAAATTTATCACTTTTCAACGGCATTCAATCAGCCGGGAATTGATGAAGATTTCCTGTGGAAAAGATTTTGGACGGGGGACCCCTATGTCGTGTTAGCATGTGTTTCTTAAGGGTTGATTTGTTTTTAATTTTATTATTTAATAAATCATTTTCATATTGATTTTCCATTATAATGATACACAGGAAGTCAAAGTCAACTTAATCATGACAGACTACTGTATGCCTGGGATGACTGGTTATGATCTACTCAAACGACTCAAGGTAATGTTATTCTTGTTCTCTGAATTTTCGGTTATATTAAAGCATGGTATTAAAAAAACAAAGAGATCGATATCAGAATGATATTCTAAGTCAATAAGAAAGGAAATGATGGACAAAAATTTCACCGTATACTAAAGTCCAGGCATCCAAATTTGAAAAGTTTTACTTGTTCATATGCACATAAACTGCAATATTCGGTATCCTTCTCTAGACATCTATTTTCTGAAAAGTATTTGAAATGATTCAAAGAATTAAATAATCCGATGTTTTGTAAGGAAAGAGCACAAATATTTGAAATCTAAATGATTTGATATTTCCAACCGATCATTTGATCACTAAAATATTAATTAGAAGATTTATGAGTGCTTACATGATACGTGCATTTGCAGGGATCTTCTTGGAAAGATATTCCTGTTGTTGTCATGTCATCGGAGAATGAACCTTCAAGAATCCACATGTAAATATTTAATTCTCTCACTCGATTTGTTTTATATTATTCACTTTTCGGTTCAATTCGCTAAGTATTGCTTTCTAATAAATGCAATTTACTTACAGGTGCTTGGAAGAAGGAGCAGAGGAATTCCTTTTGAAGCCTCTTCAACTATCAGACGTGAAGAAGCTCGAGCCTCACCTTCAGAGGTCCCTCAGCCGTTCATCTACTGAAATAAAGGAAGAAGAAACCGTCGAAATCGGAATCACTAATTCCGACGCCATTGACGACGAAAACAGCACGAAAGAAGAAAATAACAAAAACGACAATAACAATACCTTCAGCAAGAGAAAAGCCGCGAATCCAGAGCCATCTGAAAGACGACCAAAACTGAAAGAACTGCAAGCTGCAGTATAAGAAAAATGGTGCAAAGGCATCCGCCATTGGCACAGAATACAGATACGATTTCGTCGAACACCTTCGCTGCGATAATATTCTCGAGTTTCTGCGGCATTATACGGAGAAGTTTCCAGGTCGTAAAGAGGAAATTGGAGATGTAAAATGGTTTGTATACCGTCGTCGTCCTTGATAATGTCTGGTTTGTGGATCGAGATTGAAGAATCTCCTGCAATGGGACGTTTTCGAGGGAAATCAATCTAGGGTTTACAACTCGGATTAAAATATCAAATGAAGTTTCCTTTTTGTCTTTCAAGTTCGTTAATCAATTTCTAATCACAACAAACAAGAGGTTTTTGTTTTGGAACCTTAAAAGGACGCGCGCGCGCGAGGAATTAAAAAAATAATAATAATTAAAGAAAAGAAATGAGTCATATTTGTTTTTGAAAAATTATATAATAGTGAAAATTTAAAAAATAATACTTTACATTTCCTATATTCTCAGAATCAATGACTTTAATGAATATACTATTCCATATTATAAATTTATTTAATTTTCGTTTAAAGTTAAAATATGTATATCATATAATACCTTATAAATCACATAATATTATACAATAATATTTATTGCTAAAATTAATAACTAAAGAAAATTTATTATCAAATGTTTATATAAAAATATTGATTATAATTTGTAATTTAAACTATATAAAATTTTGAATAACTATCTTATAAAAATATTTATGGTAAAATATTGATACAATTGAAATATGTATTTTTTTGTTGGGTCATTTTAGCTATTTTGACACAAATGATTTGGATGTTCTAGCGACCGTTTGGCAAAGACCAGGAAGTGGGTTAGTTCGAGAAAAAATCTTGCCAACTATACGAAATAACAAGGCTAGAGGAGCTATGACTACCCAAATTTTGATTCGTTAATGGATGCGTCGATTTTGCTTTTCTATTCTAGAATTTTTCAAATTCGGCGAGATAGGTTTGTGCCATTTATCAATCATAGTAAAGTGCGGTTTCATATGAAATTCATTGTGTATCCCGATGTTTTTGTAATTGCGGCTTTTCGTCTAATCTTCAGAGTAAAAGTGAGTGAATGACACATTTCGAGCAACACCTATACTCTGTATTCATGATATCTACATTCATCCCATTGATCTACGCACAACAATTCCAGACTATTCTACAGACAATTTTCAATATCAAAATTATTTGACAAGGTTAGATTATATTAGTTATTATTAGATGAGTTTTAGAACACAATATTTGAATTATTGAGGGCAGTTTGAAATGTAATTATGTCAGATCTTTGTTGGGTAGAAATGTAATTGAATGTTATGTTATTAAAAAAAGATTAAAAAACTAAAAAGGCAAAATGAGAATGGAAAACATTTACGCAATCAGTGCACTGACTCCCACGCACTTGAATTCACCAACTTCTCCCAATATACTTGTTGCCATCCTCCTAAACCGGTAGTGGCCGTGTTCCACTTAAATTATTTTAAAATTTTCCTATATTTCATTAATGAATTTAATATTAATTTTCCATATTTTATTAGTATTTTTATAAAAATCTTTTTTAAAAGCATCTTAAATATTTTTGGAATATTCTGAAATCATTACTTTTCTATTTTTTTTTTATTTCAAATTATTATATGGGTTATTTGGATTTTGTTTTCTACCGTTATTTCATGATTGGATTCAGCCCCTTCAAATGGTAATAAAGTACACGAGCCAATGTAAGAGACGAGAGCTCTAGGTGAAATCTCTCACCCTAGAGACAATGGCAGAGACAAGATCTCCGAGTGTACTCGCTCACCACGAGCCAATGGCAGAGACAAGATCTCTGAGTGTACTCGCTCACCACGAGCCAATGGCAGAGACAAGATCTCCGAGTGTACTCGCTCACCACGAGCCAATGGCAGAGACAAGATCTCCGAGTGTACTCGCTCACCACGAGCCAATGTCAGAGACAAGAGCTCCGAGTGTACTCGCTCACCACGAGCCAATGTCAGAGACAAGATCTCCGAGTGTACTCGCTCACCACGAGCCAATGGCAGAGACAAGATCTCCGAGTGTACTCGCTCACCACGAGCCAATGGCAGAGACAAGATCTCCGAGTGTACTCGCTCACCACGAGCCAATGTCAGAGACAAGATCTCCGAGTGTACTCGCTCACCACGAGCCAATGTCAGAGACAAGATCTCCGAGTGTACTCGCTCACCACGAGCCAATGGCAGAGACAAGATCTCCGAGTGTACTCGCTCACCACGAGCCAATGTCAGAGACAAGAGCTCCGAGTGTACTCGCTCACCACGAGCCAATGTCAGAGACAAGAGCTCCGAGTGTACTCGCTCCCCACGAGCCAATGTCATGAGTGTACTCGCTCCCCACGAGCCAATGTCATGAGTGTACTCGCTCCCCACTAGCCAATGTCATGAGTGTACTCTCTCCCCACGAGCCAATGTCATGAGTGTACTCTCTCCCCACGAGCCAATGTCATGAGTGTACTCTCTCCCCACGAGCCAATGTCATGAGTGTACTCTCTCCCCACGAGCCAATGTCATGAGTGTACTCTCTCCCCACGAGCCAATGTCATGAGTGTACTCTCTCCCCACTAGCCAATGTCATGAGTGTACTCTCTCCCCACGAGCCAATGTCATGAGTGTACTCTCTCCCCACGAGCCAATGTCATGAGTGTACTCTCTCCCCACGAGCCAATGTCATGAGTGTACTCTCTCCCCACGAGCCAATGTCATGAGTGTACTCTCTCCCCACTAGCCAATGTCATGAGTGTACTCTCTCCCCACGAGCCAATGTCATGAGTGTACTCTCTCCCCACGAGCCAATGTCATGAGTGTACTCTCTCCCCACGAGCCAATGTCAGAGACAATGTCATGAGTGTACTCTCTCCCCACGAGCCAATGTCAGAGACAAGATCGAGTGTACTCGCTCCCCACGAGCCAATGTCAGAGACAAGATCGAGTGTACTCGCTCCCCACGAGCCAATGTCAGAGACAAGATCGAGTGTACTCGCTCCCCACGAGCCAATGTCAGAGACAAGATCGAGTGTACTCGCTCCCCACGAGCCAATGTCAGAGACAAGATCGAGTGTACTCGCTCCCCACGAGCCAATGTCAGAGACAAGATCGAGTGTACTCGCTCCCCATGAACCAATGTCAGAGACAAGAGCAAGTGTAGGCTAAGTCTCGAATTATCTAGAGTATTAGAACATAAAATTGTAAGATAAAAAATGAAAGCGCTAAACTCAGCCGGTAAATTAAAAATAGTAAAATGTTGATATGATCACATAAGGGTTAAAAGTGTAGTAAGGATAACAGGGATAATACTGTAGAACTAAGAGCTACTCCAAAAGCAAAGAGCTTGCGTCGCATATTATTGTTTGGTTTATTTCTTGTCAACTTCTATAGAGAGAATTGAAAAGGCGATCACATGCTCTGTGGTGGTGATGATACTATTATGTTGTCAACTTCTATAGGAATCGCAGCTGCCAAAACATGCCAAACAACCAAAGCTCTCAAGCCGCCTGCCCCCAGAAGATCTTGAGATCTGCACTCCTCCATCAACAAAAAGCTCTCTTCCTACACAAAACCAAGGTTATGATTCACAAGGTGCAGATGTTCACAAGTTGGTTCTTCGTGTTTAGTACTCAAAATCGTTGAAAGATACCCCCAACAAATTCCAATCACTCAATCTGATAACCAACCAACCAACCATTTAGTTTTTGTGCTTGTTTTATCCGGATTTACTACCACAGATCTCATCTTTCTTAGCAAAATAATGATGATGATAATAATTCTTAACCTAATTCCAAAAAAGTGGACGAAACTCCAAACACTATTAGAAGGATGATGATTATGGTAATGCGGTTGGTGATCATGATGATGCTATTTTCTACCATGCAAGTTTCAGAGGGTTTCATTAGATAAAAGGTTAAGAGATCTTTTTTACTTCTTACCATTTTTAGAGCTCATCCTTGGCTGGTTTTGAGTCCTTGGGTTTCGAATCAGCCTCGGTGTCCTTGGGTTCTGAATCTACCTGCTCGGTTTTATCACGATTTATCTCAATGAAATTTATGATGTCTTCCTTTGTTCTATCGCCGTTGTAGTCAACCAGCTTTCCGCTTGCTGTCCTGAGATACACAGTCGGGTAACCTTCGACCTCGAACTCACCATTTGCGATGTCATTCGCGCTGGCATCCTACCAAGAGAAACAAGTTGTTGATCATATACATATTTGAATTGTCTAACGGATCAAATTTGCAGACAACCCATTTCAAGTGAAAATGCAGATATCAATTCCAAAGTTCAAAATTCACAGGAAAATTCACAGGTAATGGATCTTACAAACTTAGCAATGACAACATCAGGATCGCTTTCATATGAGACAGCCACTTCCTCTAAAATTGGAGCAAGTTTTTTGCAGTGACCGCACCATGGAGAATAAAATTCCAGTAAAACTGCCCCACAAAAAAAGCTAGTTAATGATCTTGCACTATACAACTAGAGGATGGTTAAATAGAAATACGATCAAGAACAAAAGTTCAAAAAAAATGGGAGAAGAATCAATTATGTATGAATGGCAAATCAGTTTAGTGGCTCAAAATTTCTAAAAATAAAGGAAAATCATAAGAGGCCTCTTTGCAACACCATGAGATATGAGATAAATTAAGTTAAATTGGGTACTTAAATGCCTAGCTAGTGATGATCAAATGAAAATTAACGATTTCATAATAAGAATAGCCTTGGGATTGATGAGTATATATGAATACTGCTGCATACATACAAGCATGATGAGAATATTTCTAGCACATATTTTCTTAGATCATATTAGGGAACTGTGATACTCACCATTTTTACCAGATTTGTAGACTACATCCTGAAGGCTATCAGCAACGACCACTTTCACAGGTTCATCGTTACTCTCAGGAATGGGTTCTGACTTAATGTATTGTGGCACATTGCCGTTCTGCAGTTGTGAAATCAGAGTTATAGATAGACTTCATATTTACCTACTTCATAGTGACGAAATGTTCTTTCGACACTACCACTTTTAATATCTATAGCAAACTATAAGATATTGTCATCTATCAAGTTTCCTTGGTCATTTTCATTTGAAACTACTTACCCATCACTATACGTTCGTACATTTCTCTCCATCTCTAGGATCATAACACGTAATTTAACTACGTTTGAAACGTCTAATTGAAACAACTAACCTTTCATGGAAAAATCATTTTCATACATATACTAGCATTCACAGTACAAATGTTGTTAAATCTAAACACCATCAAGGGTCATGAAAACACATAAAATGTAAGTGAGTTTGACCTTGTAGTCCTTCAACCAAGGAGCAATCTGTTCAGGCTCTACATTGAATTTCACGTACTTGAACCTATCATTTCTTTGCACAAGAATGATAGGGACTTGATCTTCCTTGAGTCGAAAATACTGTAATGCAAAACAATAAGGTACCAAACATGCATGATGTAGAACAAAGTAAGCAACTTAAATAGCCACCCGAAACACCAAAGTATACGAACTTTTAGGGCAGCTTCACTGGATTGACTGTCTCCAATTAGGAAACTTATTCCCTCTCCTTTGTACTGCTCAGCAACTTCACGGTACTTCAATTTTAAAGATTCAGCAGCCTCGGTGGTGTAATTCAGAAACAACATAGCCTACCCAACAAAAGAGAAACATTAATCAAACGCCATTGCTTATCAATGGAGAATATTTATTTATTTGTTCAATTGTAAATATTTACTTTGTACCCCCAGAAGGGGAAAAAAGTCTGAAAGTTGTTTTGAGTATGAAAGATCAATAAAATTGATAAGAAACAGACACATTTATTGAACCACAGAAAGTGAGCGGTGAACATTAGTGCACAATTAACTCCATGCAAACAATGGAAAGAAGTCTCTGACTAAAATGGAGAACGATTCTCACAGCGGATCATGCCTCTTTACCTTATCATTAGAACTGGAGAAGAACTTGGAAAGGTAGACGTGATTGTTAGGATCATTATCGAAAACCGTTACCAAGGGAATGCTAGATTCTTCAATGAACTTCTCCAACTTAGCTACATCAAAATCCTGAGTTCATAGCTCCAATAAGATCAGCGTGCAAAAATTAAATCACAAAAAGCCAAACCTACAAATTTAGCACACATAATGATATTAAATTTTGGTACCTTAAAATCCACAAATAGCTCATCGAATGGCTTGAAAAGCCTGACAATTGGGCCAGATACAGATGTTTCTCCACGTGGAAGTAGCTTAGCATCCAAAGTGTGGCCAAAAGCATAGTCAGAACGCAACTTCTCAGCCAAAGCAATGTAGGTATCGAACTCTTCTCCAGAAAGTTTAGGAAATATTCCAACCTAAGACAGGGAAAAATCAATTTTCGTAGCTACTCAGAAAAATGAAAATGGCAGCACAAACTAGGAAAGGAAGAAAAGATGAGAGATTTAGTTCATACGATGAAAACGTCCTTAATGAGATTACTAGCATCCTCAGCAGATTTTATTTCAGCAGATGCAGGCCCATTTTGCTGCTTTAAGTAGTCAACAATCCCATCTGCTTCGCGAGGTCCCTTGTAATCCTGACTCGATTTGCCCCCATTTCTCAATATCTTAATAGTGGGGAATCCCCTAATTTCAAATTGACTAGCCAGCCCTCTGTTTGACTCTTCGTTTACATCAATTTTGGCTAAAACAATTGGCGGGTCGTGACTGCTCAAAATAGACGCAGCTTTTTCATACTGTAAAATATGAAAAGATCATGAGACCATAAGAAACAAGATGCTCAAGGACAATTCAACCAAAACAGCTGAGATAAGAGAATTAGTTTACCTCTGGTGCCAATTTCATACAATGTCCACACCTAGAACATTGGGGGGAAAACGTTAAAAGAAGGGGTCATCTCAATGACATTTCATGCAGTAATAATGGCAAATTAAAACATGATAATACGATTAGAAGGTTGAAGTCTGAATCAATTCCATAAATCTCCATTGCTTCTCAAGGGAAAGGAGTGAAAAAATGTTCCAAGATGAAGGATACACCAAGGAGAAAAAATCAACATATAACTAAGCCAACAACTAGCCTCTGATTCCAGTTCTTCATACATAAAGAAAAAAAGAAGTCCAAAAACCAACGACAAGGGTACTAAGATCCAGTTCTTCAAGGGTACGCAAAAGTTTAAAAAAAAAAAAAAAACAAAAATCCTCACTGTCGTTGATTGCGCACTCAATTACACACATCGGGGTAACAAACAAAAGGCAGCCATACAATCATTCCCAAATGCTAATATCCAAATAACATCACCAAGATTGTTCAACAACAATGCACTAAAACCAACCTATAGAAACAGAGCACAGAGGCCAATTTACACAATGAATGCGAAAAATGAATCAAGAAAACAACACTACATTCAAGACATAAAAATGAGATCCTCACAAAAATCACAAAATCAAATCACATAGCAGCCGTAAAAAGATCGGAAACGGAAATTTGACCAACGAGAAGGAAATGGCAGTAAAAAAAACCCTAAAGGACAATCTAAAAAAAACCATACCACGGGGCGTAGAACTCAACGACAATGAAATCATGCTTGGCAACAACATCCGAGAAGTTCGAATGGTCCAAAGTGAGAACAAATTCCTTCGCCTCAGCCTTGTCCGCGTAGATCTCAGTGAAAGAAGCAGAAAGAAGAACAAAAACAAGCACAGAGAACCGAATCAAATGTGAAGACGCCATTGTCAATGCAATGGAAGAAGAAGAAGCTTTCCGTAAAACTAAACGATATTAAGAAAAGTTCAGACGCGCGGGGGGGTTTTAAGGGGGACCGGCTGAAGCAGTTTTTTTTTTTAATTATTAATTAATTTTTAAAAATCCGGCTAAAGGAGTTAGATAAAAAACGATGAAAATATGGTACTCGCACGTGACTTCTCGTGAGTCATCGGATCTACGCATTAAAAATCAACGCTGGCGCTACACGTGGACACTACTCGACGTGGCGTTCTTCTATTGGATAATACTCGTCATTCGTATTGGTTTTTCATCCGAGGGCTCGCACGCTTGGCGATTAAATCGGCGATTAAAAACTATTACCGGCTGCTAGAAGAATTTGAAATGTCGATGGCCAATTAAATCGTGGCGACTTTTCTAAAAGTGGCAAATATCTATTCAATTGAAACTGATTTGTTGTTTTGTTTGGTTATCCTGGTCTTGCGTGTACTGGAACAGTTCTCCCTTGGATTTGAAATTTTATGGTAAAAAAATATATTTTTAATTCTTACCATTATTACACCTTAATATTTCATAATTATTTTAAAATTATTATTTATTATAAATCTTTTAATATTATATAAAAAATTAAAGGATGACTATAAACACTTATTTGAATTAAGTTTAAGTCGATTTTTATTTAACATTTAAATAATTTTTTATTTCAACAATAATTTTAAGACATTAAGGATAGTATATTGTAATTATGAAAATCGTTATAATATATATATATATATATATATATATATATATATATATATATATATTAACTTTTATAGTATTATTTACTTTCTAATCCAATTTGTCCACTTGAAACGGTCTTTGGGGATAAATCTTAAGCAAAAAAGTAGATGTAATGATAATTAATAAAATTATTATAGGGAAAGCCACCAACCACATTAATTAATTTTCCATATATATATTATTATTATTTAAGTTGCAATGTATATTTCAATTATAAATATTCAGCATTTTTAGAATATTTGAATGTGACGTCTCACTAGGGAGAAGAACAAACCATCATAAGGTGTGTGAAAACCTTCTTCAGACCTGTTTTAAAATTTTGAGGGGAAGTTCAAAAGGGAAGTCCAAAGAAAACAATATATTCTAGCGGTGGGCCCACATTACAAATGATATCTGAGCCAGATATCGAACGATGTGCCAGTAAAGACGTTGACGTTGGGCCTCGAAGGAAGTGGATTGTCGATTGAAGAAAGAAACGAGCGCTAGACCCCGAAGGAGGGTGGATTGTGATGTCCCGTTGGGAGGAGAAAATAACAATATAATTCATTCTTATCCCTATAGTATTGTCTTCGATAAATATTAGATTATCAGTAAAAATTAGACAAGAAGTTAATTTATGGAAATTTTCAATAAAAATTTTAAATTAGACTAATAATTTTATAATTTAAATCTTAATTTTAATAATTATATCAATTTACACTCGATTTTGTAACAAGTTTACCTACGCGTGAGAATTAATACATATCTTAGAGATATAAATTGACTTTTTTTCATAAAAATTTAGAAAATCTATTTATTAACCCCTTTGTACCTTAGAATGAAAAAAAAAGATATTGAAATATTGAAATTTGAAAATGATTTAAAATTATTATTCATGTATTGAAATAAAAGCATGATTTATCATTTGGATGTTGGCTACAGAGGTAATGAAAATAATAGGTTTGATAATATTATCTTACCATCCAACTTTACTAATAAAGAATTATAAGTTAAATTATTCATTTAGTCCCATAATTTGGACAAAATTTCAATTTCATCCCATAAGCAAAAGACTAATTAACATCAACTTTAACTCATAAAAAGTCGAAGTTTTGTTGTTCATATGGTAGGCCAATCAATCTCCTTCCAAATAAGGAAAAAGTGTGGCAACCAATTCCCGAAAAATTTCTATCAGTTTCGGATAACAACTTTTAACACATGCGCACCAATCGTTACAAATTCTAAAGGCTCTTGTTGACCCGACTGAACAAATGTGGTGACACGACTTAGGTAGCAACCCCTAAATGTTTGTTCCGTGCCTTCCAAAACTCGGTATAAATTCAAATTTTGTCCAAACATTTGAGCCTAAATTTTTTCTTCTTTTGAATTAACATGCGGATTCCTTCAAGTTTCTGGAGAAACAAATGGAGAATAAAATCAACGAAGAGTTAGCCAAGACAATTTTGAAACATGGTGCCTGTGAGCCAAAGATGCCTTTCAAAAGTGCGTTTATTCTAATAACTCTGAAATGACGAGAATCAAGCCTATTCCCACATTATTGGAAGTTCTAAAGGCCATCCCTTTTCTATACTACAAATATAAACACTGGATCAGTAAAAATGTACAAATTTCACCAAATTAGCTTCCACCTATCCAACCTACAGCATGGCCAAATTTGAATTGGATAGAAATATCTTTAATACATACACCAAATAGTTAGCCTGCTGAGAAGTATAAGTGCCATAATAAGCAACATTAAAACAAGTCAGTCCTGCCTATAAGTCCAATATATGTCATATGCTTAATGATTCCGCTGCCTATTGACTGCCTAGGCAAGCATAAAACGGGTGATACTTTATGTATACCTAAAATATGTTTCAACTAGTTGAGTCAAGTTCAAGTTGACTAAATACGAAAGTGACAGGAGCAATGAAAACCACATTCAATAATTTGTCGTGTGTGTAACAAAAGGTTAAAGCAATTAACTCGTCCTAGATATTTTACCTGTTCACAGACCATTGTAGTTAGTTGACCAAAGATGTGGTTAATTTCAAGTAGGTAAGCATTAGAAATGGATCGTGAAATCAGAAGACATTGTGTTGAGAAATAAAGGTAGATTCAAAACCTCAGTTTCCTAGAAGAGATGTCAAAATTGCCAAAACAGCAATCACAAGTATGATATTTAGGAAGTAGTTTGTTGGTAAAGGCTTATCTGGACTTCCACCAAAGCTTTCGTATTCTGCCCGAATCTTCTGCTTCATTGAATCTGATAGCTCTCTCTGCAATTCAAATAGGCAATACACTATTGAATTTTATTCCATTCTGCTTCATTTTAGACTTCCAAGTTTTAGACGCGACATCACAGATGTCAGGATTTGAATATATCTTCTCAACTCGTATTATTAAAAGACACGGCACAACAAAACATGAAACTTGTTTCTAATCAATCCTGCAGTAGACAACCAAAAGTAGAGAAGATAAACATTTTATGAAGACGAGATTTTTTTAAGAAATTTATCATGCAATTAAATGAAATGGAAATAAGAAAGTTTGTAATGTATACAACCTTCCCGTATGAGTATTTGGCGGCATCAAACTTCTCTCCTGCAGGTTTTGATGATGCATCATCAATCACAATACCCTGTGATCAACAAAATGCAGTTTCGGTGAGGTTTGAGTAGACATAAACTTGGAGTCCATAAGCTTTTCTATAAGCAACTGGACAAATTTGAAAGAACACCTCATAGTTCTATAAAGTGTAATTCTGGGAGAATCAGAATATTTGATGGTACAATATTATTTTAGTTGGATGACTTTGAAGGGCGTCAATAAGAGGAAAATTCATCACAAAGGAAAAATATTCTATAAAAGGAAGCCTGCCACCTAGACAAGATCTACAATTTATCAACAAGGGCGACAAACCTCTGGAGGGTCAAACTTAGCACCAAGGTTGCTGAGCTTGGCGTGGGCTTCAGCATAGTCTTTGAAGAAGGCTTCTTGATCTTCAACATATTTCTCAGCATATACCTGCAACACAGCATTAATAAATGAAAACCACATTTGAGTCTTTTGATTGCCTTATGAAAGACCAACTCCATGAAGAAGCTTCTTGTTTACCAAGATAAAGCCTACTAAAGGGATCAATGATGGGGTGGGGGGGATGTGTGGCTCTGTTTTACCTTGAATGATGGATCTTCAAAGAGAGCAGCATCGGTTGGCAACACCAGTAATTCTTCATCTCTCCTTTCTTTGATATCCTATTGCCACAGACCAAAAAAAGTAAGCAAAAAATGGTTCGACATCAGCACATATAAAATGAAACCAACATGGTATAAACCTTAAAATATGAGTTGTCGAACTTCAGCCATTGTACAGTCCAGGATTGTCCACCAGGTGCACCAGGTCCATTTTTCTGTAAGGAAAAATCAAAACAGGAATCTCCTGAGAATTGCAACTACAATGCTGTAAAAAATTTAAAGCGGTGACATTGATTCAAAATAAAATATGGGTGGAAAGACAAGGTAAACTAAAGCATGAAAGACCCGGGAAAAGAGCTAAAGGAGATAAGGTTAAACCCATCAACCGATCCATCTGCACTTCATCGTATGGAAACTAGTGGTGACCTCACAATAGAAGGAATCTTCTCCTCATATGGAGACATTAACCATTTTCCAGAAGGTCCAAAACCAAATACAGCATAGCATGTCTCAACTATAGAATTTCAAGAAAGATTTATAAGCTATTGCTGAGTTTTACATTAATTAAAACTGGGTATTTAAATAATCTGGTTGAACAATAAAAAAAAGCTTGAGCAGCATGCACTTCTCACACTAATTAGCGCTAATTCCTCCCGTCAAGACAATGCATGCCCTAGAAGGGAATTTTTTAATCTATCCTATGCCAGTTGATACTAGACTTGAGAATAGGTTGGAATGCTCTTTCAAGCATGATGTGCAATAGAATGGGATTTCTCCAAAGAGAGGAGAATGATGTGGGATGGCATAAGGAACATGGGGGAGAGGGGCTTATTAGTAATATTTTCATTCACTCACTGAGTGAGTCAATTAAGTTTGTAAGAAATGCCCCCAAGCTTGGTCCTGCCTACTATGTATAAATACATCAAGCTCTCTCCCATTTGGTAAGGCTTTTGAGAGAATTGATTTCAATATCCAACATCAAAAACATTGCTAGAAAATATGAAATAGAATATCCGGGTGGTCTACAGGGTTGAGAGCCATAGTAGCTCCTAAGATCCCGTGGTTGAAGATCCAAGAATGTCAGAGATGGCAAGATCAAAGGCAGCTTAATTGATGTTAGAATATTTAAATAAAAGATAAATTGAATAACTTGTCACTTTATTGTACAGATTAGTTCAAACTAAGTCATAATCTTCTGGACTAGTTGATGGAAGTTGGTTGAGTTCAGTTTCTTCAACATCGGATTTTTTATATTATGACTTCACTGCCACAAACGTGGTATGGTTATGAAGAAAATTGTCAGAAATCTAAGTGCCCACAAAGATTAGAAGTTTTATTTGGTCCTTATCTCTAAGTTGAGTAATCCTTGAGGATAAAATTCAAAAGACGAATGCCATCTTGGTGGTGCAGCATGTACAGAATCTATTATAGGTTTTGGAGCCATTTCTTGAACTACTTCAACTATTATGCGCCCTTCTCAAACAATGTTAAAGATATCATTCTCCATATGCTTTGTGGTTTTCCGGATTAATGCTTTCATGGCTACTCTTTTGCAGCTTTGTAAGGATCTTCGGAATCTCATATGACTTAGAGCATCTTCTTGGAGTTCTTTTACCAAAACCCTTTGTAATTACTACCCTTTCTCAATTGACACAAATTGGAGTGAATCTATAATAGCTCTCAGACTTTAGCTTTCGGACTTTGTTTGGGAGTTCATTATATCTTCCCTATCTTTCATATTTTCTTCCAAAATTAACGTAAGGTTTCATCTTGAAAAAAAAGGAGTAGGTTTATTAATGGTATGTTAAAGACCCAAACACAATAAGAAAACGTTCATTCCACAATATTACTGTGTCGGAAAGACAAAATACAAAATAATTTAACCATTCACAACATGATGGTAATATACCGTATATTTGGTCTCTGGCTTGCCCCAACCACTGCGCTCTGGCCTAGATCTCCCCAATGTGTGTGCCCCCGATAATGCAACAATTTCCTAAAGATCCAGAAAACTTGTATGAAACAAATCAAGCATGCTGATGCAGAGTGTATTTACTCAAATTGCAGACTGATTCACGTTACCCTATCATTCAACCCCATTCGGTAGAAAACTTCTCGTAGGTGTGCAGCAGGTGATGGAGGACCAGCATCTAAAAAAAGACTAGTTATTAACAATTTGTGGAAAAGCATGACACAAGAGTCCGTTGATACACACGTCATCTTGCAATAAAAGATTAGAAACTGCTCACAAGACTAATATAAAGAAACAAGAAAATTACCCTTTGTAATTCATCCTAAAAGCAAGTTCAAGCAGGATGATGAAATGCATGCACTTTTTTGAAAATTTTCAGAGCAACAAGGAAGTTGTTAAAAGGCAAGACAACATGTCTTTCGCATCCTCTTTCTTTCACTTGTTCCACACTTAACATTTCATCTTCAAAGTATATAATTGGGATTACTTCCTATGCTGAATTCCAGATAATCATCCTCCAAAGCAATCTAGTCTAATTCATGATTATGTAAAAGAAAACACCTAGAAATAATGTAATTAAAAAGGGGTCAAGATGACAATGCAGGTAAATCAACATAGGAACTTGGTCAGCCATTTCAATAGGTTCGACATATTCCCTATCATGATGGCATGTCCATAATTCACGTCACAATATTTCAATGATACAGCACATGACATTATAACATAGCTGCTCCTATTTCGTTTTTGGTACCACAGAATGAAATCATATAGATTCAAAAAGTTATTGTCAATGAAACATTCAATTGGATTTTAGCATCAGAATAATTCCTGCTGCAAATTCAAATACTAGGACACCCATAAGTAAGCCAATAACTAAAATTTAATTGATATTAAACAGAAATCAGAATTGGCCCTTGTGAGCCAGCCCACATAGTCTACTAACCAGGAAGCCTCCCCTCTTCAGGGCATTGCTCTGGCCCCACAACATCCACCCTTCCATACTTCATGGGGATTTTGGGTCCCCCAGCTTCCTGTATTGGAGTTAAATCAAATCATTAGAACATTCATCCATCTAATTTCAGTCAAGGGTTCATCTTAGTTCCAGAGACATAATTAATGACCTCGATAGCTGTAGCACTAGCCAACTGAAATAGGTCAGCATATGTCACGTTAGAATACTTCTTTTTGATAGGCTCAATGAGTTTCAAGGCATTAACAAGACCTGTAAAACGAGTCAATTAGAATGAACACCGTCAACCTGTAATGCACAGTTATTGTTGAAGAATTACCAGCATTAGCACCATGTCCCAGCTCAACATCAAATCTTAAACTTCCATTAGCTCCACCTCTCTGCGGCCATTCCTCAATATTTTTATTGTAAGTTCCAGCATCATGCCAACCCAGGCGTACCTTGAGGGAAAGAAGAGACGTCAAATCACATGTCAACAGGAAAGAAGTCCACCAAATAAATTGACAAAACAGTTCTTTGGAGGAAATGACCCTAGTCTTTCTTCCAAAGTTCAAAAACTCCACCACGGACATTACTTTATCCAGTTCCACTTGAGCACGGTAGTAAGCAATTTGGGACAAATATAAACACGCAATTATTAAATAGTAAAACATTCAATTGCTATCATGGGAAATTAGGACCTAAACAATTAGTTCCACACGATTCAAGTTGAACTGAGAAAACAATAGTTAATAGATAATAGCTAACAGCACTTTGTATTATGAACCACAAAATTACCAAAATAGGATGGCAGAATGTAGTCTTCAGGAGCTCCTTGATATCTTCTCTGGCACTCTTCAGCTGCTCAGGGTCCGACGCTAAGCATTTCGGATGAGACGCCGCATTGAATCTTCTACTCGATACACAAGAACTCGGCCTTCCCTAAAACCAATGAAAACCATAAGAAATCAAAGCGATTAGCAAATTAAAACACCGTAAATACATACTTGCACGGAGAGAGAAAGAGAGAGAGAACCTGATTCAGAAAAAGGTGAGAAATGAGAGGAGCCGATCTGAGAAACTTGAAAGAGGACAAAGACGATGAACGTGAAGAGAACGGCAATGTAGCTCTGGTCGCTGAGGAGAGGAAACGAGTGGTTGACGAGGCGGAGGAGGCGGCGACGCTTCCAAGAGCAGTAGCAGCCATGAATTTTGTTGAAATTGTGTTCGTCGGAGCAGCAACTGGAAATGAACGCGAGGGAAGAAGTGTCAGTCGGAGCAACAAATGCTTGGCCGTTTGGGGCTTTCGCTATATGCGGTCTCTCTCCTTTTGTTTCGGATCAACCTGGCCTACGAAACCACCTTGTTTGGCAACACGGTTCTGCAATTCCACTCCTGGTCTCGACTGTAATCCTATCTTTGATTGGGATTTGTTTGATAATTAATGTGTTTGGAATATAATCCAAAAATAATATGAGATTAAGTGAGTTAATAACATGATTAAGTAAGCTAATTGATACGTACTCTTTTTTATTTTTTATTTAAATAAATTTATATTTATTTAATATTGATTATACTTTTATTTAGTATCTAAATGTTCAAATTTAGTATTTAAATTTATAAACAATATAAAAAGTAATTGTATTTAACAGTGTCATTTATGGTAATTTGATGTTAGTAGATACCCTTTTAGTGTATAGAAAATATTAATTATTTAAAATTAAAAAAAAAAACATTTTTCTCATAATCACTTGTTTAAAATTAGAAGGTTTTAATTAATTGATACAATTTAATTACAGGTGAACTTGAGTCGAATTGTGTAATGACCCAAAATCACTGTTAACAGATACTGTTCTTTTCAGGGTTTCCCTTTCGAATTTTCCCTCTAAATTTTAATACAGGGAAAGGTTTCCACACCCTTATAAGAAATGTTCGTTCCTCTCTCCAACATCGATTAAATAGGGGAACGAAGCATTTCTTATAAGGGCGTGAAAACCTCTCCTTAACATACGTATTTTAAAAACTTTGAGGGGAAGTTCGAAAGAGAAAACCCAACAAGTACAATATCTGCTAGCGGTAGGCTTGAGTTATTACAGATTGAGTCAGGTTGAGGAATATTTTTGGACAAACCCAAAAATTCGAGTTTGTTAAATTGGTAACCCAACCCAATCCTCCATTTTCGAGTCGGGTCAAATTATTTTTTAAACCTTTAGACGACGGAAAAATGTTACTGCAAATTCACGGCAGATAACTATGGTTGAATAGCTATGACTATATATATATATATATATTCGGTTTGTTTAGGGTCAAACAACCCTTAAGCACACTAAACATGGATCTGACTCGATTCACTTAGTTCCTAAAAAATTAAACTCAATCCGACTAGGTAGATTGGTTGGTTTAAGAACATAATTATTATTAAAATAATTAGTTAAAAGATTATAAATTTATTATTGTAAATTTGAAAGAATATAAATATTTTTAAAATTAGAAAAGAGATTTTATTATAATTCAACAAGTCTTCATTTTTTTTTTTTTTTGTTGATGATCTTTTCAACTGTCCGTCTTAAAGGAGAGTTGAAAGTAGCCAACGCTAAATCATAGGCGATTTGACACTCTGAATCGCAGAAACTTTTCGAGCTCCCTTTTTCGTCAAAGTTCTTCGGAATTCGAAGAAAAAAGGTAAAAAAATGGCAAGAACACCAACTCTAATTTTGTTTCTTTTACCTCTTTTGGCAACCTTTTCTGTCTGCTTCTCCGCCAACATTTTTTCTTTGCGCAAGAAAAATTCTGATCGCCTCCTCTCCTCGGCTGTGTTTCCTCTCAAAGGAAATGTTTATCCGCTCGGGTAATCGTCGCGACTCTGTAATCGTGATTGCTTTGAATAAATTTCACCATTGCATAATTCGATTTTCTGTCTATTTTGTTTCACTTATTGTTCTGGCATCGATTCTCCATCTATATTGGAATTTGTTGTACTTGCTACTGATTTTTCAGTTTTAACTACGTCCTTCTATTCGATTCATGAATCTGTTCTGTTGTCGGCCAATTTGATTTCATGAAGTTGTCTTATTCAGTTCTTTGAATGTTTTTGTTACTCGTTTTCTCTTGTTTCATTCTATTGAGTTTATGTAAGGTCAGGAAATCCACTTGTTTCCTTTTTTTTTTTTTACCTTTCTCTTTAGTCTATGTTCACTCAACGATTCTAGCATTTCTTTTATGTTCTCTGTTCTATATTTTTGAACTATTGGTTTGATTTATTCAACGTACAATATAATGTTTGGTATCTATTTTTCGTCCGTTTAGAAATTTGGAAATTTCGATACAGAGAAGTTTTTCAATGGTGAAGTGTTTCTTTTCAGGTGTTTCAAAATGTTATGAATTCAGTTTGTCTTTCAGTTCTCTGGTTTTGTTTGATTATTGGCCTATTTATCACTGCTTCGATTGTATATCATAAAAAGCTAGCAAATAAAGCGTTTGTTCATTGTAAATTCTTTTCTATATCTGCAGTTACTACTCTGTGTCTATTAACATTGGCAAAGGAGATGAGGCTTTTGAATTTGATATCGATTCTGGCAGTGACCTCACTTGGGTCCAATGTGATGCCCCCTGTACAGGTTGCACAAAGGTTAGCGGATTCAATGATAAAGATAACCAATTTGATGTTTGTTCTCTTTGCTCATCCGTTTTTATAAATTTTACGTGTATCTGCAGCCTCGTGGACAGTTATATAAACCTGACAACAATGCGTTGACTTGTTTTGAACCATTGTGTGCATCGCTCCACCTGACTGCTGATCAACAATGTGAGTCCGCAGATGAACAGTGCCAGTATGAAATTGAGTATGCTGACCATGGATCCTCGTTGGGCGTGTTGGTCAATGACCATTTTCCTTTGAAGCTCACCAATGGTTCTCTTGCAGCTCCCCGCATAGCATTTGGGTGAGTTGTGTGGATATATCACATTATAACCTGTGATATCTCCCCCCCTAGGCCACAACTTTATTTATGAACAAAATCAGAAAGGGAGATTTGATAGCTCCCCCCCTCTCTCTAATTCTCAATAGAGAATGACCTTTATACAAACTACACTGCTCTATATCCCTTCTCACACGGGGGTGCACCCGAACTAACAAAATATATCGGGTCCACACGCACATAACAATATAACTTTGCACGACCCCCTTTCCTTTCGCACGCTTACGTCGATACACCTTTATAATCCGGGGTCTTTCACATGCTTATAATCCTAATTAATCATGGTTGCAATCCCCAGAGGTACCATTTTCTTTATACGTATCAAAGTTTTGGACCTGGCTTTACCTAAATAGTGAAATTGATTTTGCTTCTATCTGGTTGAATTGGAGGACATATCTTTTAATCCTTTGTCTGCAGATGTGGATATGATCATAAATATTCTGTTCCAAACCCACCTCCTCCTACAGCTGGAGTTCTTGGCCTTGGCAATGGTGAAGTTAGCATTATCTCACAACTAAGCAACATGGGCATAATGCGAAACGTTGTAGGCCACTGTCTAAGTGAGCAAGGTGGATTTCTATTTTTTGGTGATGAACTCATACCTTCTTCTGGAGTAGCGTGGACAAGTATGTCTTCTGAATCCATAGGGTGAGTAGACCTTTATCATCATGTATCTTTTTGCAACACATGTAACTGTAGGTCCTTATGACATCCAATCTTATCTCAGAAATCACTACTCTTCCGGACCTGCAGAAGTCTATTTTGGTGGAAAGGCTGCTGGTATCAAAGGTCTTACATTAGTTTTTGACAGTGGGAGCTCTTACACTTACTTCACCTCTCAAGTTTACGATTCCGTTCTTGCTCTGGTAAAAGCACAGACAAGGAACTAGTTTCTTTAGCAACATTTTTTGTGAAATTGTTGTGTCAGATATGAGATCTTTTTACCTCAGGTGAGAGATGATTTGAAAGGAAAACCTCTGGAAGATGCACCAGAGGATAAATCTCTTCCGATATGCTGGAGAGGCCCACAACCTTTCAAGTCGTTGCGTGATGTAAAGAACTACTTCAGGCCCTTGGCGTTGCACTTTACAAAAACTAAGAATGCTCAAATTCAATTGCCTCCAGAATCTTATCTAATCGTAACTGTGAGTACACAACTCAATCTCTAATTCGTTGCAGGTTTCTGCTTTAAATATTAAGTGTCTAACCAAGTTGTCCTCCAGAAATATGGGAATGTTTGCTTTGGGATTCTGAATGGCACTGAAGTTGGACTTGGGGATCTCAACATTATTGGTGGTAAGTAATAATCTGGAAAGTAAGAATCCCCCCTCCCCTCTTTGTATAAGTTAGATTTGAGACTACCTAGGCTCGTTTGATAATGATTTTGTTTTTAGTTTTCTGTTTTTGAAAATTGTGTTTGTTTCCTTACCACTTATGCACTACTATTTTCATCTTTTTCAAACTTCAGAATTCCTAGTTAAATTTTAAAGAAACAAAATCTATTGAATTATGAAAACGTGTCCAAAAAATAGATAATAAAATAAAGAACTAGTAAGTGGAAGTAGTACGTTTATGGTTACTTTTCAAAAGCAAAAAAAAAAAAAAAAAAAAAAAAAAAAAAAAAAAAAAAAAAAAAAAAAAAANTATTGAATTATGAAAACGTGTCCAAAAAATAGATAATAAAATAAAGAACTAGTAAGTGGAAGTAGTACGTTTATGGTTACTTTTCAAAAGCAAAAAAAAAAAAAAAAAAAAATCAAATGATCAACAAACATGGCTAAGTAATTTTAGCCAATAAGTACTTAAATTATACAAGCTTTAGAAAAAAGTGTCACTACACTCTTAAAAATACTTTCAAGATGCCTTTCTTACAATAGTTGAGATTAAAGCACTCAACAAGTGCCTTTTCATGTAGTTTTAAGCAGTTTTTACTATTTTTTAGAAGCACAAGTAAATCAGATGATTTCTAGTTTAGAATGCTTCTGAGTTTTGGTCATGATAGAAAAAGCACTTTCTCATGCCAACAGCACTCTCATACCTTAGTTGCCTTAATTGTTACATTGGCTGACTTCGTTTCTCATTCAGACGTCTCTCTGCAAGATAAAATGGTGATCTATGACAACGAGCGGCGTAAGATCGGATGGTTTTCGACCAGTTGCAACAAATTTCAAAAGTAGATTACCATTCTCTCATTGCCTTCTTTGTTTTGATGGTCGCATTGCTTTGTGGATATCCCTCATCTTACAAGCCTTTTCTGGTTGCCTCTATTTTTTCAGGGAAGGCCAAAGTTTTTGTGAACCAGAAGGTCCGCTTAGTATCCTATCAGGTAATTATTATGAGTACATCCCCAAGATCTTTTAGCGATGGTGAGTATATTAATGAAGAAATACTTAGAATTACAGAAACTTGGACAGAAAATTTTGTATATTCCAATGAAGTTTACCGAGCATGCGTATACTTTTTTTTGTTAGCCAATATGCTAGTTGTATAATGTACCGAGATCATGAAAGAAAATTCTGTATAAACGTTCTCGATTGCGCCCTCGAAAATCAAGCATGATGCTATATAGTATACAAAATTTCTTTCTGCATCTTGTTACTTATTTGGTGGATTCTTAGGTTTATACACTAGCTGCGTGACATAGACACTATGTTTGTCAAGTTACGCGCATATCATCAGGCTTCCTTATTTTGACACAAGAACCCCAAATTGGCACTGCGCTTTATCTGTCCATTTCAGGTGGTTGCCTGCCTGCTAGTTCGGGAATGGCATCAATTCTATATTGTTGTGTTTATTAACCGTAATTTCATATTATCGGAATCACTCATTTCAATATCTTCTTAGTTCATTTATGTACATTTTTTTTACTAGAGCATCACATCATTTTTTTTACTAGAATATCACATTCACTAGAGCATCACATTCAAAGATGAATCAAGGTAGAATTTGTTCTTTTTTATTCAATTTTCAAATTTTATATTCTTAAATTCTAAAAAGTGTCTAATATATCAACTTTTATATGTATTTAATGGGTCTAACAAATTCAATTTTAAAAAATTAATTGATCTATTAAAAATAAATATGTACATTTTAGTTTTTTTTTTTTTTTTTTTAGAGATGTAAATTTTGTATCAAACCTATCTGTAAAATTTAAATCAGAACAAAAATTTCAGCCTCTAAAGATTAAAATTGTTTCCTTAGAAATAAAGCTGGGAAATGGGAAATCATCAAAGCCATGGATTGGGAAAAGCCTCCTCTCCTTTAAAGCATTTCAAGACAAAATACAATATGAAAAAAATGATATTTCGTTCTTTTATTAATTTAGCCAAAAAGAGATGCATACAAATAATACATACAAATCTTACTGGCACCTTATGATTACCAAACTTGAAAATATCAAACCTTCAATCCAAATTTCCAACCCTTTTATTTGAACTAGGAAAAAGAACCCCGTAAAGCAACTAATAATGGTATTTCCCAAACTCAACATAGTAATAATAATAATTTTTTTAAAATGAATGTTTGTAATAATAATATAGGCTAAATTATTATATTATTAACCAGGAAGAAATAATTGATGGCTAGATTATTCTAAGGAAAGAAATAATCAGAATGCAAGCCAAAAAAGAACAAGATTTAACTCAACTAGACCAAATTAAATCAGTAGGCAAAGAAATAGGTTGGGGCATTTGAAAATTCTGAGGCTAATAAACGAACTGTTATAATCACGAAACAGACTCAAATAAAGTATTGTAATTAAACAACTAATACCAGCAAAATTGAAGTTCATAAATAATTCTATCCTCTTGGCTGCAAATCATCGTCTTCATAAGACAAAAAAGGCAGATAGAATCATAGAAAATGAAACACGGCCACAACATATCTCAACGACAAAACTTATGCAGCACCAGCACCTTTCCCCTTCTTCCTCTGGAGCTTCTTCATGTAGAACTCGAGTTCTTTCCCCTCCAAGATATACCTGCAAAAAATTCGTAAAACATCAGCCAACGTCTGCCAAGACGAGTTCAAAAGAACAAAAATCCTTCAATGATCGTGCTTACCCATCTGCTCGGCCACATTGACCTGGTCTTGATGAGATACAAGCCATCAAACGACCACTGCTGAATTGCTCCTCGATATGTGGGTCGAGCTTACGATCCTGTTGACGTTTCTCCAACTTGCGCTGAACGTGGTTACTCTTCTTCAACTCCTCCGCAGCAGCAGCAGCCTCACCTTCCTATCAACCATTAAAAAAAGCTCTCTTATGGATCATGCTAGAATGCCATTAACATTGTCCATCGAACTTATTTTAAACACATCAAAACTCATATTTGAAATTTCTATAAACAAAATCAAACAATCGAACTTAGACCAAGCTTGCTCTACCTCTTCCTTCTTGGCAGGTGCTGAGGTCTTCTTCTTCCTTCCAATATCCACACCATAGTGTTGAAGATACCATTGCTTAAATGGTGCAGCATCAACCTGAACAATGGCACTCTTCACCAAAGTTTGAGTACGAACAAGCTCATTGTTCGATGCATTGTACACCACATCAAGAATACGGGTCTTCCTAGTCACGGCCTCACTACCCCATGAGTAATTACCAGTATCAAGCCTAAAAGCACGCCACTTCACATTACCCCCACGAACTCTAATCCTCCGGATTGACTTGTCACTGGATATCTTAGTGTTGGCAGGTTGCCTTCCAAGCTCATACCTATACAAAGAAATGATATCGTGTGAGAACATGAAAAATGACACACAGCACATGAAAATTGTATCCTCCATTTACTAGAAAGTAATCAAAACCTCAAAAACACAGGTAAAGAATGTTATATTTCTACTTCCACATGAAAAATTAGTAAACTTGAGCTGCACCTTAAAAAAATTACTGGAAAAGACTAAATTGCTATGTCAGCAAGGGAAATTACAATTTTCCGTTCATCCAAGCATCAAATGTGAAGCATATTATAGCTAGTCATAACATTTTTAGTAAAAAAAAAAACGTTAATCTATCAGAGGAGATGACGTATCTAACGCAGATTAACTAAAGTTCTTTAAATATACACTGCAAGAGGAAACAAACGGCAAACCCTTGATAATAATGTCACTAACATCCAATTAAAAAGGCATTGTTACAGCTAAGATCACAAAGCTAGCATTGTATACTGAAAACCAAAAAATTAAATGTAGAAAGACATGAAATTTTTTGAAATTAAATGTAGAAAGACATGAAATCTTTTGAATGCCGATCAGCAACTAATTTGGGGAAATGGAGTAAAAACTGATTAATCTAATTGCACACAACTAAATACAAGCAGAGCAAGTTACTTTCGCTTCTTCCTCCAAGCCTTCTTCTTGCCTCCAGTGGCACGCCTCTTGTGCATAGAATCACGAGAAATACCTGTACACAAAACTCTCCCAGATTACAAAGAAGAAAAACAAGCACACAAATGGAGATGTGTAAAACAATCTAAAAGTCCGCATATGACTTACCCATCTTGACGAATCGAGAGCTCCTCCGCAAAGAGAAGTTCTAAGGTTCCTGATCCAACCTATCACAAAAAATGACAGAAACCGCTCAAACCCTAAACCTAAACTTTCAAAGGCAAACGTGAAACATAGAAAGAGAATGCGAAAGAGACAAGCATCAACGAGACAGAGATGTGCATTAAGTACAGAAGATGAGGGAAAATACTCACTGGGACGGCAGCAGCCGATCGGCGGACGGCGGACGGCGGAGACAAGTATGGACGCTCCGCAGAAGGCACTAGGAGTGAGGTTTGACGAAGGAGGTGAAATATAAATTAGGGTTTCGAGTGAACTGCAGGGCTATTGTGGGCTTAAAGATGGGCCGAATATCATAATACATGGGCCGGACTTGGGGCTAAAATCCAATAACGTTAATTGTCAACTGGAAAAAGAAAATAATGGTAAAATCCCTATAAAAAAAAATAATAAAAAACGAGATATTTGGAATTATGGCTATCATAATTTTTTTTAATGTCCTCAAAATTTCTTAAGATGGTCTCTGACCATATCTAATTTTCCCCTAAATTTAAATGTATTTAAAAAAGAAAAAAAACTTATTTTTTGAATTAATTAATTTCTATTTACAGGCTCAAAATCTAAAAATTTTAAAAACTCCCAACAAAAATTATATAAATAAATTATAATAAATCAAAATGGCTATCAAGTAAGTATTAATAATCGTTATTTGAATTTGGTATCTATTGGTTCGTAAATATTTGAAGGTGACATATTTAATTATTAAAGTTAAAATTGACGTATGTTTAATTTTAAATTTATAATCAGTAGGTAGATAAAACATAAAATTATAGACTTGTTTACAAAATATTTATCGATATTTATCAATAATTATAGTAATTAAATATTAATTACCATGTCTTCGTCTAATAAATTTTATTACGTGGATCATCACTAATTAATTTGTAATTTTGGGACTAATTAAAAATGGAAGCTAAATTAATAAAATTATGCCTAAAAATATACTTGGTTTATAATATCCTCAAATTAAAATAAAAAATAAAAAAAATACACTAGTTTCAGCTTTATTGGGATGAAAACCATTAATATCTTGTTTTAGAAAAACTATTAACATATGAACGAAAACTATATATGGACATCTCATATATTATCTACAAATATTTTAATATTACTTAAATGTGATACTAACCATAAAAAGTTTTTTTTTTTTTTTTAAGGTTTAAACGTGTTTTAAATTTTTTTTTTTTTTTTTTTTTAAGTTTTAAGATATTTAATAAAACTTTTAAAATTTTAAAGATTTTTTAAACAAAATATTAACGGTTTCCATTAAATCTTTTAGTCTAAGGGTATTTTAAAATTTTTGTAAAAATTTAAAGATATTATTAACCGTTTTTAAAATTTAAAGATATTATTCAAATTTTAAAAATTTTAAGAGATTTTTTTAGATGAAGCTAGAAGTTTTACATATATATATATATATATATATATATATATATATATATAATTTTAAAGAACATAAAAAAATATACTCGATTGGCCCACCGTACGTTTGGCGCCATATTACCGATCGCGCAGCCACCACGACGTGGGGCGAAAAACCACATTCTGAAGCAGCTCGGTCCAGTTCCAGTTCCAAAATTGTTCTAAATGTCGGAAGTAATTACTGTCATTGATATGGACGACGACGATGACAACAACGAAGCTGAAAAGCGAGTCAAGGGCAACAATGTCGCCAATCCTGCCGCCGTACCTGACGGCAAAGCGATACCCTGGGTCGAGAAGTTTCGGCCTAAGTCTCTTGACGACGTTGCTGCTCACCGCGACATTGTTGACACCAGTAAGACTTGTACACCATTAGACTGCTCGATACATTAGGGTTCTCGCTTTCAACTGTCAATTTTACTTCTATTTTCACTTGCAATATGGAAGTGGTATCTCGTTAGTAGTTGAAAGACTAGTTTAAAACAGCGAATGATTGTGATCATGAGTTTATGTGTTTGTTGATTAATTTCAATGTTTTGCGTAATTCATGTTTCATATTTCAAATTTTCATGTTCTTATTTTTGTTGTCTCCCGGTTTTGTTTCTGTTATGTGGGATGTTAATTAGTTGACAAGCTGACCAGTGAGAATAGGCTGCCACATCTCCTGTTGTACGGCCCTCCTGGCACTGGCAAGACATCCACCATTCTAGCAGTTGCCCGCAAGCTTTATGGAGCAAACTACCACAAGATGATACTCGAGCTGAACGCATCAGATGATAGAGGGATAGATGTTGTCAGACAGCAGATTCAGAATTTTGTCAGTACTCAAAGCTTTTCATTTGGGTAATGATTAATTATATCATTCGCTTATCTGAATTCAAAAACATACTCTCTGTATCATTGGAATTATGTTGAAGAGGTTGGGTGTGGTATATTACATTTAGCCATTGATGGGTGAACAAAGCATCAAACCATTTCATTTTTAATCATTTGATGGGCCATCGTTGCAATTCATGTATACAGCAGGGTAGAACTGTGATTTGAAGTATTCATTGACAATTCGTTAGTATCAAGCTGATTTCGTATTAATACGAAATGTGTTTTCCACATTTTGATACAATTTCTATAGAAAACATTTTTATTTAGCTTAAACATCTAAATTTGCAGGGTTAAACCATCTGTAAAATTGGTACTTCTGGACGAGGCAGATGCCATGACTAAAGATGCACAGTTTGCTTTACGTAGAGGTTTATCTCATACGTTGCTACTCTCATTTTATCCCTCCATCTTTCATTGAGCTACAGTGCCCTATACCAATTGTTGCTATATTTGTCCTTCGTGCAGTAATTGAGAAATATACAAAAGGTACAAGGTTTACTCTTATATGTAATCACGTAAATAAGATTATTCCCGCTTTACAATCAAGATGTACCCGCTTCCGATTTGCTCCCCTCGATAACTTTCATGTCACCGAACGACTCAGATATGTTATTGAGGCTGAGAGGTATGAGGTCTTCCTTGTTTCACTTATAATACGCACATTAATCTCGTTATTGCTTACATTTGTCTGACTAGCAAACGTTCAAAGTCTTTGATGGCTGGTATCTACGGTATATTGATGTGCAAGGGTAATTGCCTTCATTTTAATTCTGATATATAATTCAATTTGTCATTCTAGCTTTGTAAATATTGGGGGTAGAATACACAATCTCTTTTAAAAAGAACATGTAATTTATTGAATCTAGATTGTTTTTGGAGGTGATGTTAGTTGGATCCTATATATTTTTGAACATGTAACTCTATTCTGAACATATGTCTAATTCTCTATACCTGAATGGTAATTAGGTTGGACGTCTCTGAGAGTGGCTTAGCAGCCCTTGTTCGACTTTGTGGTGGTGATATGAGAAAGGCTTTAAATATTCTGCAGGTAATATGGTTTTTATTTGACTTCGTTTTCTGCATTTTGCGGTATTCAGTAGCTATTAGGCCAGAATAAAGTGATGGCTTAATTTTATGAGAATTAAGGACATGGAAGTATAAATGGGAAACATATCATGTCAGTAGTAAAAGATGTAGGCAAGTTGTTCTCATCTATTAAAGATTAAGAATATGATATCCTGGAACTCAATCACTGTTATAGTGGTTTTTTGCCTCCTTTTTTCACCCTTGCCTTGTTAGCTAGTAAAAGTAGCGGACCGTATGGATACACACTCATTATTACTTAAAAATTTGGAGGAATTGATAAGAAAAACCTAGAGAAAAGGCTTAAGCAACTATAACTACAAGTCATCCCATCTCCTTGGTGCTTTTTTTTTAATGGTTGGATTTAATAGTTCAACTTTATCTAGTGTTCTCAACATTTCCATGTGTAAAATTTTCATAGAATTGAGCTCTGACTTCAAATGCAACAAAGAAAAAAGAAAGCAATTCAAATAATTGGATTCATGATGCTTTATGACCCATGGTTCAGTTACCTTCTGTTAGTACTACGAGAAATGATCAAAGTGTGGATAATAAAGGCTAAGCACTCTTAAATTGCTGCACACTTATCTGCATATTTTGGAATTTGGATCACAATGCTCCCTTAAATCAACATGCACTGGTGCATGTCAACATTCTTTTATAACTCACACATCGATTGAAGAAGTTTACATATGTTATTTAGTTGTTACTTTGTGATCCTAATGATGCTTTTTTATGCAGTCAACGCATATGGCTTCTCATCATATTACTGACGAGGCTGTATACCTATGTACAGGAAATCCAATGCCCAAAGACATAGAACAAATATCATTTTGGCTGCTGAATGAACCATTTTCTGACAGTTTTAAGAGTAATTGATTTTCTCTGGAGTTTTCCATTAATTTTGATGTGGTTTGCCAGATTTTTTTATAAATTCCTACTAATCCCGTGTTCAGGAATATCTGAAATAAAGACCAGAAAAGGATTAGCTTTGGTTGATATAGTGAGAGAAGTCACTATGTAAGTGCTTTACATCATTTTGCATGATTTCTGGGTGATGATATTTACTTGACTTCCCCAACTGTTCAATTCATGTAGGTTTGTTTTTAAGATCAAGATGCCATCGGAAGTCAGAGTTCAGTTGATTAATGATCTGGCTGACATAGAGTACGCATCAATCTCCTTATTTAGTTTCTTGTCAAGTTTTATTATTTTGTTCTTTAAAAATATGTATGATCTGCAAAATAACGACCACCATACACGCTTCATCTTAATTGTTACGCATAAATCGGAAGGCTTAAAAAACTGGGGGTTTCTTTTTCGTGGATAGGGAGGAGCTTACTAAGTTGAACGAGTGACATATAGGTAGAAAAGGACTAGAGAATCTCTGTTTTTCTGATCTAACTTGTAAAACATTCTTACTCATCTATTTCTACTTTTACTTTTGTAAGCTAAAAGTTCTGTCATATTCTTCAGTTCAATGAATAGAATTATGCTGCAGTTTTCTTTATGGATAAAGATAAAAGGACATTCTATCCTATGATTTGCATCGTTTGATCTTATCTTTTCAATTTGAAAAACTGGTCAACTGCTAGACCTAACACAATTCTTTCTAACAAGCCTTTGATCACGAATTAGTGATCAATCCCTTAGTTGAAAAAGACTGTCTAATTAAGCATATACTTCCATTGCTTGTAAGCTGGAACTTCTCGTGGCTGTACAATGAATCTATCCCACTCATCAATAGAATAGAATAGGCTTTTAAGTCTTCGAAGTCCCAAAGACGATAACGAAATTTCATGACATTCTTTTTTTCTAAGTATGAAGAGGGAATTAAGGGTACTGAATTCAATATTTGCGAACATGTGACTTCTTATGTAAGGGGTAGTGAATTCTTTGGGTTTTCCCTTTCGAGCTTCTCCTCGAGGTTTTTAAAACGCGTATGTTAGGGAGAGATTTTCACACCCTTGTAAAGAATGCTTCATTCTCCTCCCCAATCGATGTGGGATTTCACAATCCACTTCCCTTTGGGGTCTAGTGTCCTTACTGGCACTCGTTCCCTTCTCCAATCGATGTGGGACCCCTCAATCCACCCCCTTTGGGGCCCAGCGCCCTTGCTGGCACACCGCCTCATGTCCACCCCCTTCGGGGCTTAGTCTTCTCACTGGCACATCGCTCGGTATCTAGCTCTGATACCATTTGTAACAGCTCAAGTCCACTGTTAATGGATATTATCTTCTTTGGATTTTCCCTTTTGGGTTTCCCCTCATGGTTTTTTAAAACGCGTCTGCTAGAGAGAGGTTTCCACACCCTTATAAACAATGTTTCATTCTCCTCCCCAACCGATGTAGGATCTCACATATTAACTCAATCAAATTAAAAAAAAAACAGACCTAGAAAGGACACATATCAAGTTTTTTGATCTGTTACTGAATTAACCAGTTTGACCGGTTGCTGTTTGTAGGTACAGAATGAGTTTTGGATGCAACGACAAATTACAACTCGGATTGCTCATCTCATCGTTTACTCAAGCCAGATATGCACTCGTTGGTGCTGCAGATTAGTCTTGTTGCTAAAGCGAGCCTTCGTTCGCTCACCAACCATCTGTCGCACGCACCCGTGTGCATCGATTAGGTACGAAACTGTAGAGAATATGAACATATGCCTCATTTGACCTCCAGCTTTTGATGCAAAAAGTCAGTGCTGACATTGATATGTTGTGTGTATAGGAAGGAAATGCAATATTTGAAAGTCTACAAGAAAAAGGTTAGATAACATTTAAAGTATTTCTTTGTTCTAGTTGGACTGGTTCACTTCCAATATTTCGGCACATGCTTATCTTTAATAGTAGTTTATCTACAACCACCAATCTTTTGTTCTCCCTGACATTGTTTATTGCATTATTGAACTTTAGAATATATATATTTTTCCTCCTTTGAATTTTACTTTTAATTAAAAAAATAAGATATAAAAGTAAATGTTAAAGAATAGTATGCTTCTAGATAAGCATGGATAATTTAGGTGGTAGATAGAGCACTATAGTATAGACATCTATAGACGCTATCCAACTTAAATATTTATGTTTTGTTTTTAATGAAAATTATTATCTTACTATTATCTTGTTTTTTTTTCTGAACAATTAATGTTATTGACTAAGACATTTGTTTCTTTAATGCTAATGTGTTCTGGTCTTATAGGTTTGGTAGAAATAAATTATAATTTTTTACCTTTAGTTAAAAATTTGTAATTTAAAATAGGCTAAATTAATAAAGACGAAGTTTGTAATTTGTCTTAAAAATATTAAACTTTTAGAAGTTTCAATAATCTCTCAACTTTTTTTAAAAAGTTTTAAAACAATTTTAAGTTTCGCACTTTGATGGCAGCAAATTTGCGCTTGTGTGGTACTCACTTTCCAACAACAAGTGAGTTAAGTCTATTCGTTCTTGCGTCGTTTACGGCCAAGCGACGTATACTCGAGCTTTTAGTTCTGGTTCAAGAAGAAAGTTTTAGAAAAAGAAAGTTTTAGATTTTAGAAAACGGGAGGATAATTGGTGTTATATGGGAATGTAAACTATGGAGGAAGGGATATGACTAAAAAAAAAAGGTTAAAAAAAATACTCTTTAGTTTTGAATATAAATTAAATTTGGTTTAAAAAATATTTTGGACTTTTCAAATATTTAATTAATATTTTTAAATTTTTTAATAAAAATGCGGTTAGTATCATGCTTAATTAATGGATTTTTACCCTATTATTTAATATAAATAAATTTTGATTTTTTTTTATTCTAATTTAGTATCATAAGAAAATTGGTAAAATTGCAAAGTGCGAGGTAAAAAAAAAAACGCATGGTAAGAATTTTCAAAATATTAATAAACCTAGAATTAGGTACAAATTATAGGAGCTTACAAGGGCTCCAATGGAGTTCCAAAGAAACTATACGGTGTATTACAGCCTATTTTCACAAGCAACGTCTGATTAAACGGCGCCCGTCTGATCTAAATACCTAAGTGGACCCCACAATCGGGCCCTACCACAATGACCAACTCCTGCTTCCAGTCTGTATTTCTTTTTTTCCTATATACGCGGCGGCGCACTCACAGACTGTCAATCTCGTGCGACCGTCCGATTGAACGACCATCAACGACTGTTCGTTCACTTAAGGATTCAAAGAATAATCAGACGCTGGATATTCAAAATGGCTTCTGCAGGTACATGAACATATCCTGGAGCGGCGACATCTGATTCCCGCCCTGAAACGGCGTCGCAAATTCCTGGTCTAGTGAGTTATCAATGTAATTATATCGAAAATCAAAGGCATTTTGAAACTCCTTCCATTTTGGCTCGCTCTGAACTTCGCTCGTCGCGAATTCCGGCGATACCACGTGCTCCGAACAGCTGGAATCCGCGTGCAATCGCGGTATCGAATCCGATGTTTCGAAATGTATGCAATCGTCCACTGACGCCGGCACCGCCGTGACTGCCGGCATAAACCCTCCATCGCCGCCGTGATTCGCGAAAATGTTCGGCTTCTCGTCCTCCATCTCTACTTTAAAGCCGTTCGTGTTCCGATTCACGGCAGCGTGGTTTCGCTTATCGATTACGCCCTTCTTGTTGTAAATCCGGCACAGAACCCAATCGTCCAACTGCAAAATCACAGCCGTTGATTCAGATTTTTTATTCGCAATTGATTAAAAACAAAACCCCTTCAATTTGTTGAGGAATATTACCCTAAGGCTATTCTTGTTGCGAGCCGACCGGTCCACATCGGCGAGCCGGTACTCGTGCATAATCCAATTGGTTTTCTCCCCTCTCGGAGCTTTCCCGGTATAAAACACCAACGCCTTCTTGATTCCAACCGGTTTCGGACGTCCGATCGGCTTATCAGCTCCGGTCGCCTTCCAGTAACCCGAACCAGCCGCCCGGTTCGGCCGTGAACCGTTCGGATATTTCCTCTCCCTCGGCGAGAAGAAATACCACTCTTTCTCTCCGTGTAAAGCCATTTCTGCAAAATCAACGGTTAGAATTAGAATCAGAGACTCAATTTCTCATCTAAATCAAAAAATTCGACACAGAATTCGAATTTTCCTATTAATTTACCTGGAAGATCCCAAGGATCGAACTTATAAAGATCGATTTCGGCAATGACCGGAACGGCAATCGGCTGCGAGGCGCATCTCCGGCAGAGATAGTGAATGACGAGCTCCTCGTCGGTCGGATGGAACCGGAAACCGGGCGGCAACTGAATCATCCCGGCCGTCATCTCTTTTGTTCTGTATATTTCAATCGCTTCTCTGAATCTCTGTGGTTTTTCCTTCAACCGGTTTTTTTTTCTCTTTCTATGCGTTTGTGTGTTGTGAGCTACGTCGCCGGTTCAAACGTGGAAACAATGGATGGGAAGGGTATTTATAGGAGTTGGAAGAGGAACACGTGGCGGAGAGAGAGAGGGGAAAGCACGTGGGATATAAGCGTTTTAGTTGTCGGCGAGAGAAAATATGTGCCGGCTTGGACACGTGGCAAATGAAAGTCCATGCGTGAGCAATAGACGCGCATTCAGGTGATTTTGTCATCGCTTACGCATCTTGTTTTGGGTTAGAGCGACGTCAAAAGTTCTGTTATCTCTATTTTTTAATAATTATTTAACTATTTAAATCAGCCGATATTCCCTTTTCTTTTTGTAATAATATTTTAATTAGTTTAATAAATTATGATTTTTTAATTAATATCGTTTAAATATTTTTTTCTCATTTTTTGTCTATTACTTGAATTTTAGGCAAAAATAAAATTCACCCTAAATTTTGAATTTTGAATTTTGAATTGTATATTAAAATTCTAAATAAATAATTTTATCAATTTAAACCCTAAATTTTTACAATTGTATTAATTTTACATTAGAGTAAATTTATAATTATATTAACTAAATTATTGAAAATTAAAAATATTTTCATATTTATTAAAAACATAACCCAACAACCCAAAAAAAATCGCCGTGGAATTCACGTAAATCGCGGGGATGGAACGTTGTTTGGCGTTTATTGGAACGGTGGCTTTGAAGTCACCTGCTGCTTCCGGTTAGCTTTCCTCGTCTCTATCGTTTACTATTATTCTTTTTCTTTCCTTTTTTAATAAATAATTAATAATGTTTGACCAATTAAATATTATAAAAATTTGACAAATATATCACATCAAGCTCTGCCAGTGGTCCACTGGAAACTATTTTACTTTCACAAAGTTTGTCTGATTTTTTTATTAAAAGGAAATTATTTATTTATATATATATATATATGACCTTGGAAATATTCTGGTCAACATTCGAATATTCCATTTATTAAAAAATTATTATATAATTATTTGTGTTCTTTTAAGTTGAAGGTTAATTTTTTTTAAAAAATAATATTTATCTCACCGTAATAATTTAAAGTTTAAAATACGAAGAATTTATAATTTAGGATTAACAAACCTATATACCACATAGGTATTTATATATTTTAACTCTAAATTACACGCATCACACGTATAATATTAATGGGACTATGTGTGTTAAAAAATTTTTTTTCGTTTTTTAAAACATGTTTAATTTGATTTCTGGGGGGAAAGAATAATTATGAATTTTAGTGGTTCCTAACCTAATTTTATTTATATATATATATATATATATATATATATATATATATATATATATATATTTATTTATTTATCTATTTATTTATGGGGGCAAGAAATAATAATTTTCTTTTCCAAGTTTGACTCTAAAATACCTTAATAGAAATATCCAATTTATGACATTTAAATTATTTTCCGTTTACTTTAAATTTATGTTTATTGTTTTTAGTTTGAATGTTTAAAATTTTTGTACTTAAAAAAACAATCATTTTTATACTTCCTTGTTTTTTTTTTTTTTTTTTAATATATGAAAGTTGATGAATTAAAATAGATATTTAAAAATTAAAAGAGTAAAATAAATGAAAAAAAAAATCTTCAACTGAATCCTAGATTTTGTCGATTTGGAAAATTAGGGGGAAAAGACAAGAACGGCCTTCCTCGTTTGTGTTCGGTCCAGTAGACACCTCACATATTGCCTTCGAAGGAGGAAGGAGAGTTTGGTAAATGGTAGGGATAAGAATTAGAAGAAAAGGACACAAAAGACAAAAGTATATAAATATTATTTCATAAATATTGGCACTATTTTCCCACACGCTTATTTTATTATTAAAACAAAGTTTAGTTTTAAAATTATTTATATATATATCCCATAATATTTGAACCCAAAGTTTCTTGAAATAATTTGAATAAATATTTATCAACGATGTGACAAATTTAACCATTTAGTCCTAATTTGTCACATTGCATTTAATTACACTAAAATTCGTATAGTAGACAAGTTGATAATATTTTGACATTAAGTAAATAAAAAAAATTTAAAATTTTAAAAATTAAAAAAATAATTACAAAATAGTGAGTCATATTGTAAATATTAAACCCAAAGAATTAAATTGAGATAAATTAATAAAAAGAAATGGGAAAACCTCAAACTTGGCTGCAAAATTACTGTCTTTGTCGACTTCAAGTGGTGTCCAGAGAAGACAGCCCATGTCTTGTCTTTATTTATTTATTTATCTAATTATCTATTTATTTATTTATTTATTTTGTCCAAGTGAATTGTAACACATTTCTATTATTTCAAACTGACCTCCAAAATTGTGGATCCTTTTAACTTTTCTTAGGGCGGCGCCGACTAAGTTCTCTGCCGTCAAACACTCAATTTCTTGTCCAATTGGTCCATACCCCATGTCTACCATTCTTCATTGAGGATTGGCTTATCTTCTTTGCATTAAATTTCCCACGTGGTGCTACTTTTCAGCGCAATGTTCGGGATGCACATAGAGTTCTCACTCGTTAGTGAAACAGATGGTATTCTTATTGGTTCGAAGATTTTTAAGTAAGATAAATGGTAAAATTAGGCATAGATTTAGTTATGTTGGCAGAACCTTTAGAATCTTTGAGCGCGAAACAAGGATGTGATGGGTCGGGTCTTGGAAAAGTAGTCGTATTTGATTTGTGGTTAAATTTTGTCGAATAGACTATTTGAAGAGAGATTTTGAGGTTATTTGCTCGAAGATTATATATACATAAAATGTGAGGGAGATTCTATATAATACTATCAATGAGTCACAATCAATGTAATAAAAACAATTTGCAATATAATTAAAGCTAAAGAGGGTTCTTTAGGATGAGGTATTGACATTAAAAAGTATATGAATATGAAGAAATAAACCTCCCTGTTTTCTTTGCGAAGTTCTTGATATTCTTCAGATTCCTTTCAATTAATGAACAAATCATGAAGATATTAAGCATTTTTAGAAGGCTTGGGAGATGAAACTTCTGTGCCACATATTGGACAAACCCTTTTGATTTGAAGCCATTTGCTTATACATTCTGAATGGTAAGGATGCTCACAAGGAAGGGCAGCCAATTCTTCACTATCTTCATATTCAACTTGGCAAATCACACACCGATCTATACCGCTTTTGTTTTCGATGGTTTGAAACTTGCTCGAGTGCAAGCACGAAGGTATTTCGTTCATCGGTAGTCCCCTCTTTTCTTCTCCAATGAACTCCCCTAATGCAATCAACTCTTCATAGCTTAGCTCATCCAAATCAAACTCCTCGATATCTTCTTCTTCGTCTTCGTCCATATATTCATTATCATCCGTAGTCTCCTCCTCGTCGTCTGCAAGAAAACCCCACGGGGAATGAAGTTCTTGGCTTTGGAAGGAGTCATTGGTGTGGTCGAGACCATTGCTGCTGTTGGAATCTGAACGTTCATCTTCTTCGCTATCACTTTCGATGGTCTCGAGCATCGTGTAGTTCCTCTCATGCTCCTGCTGCTGCATTGCCAAGGCCATAATAAAATCTGTGTTCACCTGTTCCACATAAGCACGGGAAATCCTCTGAGGGAGTTGCTTATCCTCTTGCTCTTCCATTACAACAAATGATCAAAATCTCCGAGAGCAGTGCAACACGAGCCATGGCTTAGGGTTTATGAAGTTGCACTTTTTGCTGGTTTCTTGATTGAGAGACAACTTTCATAGAAGGCAACTGGAAACCAACTCTAATGGACATTTCTATATTCTAGATTCCCACCTTGTTCTAGTTCCTCAACCTATCAAGCCCTCCATCAATCTTTAGAGTAGAGGAGTTCTTAGTTTTCTTTGCAGAGAAGGCAGGTTTTGTGCAAAGGAAAGGAAAGTAAAGTTGTATATCTCAAGTAACATTATTTTATACCTCCATCCTACATTTCAGATATCAAAATACTAGCCAGTTCTTACCTTGCCTCTCCACGGTTCCACGACGGCCTCTCTTTGCTGACAACCTTTGTCCATACCGGAGGCCGCTCGAGAACTGATCCAATGTATGGATGTTTTGACAAGGAAGAATATACTGTGGCTACAAGTTGTTGAAAAATATAAAGCAATTGGATCAGTAAAAGATGTGCACAAGCTAAGTTACCATTAAAGAGTAAATAGAAAAATTGGAATCTAAATTAATCAAGTTTGGAACCAAAGCAGATTTTGTTTAATAAACCTTGTTTCACGTGGACAGTTCTAGATAAAGCCAATTCCCATGACAAATATATAGAGCAGAGTACAAGTTTCAGCCCAACATGAAAGTTTTTTGCATTTCACTCGCGTACTCCATCCCTGGGCTGCAGTCTAATACGAAGTAATCACGAAACACGTCACCTTTCATACATCGGAAGAAGGATCAATCCATTCGTCCCTTCAAGATTCGCTCTTTTACTTCAGTTGGCGTACTGAAAAAAGACACATTATAGGATAATTTCAATCACAAATATATAATGGAAGACAGGAAAAGGTCGACAGAAATAAGGGTAAAAGGCAAAAAGGAAAAAATGGATTAGGTAGAAATGAAAGAAAAAACCCATTCTGCATTATACCAAAGGATACTTTTGGAATGTTTGTCAGGGGCATACATAATGGTTTAATATTTTTTGGAAAAATATTATTATTGTTATTTTTGGATGCCCCATAATGGTTTAAATTATTGACTAGAGAAAGCAAAAGACGATAGAGCATAAACCAACAGGGGTGCAATTTGAAAATTACACTCAACGGATCATATAGATTGGAAATGTAAAGAGGAGACTAAATAATGTATACCTCAAACACAGTTAATAAATTGCACAACTTTAAACAAAAATGCCTCGTAACAAGTTCTGTTACAAATATTATTGTTATTTTTACGATAACAAACGATGAGCTAATATGTGTCAAGAAAAAGTAATATTCTATTACAAATATTATCATTTTATCCCAGGTGATATGCAAAATATTCGAAAAAGCAACATCTACCAGAATAATCACAATTTACAACAATAAACAAACCACTTTTCTTTTTTTTCATTTTTTAACAGAAAAAACCCAATAAACAATCCAGAAAGATATCTCAACGATTAAACAAGAATCAAGAACGCGTGGCTTACACAACATAGACATGCCCTCCCCATCCACTCAAACAGTCCCGATCCACAGAAGACAGCAGCGCTTGAGAGATGGTTTCAAATAATTCCTCTGGTTCCTGGCCAATACAAATTTGAATTGACAAAGTTAATTATAAAGTTAAGAACATTCCCACAAAAGAATTAGGACGGGAATTGTTTTCCCCACTAAGATTATTTTCCACTACCTATCAAGATTACAAATTTGAACATCATGCTCAGCTCTTGGCATAATCAAATGAAAGAAACTACAGTGCCTTCCATTCTAACAAGATATGGTGAAGTTAAATCCGAAACAGCAAGACTGCTGGATTGTTTTTCAAAAAGCTCGACCAATTCCTCACAACTGAATAATTAAGGGTGCAAGTCAAACTCAATAAATTAAGGAAACAGACTGAAACCAAAGTTGGTACACACTGGTTTCATAGGTCTGTTGGTTAACTTAATTTCGGCTTTTCCAATTTCATGGCATGTATGGAAGTAATTTTCCAAAACCACTCCCAAACATGGCATAAGAAAATAACAAATCAGTCAAAATCATTCCCAAACATGCCCTAAGAAAATAACACGAGTTGGTTGGTTTCAGTTTTCAATATATTTTACTCTACCAATCTGACCAACTGATTATAAACTGCCCACTGCCACTTCTATATACATGTCTTAACCTTCAACCACTCTTATTCCGAGACATCGTTAAGTTAGCCATCTCCTTTCCAGAAACCTCAATAGCAGACGCCCCACCCCTCAGTATCTCACTCTCATTCTCCTCTCTCTTATCTTCCTCCTCAATTTCTTCTCGTGAGTCAAATTTTTGCACTTCATATGTTCATCACAGTCCATTAAGTAGTTCTATAGACAAACAATTCTCTTAATTTTTCATCTTCTACATGTACAATGACCAATGATTCAATCCATGAGAGTTGTTGGACCCTTTGTTCAATGACTCTCTGGTTTAACAGCTCCAACTGGAAGTCACATTTTTACCGTACCTAATTTGTTCTTCCAGTGTCTAAGGTAATGGTGTAAGTTGATTCGAGTCCTTATCTTTTTTATTTTATTTTATTTTTCTACTCTCTCCTCTTTCATACACATGCACTAATTTCTCTTCCTTTTATGGGCATATGCTTAATCCTTTTTCTTCTATGATTTCAATTCTGGGTATATATTTTCATTTATTCTTCCTTCTTATGCCAAAGCAAGTCTGATAGGTGCTCTTCCTAAAGTATTGTTTACCTTGGGGTATGGGGCGGTCAATGATAATGCCTATAACAGATAGATCTACTTGCAACACAAGCTTACATTCTATCAGCAACTTAGTTATTTTGGATATCTTACACTCAACTGTCAGTATCCATTTGGTCGAAAAATTGACCTGAATCAAACCACCAACACCAATGGAAAGGCTACATTGCTAAATCGCAAAGCAAACAAGCAACTTACATATATTTCTTCCTCAGTTCAAAGCAAATCAGAATCCCAATGATGGATACAGAGCATATGTAAATGGATTATACCAACATACCAGGTCAGGTTTAAACATTGCCTCACACGCACCATAAAGGGACTCTGATGCAGTGCCAGAAACAACAAAATCCTTAGCAAGCTCTCTGGGAACAGTGAATTCGATGTATTAGTTTTACATTAGATAATCCTAAACCTAGAAAAGCTAATCCCAAAAATAATATTTCATTACAATGCGTTGCAGAGACTGCAACATCAAGTCTGATGCACATTTTTGTAATCAAACAACAAGAAGATACCCATATAACTAATGTAAGCTAAAAGTCCAACCAAAGAAAATAAAAAAGTTGTGACCTAGACAGAGAAAAAAAAAGGAGAGTACTCACTTGGCCCCAATGCAATCCATTGTGCAAATGAAGGGTTTGTCTTCATCACTCAATCCAGCAATTACAGGCTGGCAGAAGTATGGACCAAATCTACGAATGAGAAAATTGATATATGAGTTTTTAATCTGACCTAAAAAGGCAAAACAATAATAGTGAATTCATCCTTTTTGTGTGCGCTTTTCAATATTGTTCACAAGTTTATTCACATTTTCAACTATATCCAACAAGCCAACTTGTAATCCTATTTCTAAATTCGTATAAAAGATCTTGCCAGTCAATTTAACATACACCAATTCTATAAACACGCTTTGACATATCTGTACTATGCATTGAAGGTTGACATCATAAACTCTGGAGTGACACTTAGTGCAAGGCAACATCTCTATCAAGTCAGCTTACAATATTACATCAACATGAGGATCACACTGGTAGAAGAATCAACATATACACACAAATGAAGCTCGGACAAATCCTATAGAAATCTCATTCCCAACCATGTTCTTCAGTCTACGGCGAAAAATAGAGAGTATGCGTGAAAACAGCTGAAAAAGAGATAACTAGAAGTTCAATCGATGTCCAACCTTTTCTCATAAAGACGAGCTGAGACAAGGCTAGCAAATGTCTCAGGTTTCATGTCCCTCTCTTCTCGAAGCTGGTATAGTTTGTGCTGATAGACAAGTCGTTGATACCTTCATTTCAAACGCAGGAGTTAAGCAATGAAAACCAACCGGAAAAGAATCAACCACAGGAACATACAGTGTCTGAGCATCGGTACCGAGGCCCGAAAGGCCAAGAAATAGCTTATCATGAATCCGGTAAATTTTCTGGAAATCCGTGGCAATTGTCTGAAGCTGAACTCCAAACCTACGATCGCTAGCAATGGCAAAACAATTCTTCCCCACCATCGCAACTACGGCACTTCCATTATACTCAAAGATCTACAAAAACAATTTAATACCACAATGTCTGAACTACATACAACCTAAAACTTCCAAAAGAATGGCAATAATGCTAATGAAGAGAAACGCACCGACATCAGGTCCGCTACTCAAGCTTCCCCGGAACAAAGTATGAAAATCTTTGCAACATAAGAACAAAAAAAATAAAAAAGGAGAGAATTGTCAGCCCAGAGCAATCGGACATGTTTGTGCCGAAATCAAATCAATGAAACGCAAACCTGTTCCAAAAACCCTAATCTAAACTAACACATGTAGAGATATGAATTGAAGTTGTGAAGATTGAAGGAAGAAATCCAAACCTGAGAGAGGAGAGAGTTGAATCGCAAAGAGAAATGCGGGAACCAGAGTCTGAGTGGATTTTAGTATAGCTCCATTAATGGCTTGGGCCTCACTCCAACCCCTTCTCCCCCTTTCTTAAGTTTTTCATTTTCTAAATTTTTAATTATACAAAATACCAATAAATGTTGTATTTACATTTTAAAAGCTTATAATATCTTCTAATTTTTTTTTTTTTTAAAAATCAATCAAAATTTAAGAATATTAAAAAAAAAAAAAAAAATCGGGCCTCATGTGTGCAAGTGGGCTGCACTTTTGTTGGGCCTGAAAAAATTGGGCTACCCAATGATAAGTAATATACATATGTTATTTAATTCTTAAAATAAACCTGAAAAAATGACGTGGCAGTTTAATTTCTTAATTATATTATATTGATTTGGCAAATAATATTAATATATTTTTTTGACAGCAATTTTTTGCAACGTGAGGACACAACCTCCTGAAATAGATGAACTTCACGGTCACATGCTCGTTAATTTTTTTTTACGGCAAATCTGTGGTTTGTTTTTAATCTTTCAAATTTAAAGTAAATATTTAATTCGATGTACCGTTTTTTTTAAGAAAAAAAAAAATTAATGCATATTGTCTTCTTCCTAATTTTTCATAAAAGTTACTTTAGGTAATTTTGACGTTTAACTCTAATTTTAAGAAAATTACAAACAAATTCAAAATTGTCTCGACAAGTTTGGTAAAAGTATTTATTTTTATAGTAAATATTTATTAAGATACCAAAATTAACAAAACTCAACAATAATTGAAATAATTTTTTTTTATTTTATAAAAAATATAAATTTCCAAATATTTATGGCATGAAAAATATCTCACCATAATTCCTTATTTAAAAATTTAAGCTGAAAATTTGAATTTAATTCAGATTGGGTTGATTTGGTAATTTGGCAGCAATTTTTACAGCAAAAAGCCATACCATCATTGACAATAAAAAAATTAAAACAATTACCATATATATCTTCAGATTATAAATAAATAAATAAATAAAATTATCAAATTTATCTATATGATAATGTCATTCAATTATTATTTTTATTTACATATTTAAATGTATAGACATGCAGCATTTATACATACGTAAACAAATCTAAATATCTTAATAAAATAATAATTTAAGTATACATCAATTTTCGTTCCTATTTAATTTTAAAAATAATTAAATGAAAATTTTAAATTTTAAAAACTAACTAAAAAATTATTTATTAAATTAAACATATTTTAAAAAATTAATTATTCGACAAAATAGTCTCACATGTGTGAATGTTTGGGAGTCGGCTTATCTCTCTCACGTGACTCAACCGACGTTTCAACCATCATACTTGATAACTTTACTTATTTTCACTTTTCTTTCCATTATTAATTTATAATTACCCCGTTTTTTTTTAATTACAATTTTAGTCCATAAATTTGTAACCTGGCCTATAATGAATTTTGTAATTTTACGTAGGTATGATATATTCAAATTTTAAATATAAATTATTTTTAATAATACTAAACTTCTTTTTAAAATAAAAAAGTGATTATTCAATAAAAAATAAAAAAATAGATATAAATTAAAATTTTAAACATTTAGTAGCTATTTTTTAATAAGGGAGAGGTAAAGTTGCATTTAATCTAATATTTTATTAGTTAATTAATTTCAGTTGGACTCAAATCGGTCAATTTCTTAAGTCTTTTTATTTTAATTTAATTTTTTTAAGGTAATTAACAGTTAATTATGAAGCTCTATATATAAGGAAGAAAAATACCTTGTTAGGTGCTGACATAAAAAGACAGCAGTGAAAAGTCTGAGAAGAAAATAAGGTAGTTTCGAGAATCAATGGCGAAAACAGAGTACAACGTAGTTAGATTACAGTGGATTTCAGCTTTGGTATTGATGACAACGTTATTCGACGACATCCTCGGAGGCAACCACAACGGTAGCAATGTAACTTACGACGGAAGATCGTTGATCATCAACGGCGAACACAAACTTCTCTTCTCTGGTTCTATTCACTATACGCGGAGTACTCCCGAAGTGAGTTTGATTTCTTTCTTTTTTTCATTTGTTCTTTAGTTTTTGTTTCTGGTTTGAATTGAATAATAAAGACGGATGAACTTTCACTGTGTTCAAAATTTTGGTGGAAAACGTTTTTTTTGTTTCCTATCGATCATCCATGTGGCATTATAGTGAAATGGGTGTTATGTTAGTTCGAAATTGGAAATAAAATGCGTTTAGTTGTGTTATTGTTAAGTGAAATAGATAGTCGTATTGGTTCATCGAACATTCATGTTTGTTTGTTTATGAATTTACATTTTCTCGATCTTTCTTCTATTTTTTAGTGAATATGATTACTCGTTCTGACATTATTTAATTTTAAGTAAAATTCATTTAATGAATAATACAATAAAATGTTTGTTTTGAGGTGAATCAATTCAAATAAATTTATTCAATTTAGTTATAATTTTTAAATATGAAAAGCATCTAATTATTTTAATATAATTTGAATATGATTTAATTTTTTTTATACTTGTTTTTTTTTTTAATTGAAATATTTTGGTTTGATCTATAAATTACGTATATAAATTTTATTATAGTTTGTTATATTAAATTTATATTGTGAATTAAACAAAAATGGTATGTATTTTCTTATAATAGCAATGGGTCTAAAATTGATGTGTATTTTAAAATTTATATTAAATATAATAAACAAAACCGAACAAAGAATAAAAATAAAGTGATTCACGCGCACGGGAACATGTCTACTAAAAGGTATGGTTTATTATTATTATTATTATTATTTTTAATTTAGGGAATTATTTTTTGTTGTTACGTAGACATGGTCATCTTTGATAGCCAAAGCAAAGGCAGGTGGAATAGATGTGATACAAACCTACGTATTCTGGAACATTCATGAACCCCAACGAGGAACGGTAACTAAATTTCTATACATTCTATTTGTCAAAAAGGTGTCCATGGCATAAACAAAAAATAAAAATCTTGTTTGTCCAGTATGATTTTAGTGGTGGACGCGATATAGTAAGATTCTTAAAGGAAGTACAAGCACAAGGATTATACGCTAGCTTAAGGATTGGACCCTTTATTGAGGCAGAATGGAATTATGGGTAAGAGGTACATGATATGCTTCCTTTAAAAATGACCATTTCTTAGTCCTTGTCTTAACTTTCTAATGCAGCGGTCTACCATTTTGGCTACATGATATTCCGGAAATTGTTTATCGATCTGATAATGAACCATTCAAGGTATTGTACCGAAATATTGATATCAAAATGTAAAGCTGTTACGATTTCATAGTCACCTTGCACCTTTAATGGCAGCTTTACATGCAAAACTTCACCACGAAGATAGTGAACATGATGAAGTCGGAAGGCTTATATGCTTCTCAGGGAGGGCCTATTATACTTTCACAGGTTCGAGCCCAGTGGGCAACACCACCAATGAACCTTTTCTTTTATATTCTTTTTTCATGTCACTTCTTTAAGAAAACTCATCAATGGAATTGCAGATTGAGAATGAATACTCGATGGTGGAGGCATCCTTCCATGAGAAAGGACCTCCTTATGTTAAATGGGCAGCAAACATGGCGGTTAGCCTTCAGACTGGTGTGCCATGGACCATGTGCAAGCAAGACGATGCACCTGACCCTGTGGTATGTACGTAAACATAACCATATGACTTATATTTTCCTTTCTGTTTCTATTTTACTTAGATGTTCAATTGGTAGATAAATGCATGTAATGGGCTAGAATGTGGAGAAACATTCGTTGGACCAAACTCGCCTAATAAGCCATCTATTTGGACTGAGAATTGGACTAGCAAGTAAGTCTTGCGCTTGCATTGTATCCAAATATTTTGCATATCATGCAAACCAGATTGATATTAATTTCTTATGAGTGATGGGTTACAGCTATCAAGTTTATGGAGGTGAACCGTACATAAGATCAGCAGAGGATATTGCATTTCATGTAGCCCTTTTCATTGCTGCAAAGAATGGGGCTTTTGTCAATTATTATATGGTATTTGATATAAATCTCTCTCTCAATTTTTTATTTGTTCGTATGAACCTATTTAAAGATGTGATTATTTTAAACCAAAAACCACTACTCACTTTCTCATAGTATCATGGAGGAACCAATTTTGGAAGATCAACAGCGGAATATGTCATTACAGGCTACTATGATCAAGCACCTCTGGACGAATATGGTATGACATTTTCGAAAATCGTATCTTCGTTAAATTAGCTCAACGATTTGAATTTTTGCATCAGCTAGAACCTGTTCACCACATTTTTTTTTCTACAGGTTTACCTAGAGAACCAAAATGGAGTCATCTTAAGGAATTACATGCTGCAGTTAAGCTATGTACCAAACCCTTGCTTTCTGGAACAAAATCCAACATCTCACTCGGCCAACTACAAAAAGTAAGTTTATGCCGTCAATAACATCATTCCATGCAATTCAAAGTTGTGTTCAACACAATCTAGGATGAAAAAGAAATGACATCTACAATGACTACACTATAAGAACGTAAATGATTACTTGTTGAGGTTGAAATTCTTCGAAATTATAGACCTATTTACTAATCAATCTCTTTTGGCAGGCCATTATGTTCAAAACTGAGTCCGGAGAGTGTGCTGCCTTTTTGGTGAATAGGGGAGCTGAGGATGTGAGTGTTCTGTTTCAGGAAGTTACATACGAGTTACCTTCGAGTTCCATCAGCATCTTACCAGATTGTAAAACTGTGGCCTTCAACACCAAAAGGGTAAGGCTTAAACCAACAACTAGTTTCTCTTATTCCTTATTGATATTAACCCTTGAAATACTATTTATCAGGTAAGCGTACAACACAATACAAGAACAATGAAGGCAGTACAAATGTTTGATTCGTCTGAAAAATGGCAAGAGTTCAAGGAACTGATACCAAACTTTGATGAAACCACATTAAGAGAAAACATGTTATTAGAGCAGACAAATACCACAAAGGATCGCTCAGATTATCTTTGGTACACTATGAGGTAAACTATAAGTGGAAATTCTGCCGTTGATAATCTAACTATTGTTGAACACAACTCTTCGTGGGAAATACTTGTACTCTTTGCTAACACAATCTAATCGAGAGGAGAATACAACACACTTTGTAGAATACTACTACATTTTGCTCTAGACTTATTTTTGGGATGAAAACCTAGGTTGGAGGGTCTTTACAGTAGAAGCTAAACAATTTATTTCTAAAATGGCTGACCACTTATTCCTAAAATAACTTAATTCTTTTATCTAAAATATCTAAGTATCTCCATTCCTAAAATATATAGATAATAAGCTCATACAATTATCAAATGGCAGTGTTCAACAGGATTCTCCCGACTCTCAACAAATACTTGAAGTGGGTTCTCGAGCTCATGTTGTGCATGCATTCGTCAATGGAGTTTATGCAGGCTAGTCTTGACCTTATTTTTATGGTTGAAACTCGGAGAAACCGTATTACTGAGCATTTATCTATTAATGTTTTATAGGCTCCGCCCATGGAGCTAAAAATGAACCAAACTTCTCTCTAAATAATAATATTACATTGAGACATGGAACCAACAACATCTCATTGCTCAGTGTGATGGTCGGGTTAGCGGTACGAATATTTTATCTTTTCTTCCTTAGTTTGATGTATATTTATACCATCTGAGCGAGCTCTGACAGCTTCTATGTGAAGGATTCTGGAGCATATCTTGAGAGAAGAGTTGTTGGACTACTAAGAGTGATAATTGGAGGCAAAGATTACTCTGCGCAAACTTGGGGATACAAGGTCCTTCAATTTTCTAATCTCCTAATACGAAAATAAATACAAACTTGAATCTGATGTATATAAACTTAAAAGCTAACCTTCAATCATATTTTTGTTGGTTTTTTTTTTTACAATCTGTCGAAAGGTTGGCCTATCAGGAGAGAACTCGCAAATATTTTCAGGCTCGGGGTCAAATGATACTCAATGGAGTAAATTAGATAAATCCTCTCAGCCCCTCACATGGTATAAGGTACTAATCCCTAAACAATTTGTAACGGCCCAAATTTACCCGCTAGCAAATATTGTCCTCTTTTAAGAAAGATGAACGACATCAATTAGAGAAGGGAACGAGTGCATTGTGAGATCCCACGTCGATTGGAAAAGGGAACGACATGGATCGGAGAGGGAAACAAGTGCCAGCAAGATGCTGAGCCTCCAAAGGGTGGATTGTGAGATCTCACATTGATTGGAGAGGAGAATGAAGCATTATTTATAAGGGTGTGAAAACCTCTTCCTAATAGACACGTTTTAAAAACTTTGAGGAAAAGTCCAAAGAGGACAATATCTATTGCTAGTGGTAAGTTTAGGCCATTACACTCCAACAACAATCTTAAATTCTATTGTTGAAAAACTGACCTTTGAAAAACTGACCTCTGTTATCATTCCAAATTCATTGCTAATTGACAGACACAGTTCGATGCACCTCCGGGTGATGACCCTATCGCCCTGAACCTTGGTTCCATGGGGAAAGGTGCAGTTTGGGTTAATGGCTGGGGCATTGGCCGGTACTGGGTCTCCTTCCTCACTGGAAAAGGGGAGGCTTCACAGAAATGGTACACAGTTTATTAAGACCTTAGTCTCTGGTGTTATTATATCATATCTTTAATACAATTATTTGTGTTGTTTCAATCCAGGTATCATGTACCACGTTCCTTCCTAAAGCCAACCGGAAACCTGTTGGTTATCTTTGAAGAAGAAACAGGAAACCCGGTAGGGATCACTTTGGATGTTGTTTCCATTACCAAAACATGTGGGCAAGTGTCCGAATCACATTACCCCTTAGTAGCTTCATGGATGGGTGAAAAGAATCAGAGCGCGAGTAGTAGAAGGCCAAAGGTCCGATTAAGCTGCCCTACGAACAAGAACATCTCCAGCATCTTATTTGCAAGCTTCGGGACCCCTTCTGGTGACTGTCAAAGCTACGCTACTGGAACCTGTCACTCCCCAAGCTCCAGAGCCGTTGCAGAGCAGGTGAGTTTTGTTCCTTAAACACATCAACACTCATTAAATATAAGGTAGTCAAGACAATAACTCACATGAAAATTGTGTGTTAATGTTATTTCAGCTATGTCTAGGGAAGGCTAAATGCTCCATTCCAATCTTGAATCATAAGTTTGGCGGTGATCCATGTCCACACATCACCAAAACTTTGTTGGTCGATGCTCAATGCACTTAGTGATGGAAGAAGCCTTCCATGAAGCAGATGACAAGATAATCCAAAGAGAACTTTCAAATAGATCATTAGCTTTAGCAAAAACTCCATGACCACAGCCCATTTCTTTCTTTTATGAGTCCTAGGAACAATTGTGCAATGCTTCCATTAGTAATTGGTTCATGTCAATTGTCTAACAATGTAATTCAAGCCACAGTTCTCTAATCAGAAAATTAATCTTTTTTTGCTACTAGATTTTCCTCTTGTTAGAAATCACAATGGTCCACTTTTCGCATTTACTTATAAACTCATGATCAACCCCTTAATTAGCCTATGTGAGACTCCTTTCCCAACAATCCTCCCTTTAACAAAGTACATCATAGAGCTTTCCCTAAGACCTAATGGAGCCCTCGAATAGCCTCCTCTTAGTCGAGGCTCGACTCCTTCTCTGGAGCACTTGAACAAAGTACACCATTTGTTCGACACTTGAGTCAATTTTGACTACACTTTCGAGGCTCACAACTTCTTTGTTCGACGTTTAAGGATTTTGTTAACATGGCTAAGTTAAAAGCATGGCTTTGATACCATGTTAGGAACCATGAATCTCTACAATGGTATGATATTATCCATTTTGATCATAAGCTCGCGTGACTTCGCTTTTGGTTTCCCCACAAGGCCTCATACCAGTGGAGATGTATTCCTTACTTATAAACCCATGATCATTTCCTTAATCAGCCAATGTGGGACTCCTTCCGAACAATCCTCAACAATCCTCCTCTCGAACAAAGTACACCATAGTCTCCCCTAAGGCCTATGGTGCCCTCGAACAGCCTCTCCTTAATCGAGGCTCAGCTCCTTCTTTGGATCCCTCAAACAAACTACACCCTTTATTCAACACTTGAGTCACTTTTGACTATATCTTCGAGGCTCACAACTTCTTTGTTTGACATTTGAGGATTCTATTGACATGACAAAGTTAAAGACATGGCTCTAATACCATATTAGCAATCACAGACCTCCACAATGGTATGATATTATCCACTTTGGGCATAAGCTCTCATGACTTTGCTTTTGATTTCATACTAATGGAGATGTATTCCTTACCTACAAACTCATGATCATTCCCTTAATTAGCCAATGTAGGACTCCTTCCCAACAATCCTCAGCAACTTAGTGTAAGGCAACATATCTATCAAGTCAGCTTACAATATTACACCGACTTAAGAGGATCACATTGGTAGAAGAATCAACATATACACACAAATGAAGCTCGTACAAATCCTATAGAAATCTCATTCCCAAGCATGTTCTTCAGTCTAGGCGAAAAATAGAGAGTATGCGTGATTAAAACTGCTGAAAAAGAGATAAATAGAAGTTTAATCGATGTCCAACCTTTTCTCATAAAGACATCCTGAGACAAGGCTACCAAATGTCGGGTTTCATGTCCCTCTCTTCTCGAAGCTAGTATAGTTTGTGCTGATAGACAAGCCATTGATACCTTCATTTCAAACGCAGAAGGAGTTAAGCAATGGAAAATTAAACCAACCGGAAAAGAATCAACCACAGGAACATACAGTGTTTGAGCATCGGTACCGAGGCCCGAAAGGCCAAGAAATAGCTTATCGTGAATCCGGTAAATTTTCTAGAAATCTGTGGCAATTGTCTGAAGCTGAACTCCAAGCCTACGATCGCTAGCAATGGCAAAACAATTCTTCCTCACCATCGCAACTACGGCACTTCCATTATACTCGAAGATCTACAAAAACAATTTCATACCACAATGTCTGAACTACATACAAGCTAAAAATTCCAAAAGAATGAGAATCTTAATCTTTCCCGGAACGAAGTATGAGAATCTTAATCTTTGTGACATGAGAACAAAAAAAAAAAAAAAAAAAAATCGTC